>NC_142053.1:52988209-53310846 GCF_982192425.1 Myodes glareolus
ACGCCCCTCTCCCTCTCTGTTTCTGTCTCTCTGTCTCTCCCTCTTCCAGTGTGGTTTAGTAATCTCCTAGGTACCTCTCCATCCAACATGGGGACACTGAAGATAAACCATGACAGTTTAAGTTACATTTCTCCAATAACTAAGAGTAATGAGAAAAAAAATGTATGTGCCTGTAGGCCATTTGCACATCTGTTTTGGAGAAACACGTATCTGTTCAAATCCTTTCCCCAATCTCAGTTGTGTTGTTTGCCTTTTTACTGTGGTTTACTAAGGGTATTCTTTCTGTATTCTTATCAGATATGTGGTGTGCCTGTCTTTCTCTCATTCTGTTTGGTGCCTTTGCACTTCCCTGGCGGCAACTGCTGTTGCACTAATTTGTGATAGAGTCAAATTTGCCATCATTTCTTTGGCTGCTTTGGCTTTTGGTGTCACAGACAATACTTGGCAACCTAATTCAAGGCCATGAAGATTTATACATATGTTTTGTTCCTTGGGTACTGTAGTTGGAGTAACACTTAATCTTGGACCGTCTCTACGCATGGCTGGTGTTTGCACAGGGTGTGTGGGTGTTGTTGGGGGGGGGTGTCAAAGTTCACTATTTCTTGAAGTGAACACCCAGTTCTCTCAGTGTCATGTGTTGAAAAGATACTATTACATTAGTCCGCAGTAATGACAGTGTGATAGTCTTGGTTATATACTATCTACTGACCATCAGTGTGGGAGGTTTTTCTGTACACGCCAAACCTATGCCACTCATGCAAGCAGAATATAGCCTTATTCGATGTAGCTTTGCAAATGGCTTTTTGTCTGGGAGCTGTGCCTCTTTTAACTTTGTTCTTTTCACTCCAAACTGTCTGGGGTAGTTCAGGCCCACTGCATTTCCACAAGAACTTCGGGATCACCATGTCAACTTGAAAATGCTTAAAGTTGATGTTGTTTTATGTGTATGGGTGTTTTGTCGGCATGTATATCTGTGCACCGCCAGCCTACAAGCACCCACCAAAGCCATAAAATGGTGTTGGATTCCCCGGAACTGGAGGGACAGACAGTTGCGAGCAGTCAGATGGGTGGTGGGAACTGAACCTGGGTCCTCAGGAAAAGTAGCCAGCACTCTTAAGGGCTACGCCAACTCTACAGCCCCTCTATGTCATGTTTTTCAAAGCAACCATTTGGTACTTAGGCAGAGATTTCAAGGAAATGGGAGAATCCTCTGGATGGTAAAAATGGACTATCCTTAAAATTTTTTCACACACCCTACACCAAAATGATGCCACTTTTTCAGGGTGCTCCTATTTTAAGTTTTGTTTGAGGGGTATTTGCAAAATATAGGCAGTTTCTTTTTTCATATGCTGTTTGAGATTCCACTACTCACTCTTATGCATTTCCATCCTCAGCCCCAGACCCATCCTGCCCACATTTATAGCAAGTACTCACTTCTGAGACCACTCGAGTTTCATCCCCGACTGGATGGAGAAATCCTGTGCCATTCTTTTCTGCTCTTGAGAGGGGGCGAGCTTGAAGCTGGCGCATGATGTAGGCAAGAGTATTTCAGAGGCACCCTGGGCCTCATCAGAGCTTGGATTCCTCACAAGAAGTTGGTCATTCACAATGCACAGGCTGGAGGAGAGTCAGTCCCTGAGATGGCTGGACTGGTGGACAATCCCTCCACTGCCCCAGACAGGCTCCACTGCTACTCAGCAACTGGATTCCTCACCCCCATGTGCCTGTTTGATCTGCCTAGTCAAATTCTTGGCTGCTGCCCAGAGAACATTGCCACCAACCCCTGTGAAAGATTGTCCGCTAGTGCCATTGGATTTGGAGAGATTTAACCACCATGCAGTTACCCCACACAACAGGAAAAGAACCTGATTCCCCTCATTTCCATTTTTAGAGGAAGAATCAAAGTCTCCTGGATAGTTCAGTTAATGGTGTTAAGATGACTGTTAGGATAAGAAAGAAAACTGGTATTCCAACCCTGGTGCCCTAGCTCTTAATTGCTAGGCTATGCTGATCCTTTGATCAATCTACCTCTTGACCTTCCAATACTGTGAGATTACCCCCAGAGAATGGTATCACTGCACTGTCTTGCTTCTGGCCCCAAGCTGTAGTTCCACCCACAACACTGCACTTACTTTGAATTCCTCCCATCAAGGGTAGCAATGAAGGTACGCATGAAGGCGTGAATGCATCCCTGAGAGCTCTCCTTCACTTCAAGGGCAAGAAACAATAAATCATCCTTAGAGTTATGCATGTTTTGCACCTTCACAGAACAGTCCCCAGTCAGGATCTTATGCTAAAAGGGCTCAGGACTGGTCAACTATTGACTTGGAGTCAGGACTCCGTGCTGAGAATGGGGAGGGGGCAGGCAACATGGGGAATAATCCACTGCTGTTGATGGGTCCCCTACCCCATGCTGGACCCTGTAAACATCACTTTTGGTGTTCACTTGGTCTCTGCTTCACATCTCCCTTACAGGGGTGGAAGGTGGGGGGCAGTTTAATAAGCGCCATTTGCAAATGTGGAAATGCAGAGGTTAAGCAACTGGCCCAAAGTCAGAGTAAGGATCTGGAATGAGAGTCACCAACCCCACAGCTCCCGTGTCCTCCCTCACCCAGGAGCTGTGGGGTAGACAGGCACAACCCTCCGTCAGGGTCACACCGGGATGGTCTGTGGGCAGGGTGCCATGAGCAGGAGAGCACAAGGGAGGAAAGACACACAATGAGGGGACCTGGGGGAGTTCTCAGGGGTCCACATCCAGGACAGGGAATGAGATAAGGTCTGGAGAGGGGATTCTGTAGACACTCACTTTCCTTGAATAACCCTTTGACGGAAAAACAGAGCATCGTCTCCTGAAAGGGAAGAAGGCTTGGGCTCAGGATGTTGCTAAACTGACTAACCACATAAGGACCTGCACCGAGGCAGAAGCTGGTGCTCACCGTCTGGAAGCACATGTCCACCTGGAAAGCACTGAAGGCATGCAGGGTTTGCGGTAACGCCTCGAGAAAGTCCACAATGTCTTGTTTTCTGTACTTCAGCACCTGTCTCTGAAGGTCTATAGAGGTGTGAAGAAGCAAAGGTCAGGGATTTGTCTATTATGTCCTGGTCCATGGCCTCTATGATTACCTCCTCTACACGCCCAGTTTCTCCACTCTCCTCATCACACACTTACGGAACTCCTTGGGATTCTTCACGTCCATTTCATCCTTCAAGTACTTACACATGCCACTCCTAGGAGGAAAGAGGAACAAGAGGTGGGGGTCCAGCCAGTGCAGACACTTCCTGGGGGTCAGTTATGTCTACTTGGTGTGGGAGTGGGAGGCGGAGTCACACTGTCCCAGAACAGAGCATGCGCTGTGATACTCACAGAATGGTCAGGGAGAAACAGGCCTGTTCATCGTAAACGCTGAGGAGATTCTGGCGGTTTCCATAGTCATAGATCAAGTAATACCTGTGGTGTGTGGAGGTGGGTGGGATGGGCTATATCTTTGGCCTGGACACCAAAGGTGACCTGTAAAGATCTCCAAGCAGCTCTGTGCTAAGGTGCTTCAGCCTAACAAACTCCTTCCCTTCCATCTTCCAGGTTCCACGTGTACTTACTCCCGTAGGAATTGCTGTACTTGATTGCTTATGGTCCCAGAACCAGTAAAGCTCTCCTAAAACACAAAGCCATTTCAGATGCAGGGTCTACTAAGAGCATTGCCGGCAACATCATAAATCTCTCTTCGTCCTTCTTCCTCACCTTGCAGGGCCTTATTAGCTGAGGTTCTTCAGTGTCCATTACACTTGAAAGTGGTAACTTCTTACCATCCTGAGAAGAGAAGGAGGAGGCTGGGAATGCATGCCAGAGAGGTAGCACTGGATGTGCATGGGATGAAGAGCCCCAAGGGGAACCTTGACTCGGAGACAAGGTGTAAAGTGATCAGGAAAATCCTTGGGCTGTGAGACCATAACAGGTATTGTACTATGGGGTACTGTAAGTCTCTATCACGTGTGCTTTGTAGGAGTGTTTGTGTAACTGGGGATGCTTTGTTTGTGTGTATAATTATAGGACAGAATTCAGATTACTTTTGTGGAATCCATACCATTGAAAATGTCTGACTGTCTTAGGCAAACACATTATGTAGGCAAGACACAGAGGGACTGGGATTAAAAGTGGAGGAAGAGAAGGCAATGGTGGAGGTAGGAACATACCAGGCGAGACAACTCTGGGAAACAGTCCAGGACAGCACTGTTCAAAAGGAAAAGGTCACAGAAGTGATTGACAGTTCTGGCTTAAGAATGATTTATCCCCTGTCCCCACCCCACCATCGATTCTCTGATTCTTCATTCAGTTCTCCTCTAGCCCCTTCCCTGCTGCCCAACCATTGGGTGGCTCCCACTCATACAGCACTGCCCCCCTTTTCCAGGGTCACAAAGAGTCACATTGGAAGCCCAGTATTCAGGGATTCTTTCTTCTCCCTGCTTCTTTTCCCAGTCTCAAAAAGGTCCACAGAAGACCATTAAAGGAACAGGATCTCAGGGCCCTACCACTTAGAATGGTGTCCAGCATTCTCTGAGATGCAGAGAGATGAACGTGTGGGAGGCAGGGCTCAGAATGCACAAAGAAGACAGTGGGTAGGGGGTGGTAGATGGTGACAGAAAGGGAATCAGGGGAGCAAGGAAGATATGGTAGAGATATGGGAGAAGAGAGGCAACGAAGCCAGAGTAAACAATGCAAAAGTGATAACAAGGGATGCTGTCTAGCCTGGTGTACTGGGTTGGTGGAACAGAGGAAAAGGGGGATCCCCGTGTTGCTGCTATTTCTTTCCCTTGTGCCTGGCTAGCCCAGGGATCCAAAGTAGGACTGGAAACATGCCCCATACTATTTCCTCAGTGAGCTGGAGACTAAGAGCCTCCTTGAAGGCATGAACCATTTTCCAAAAGCAGAAGAAATGATATGTGAGTCCCCACCTCAGCATGGAATGGAGGGGCTACGGTCTTATCTAAGGAATCAATTTGCTTGTCTCAGGCTCCCCAAGGCTCCTCTTATAGGCTAGGTAGGATGATGAGCCACGTAGGTTGGTCCCTAGGTAGAGACGGGGAAGGAAGGAAGGAAAGAAGGAAGGAAGGAAGGAAGGAAGGAAGGAAGGAAGGAAGGAAGGAAGGAGGCATCAAGGAGGCAAGTCCTCTGCCTCCTCAACCTCTGCTGCACTCTGCCTTCTCTTCCGGACCCAGGAAGTCTTCAGCTCCCCAGTCATGGCCCACTCCTGGATCCCTGACCCAGAGAGCCCAGGTTTCCCCAAAGGAAGAGAGAGGTCCCAGCAGTAGTCCAGAGGAAGCAAGGTCCATGTTAGCCTCACCCAGGACCTCAGCTTTCAGTCTGGAACAGGACAACCTCTAGGGCAGCCTGGGACAAATGAGGGGACCATTCAGAAACAAGATCCGGCGCCTCCTCTTAGGAGCAGGAAAGAGATCTGCTATTGAGATGAGGCATGGCAGGGCCTGCTGGAGGAGACTGAAAACACACTCAAGGGAAACACTGCCCACACTAGGTGAGGTGGGTCAGGCAGGGCAGAAGCAAAGGAGGCCCGTGGGCACTCCCAAGTACAGAGAAGGGAGAGGGGGGCCATGTTGCCTTCCCAGAGGTCCAGGCCTGCCTCCTCCCACAGAGAGTGTCTCAGGCCATCAGGAGGCTATGGTATCCCTGTAGGGGAAGGTGTCAGCTGGCATGACGTACCTGACATAGGCAGAATGGTCTGGGAAGGTGCTGCACAAGGGGTTCCCTTCCAGCCACAGCTCTTCCAGCTTCAGCCCCTTTACCTTCTCCAACTCCCACACTGTCTTTAGCTGAGAAAGAATGGGAGAGCCGGTAAAGGGGTCCCAGGCAAAGGCAGCCATCATCTGCAGTTCAGGACCCGTGTCTCCTTGCTCCTACTCACGGGCCACTTTGTCTGCCTCATCTTCAACCCCAATGGCCTCTGCTCACCTTGTTTTCGGAGAGGTTCAGGATCTTGACTTGGGGTGCCTTCTCTACCACATCAAACAGGCTATCTAACCGAAAGAGTCTGTTGCAGCTCAAGTTCAAGGAAAGCAGCTTTGGGGAACAAGAGTTACCGAGTAAGTGTTACTATCAAGAGCCTCAGAGACACTTCTGCCCTGCACCCCGTCCTTTCAGGCCCTCTACCCAAACATCAACACCTCAGGGAAATCCTCTTGGATGATCTGAAGGGTGGCAGTCATGCAGCTTCTTCGGCGCAGAACCATGTCTATTTTGTTATCCAACAAGTCTTCAGGAGAAGGAGAAGGAGGAATCAGAAGGCAGAGAAGGGTCTGTCTGAATCAACCTCAGAACAAACCCCTCCACGGGCTACCACACATATGTCTTCTACCCAGGCAGACCTGGAGCGTACAGTGATTGCTTCCAGCAATACCTGGGTCAAAGTGGATATTCTGGAGGTCCAGAGCATGCTGGGAAACATCATATCTTTTCCTCAGGGCCAGCTGCAGAGACACAGATGGAGAGGGTGGCTCTGTTGTATTGTGGGTCATGGTGTTGGGAACTTCGGGGACTGAGGAGAAGGACAGCTGGGTCTGGGAAGCGAATACACACACTGCCTTCGGACTGCTTTACCTTTAGCTGCTCCATTTGTACTCGTGTGAGCCTGTTTTTCACAGAGTAGGGTACTTCTGAGGGATTGACAAAAATAGGTATCTGTGGGGAGGAGAGAAAGAGTGAGCACCGGGAACTCTAATCCCAAAGATGGCACTCTCAGCACTGGGCCTGTGCCAGGGCTAGCTACAGAGAATGTCTCCAGCACACACCTTGTAACTGTTCTCGTCACACATCTTATAGCTGACATCCTTCAAGGCACAGGCAGTGCTAGCATCCTGGACAAAGAACCGGATCTGGTGCCTGTCACACTGGAACTTGAGAGGGGAGAAAGAAGGGAAAGTGGTAAGAGGCCCTTGTTCCCTGCTGAACCTGGTCTGTTCCACCTCCCAAGCCATCCTAGCTGACTTCACCATCTTTTCTTACATCCACTGCGGTGAAGGGCACGCTGCAGAGGCTGTGGATGGATTTCATTAGCTGTGTCTTGTCAGACTTTCTGCCACACGGAATCTAAATTTACAAACAAGGAACAAGACAGAAGAGAGACACCATTGACTCCCGGAGGAGAGCAAACATACTGCTGATGTTCTTTCCTGACCTAGCTAGCTCCAAAGAATGGCCACGGGGCCTCTGGCACTGCTCTTTGTTTCGTGCCCAACACAGATC
Organism: Myodes glareolus; assembly: GCF_982192425.1. Classification (NCBI taxonomy): domain Eukaryota; kingdom Metazoa; phylum Chordata; class Mammalia; order Rodentia; family Cricetidae; genus Myodes; species Myodes glareolus. The sequence continues at coordinate 52,995,465 of NC_142053.1, forward strand.
TCCTTGATGCACACTCTGCCCACTCAGTCACTCTCCTCCCTCCGGGCAACTGATTTGTCTGGTTCACTGTGAGTTTCCTTCTGTTGGGTTTCAAAATAGTCTAATGCAGTGGGCACGAAGACACTCACCGTGACCTTGAACCAGCTCCCCAGTGTTCTATTTTCTCTGTGCTGCTCCACTTCTCTCTCTTGAGGTTTGCCATCTCTCCACAGTGTGATTTGGATTTGGTCCTCCATATGCTGGTCCTCTCTATTCTTAGGTCGCGCAGCATAAGGTGTGCTATGGAAGAGTTAGGGAGTGCTGATAAACACTAAGGAATTCTTTCATGCATCCTCATACCCCTCACTGATAGCAAGCACACAATTAGGATTGCTCAGCCACCATCCCTCATCTATGGAGCACTGGATCTCCAGTTTCTCAGGGAGAGAAGACCACAGAGGAAGAGGAGATAGAAGAGCTGCACAGTCCAAGGGGCTGCTACTCACTAACCAGGCTGCCTGGTCACTTACTATCTTACCGAGGGTCCCAGAGAACATCTCTTATCTCCACATTTCTACCATCACCTCAGGATTTTGAAGGCTGGAGCACATACCCAGTGTGTTCATAATGACCTTTCCTTTTGCCAGTATAACCCAGTGAAGATACGCGGTCTCTCTTTCTTCCCAGAAGAACACGGTTTTTACCACTGTAGGATTCTGAAATGGGAAAGGATGAAAGTTAGAAAAGATATCAGTGGTCCAGTTATCACATGCTGCACTGTGGGAATGGCACCATGGGAGCACAAGGAATGTGCCAATTTTCCCCAAAGAACAGATCAAAAACACCCAGGGGACAAACTCCTGGCACAGTCACAGCAGACAGCCTGCAAGAAGAAGGGGCCTGTTGGACAATTTTAAAACAGTAGGGCAGGGTTTGTGATGAACACGAGTGTACGTGACCCGTGGTGTGAATCAGACACAAATCACCTATCAGGAAGCTAAGCTAACCTGGCCCCATCCAGGGATTCTCTAATGTAACAGCCACACAAAGGCCAGGGAGCCTCCCCCCTCACCACAGCAATTCAGTCACTCACTGAACTGACCCTGCCACACTCACCAAGCTGTATACTCCCTTGATGGCAGTGGAGACTGAGGCAGTAGCCTCTTACATTGTCACCAGGTAACCCGTGTGCCCTCCCAGATTCTCAGCTTGAGCTATCCAGAAGCCCTGTCTTCTCTGTCCCACCTACAGTACTTTTGAGCACAGGACACTAACCTCCCTACACCCACACTTGTGTTAGTGGGCTCGGAAACACAAAGTGGAGTGCTAAGAGTCTAATACAGTTTCCAATTGGACTGCGATCCTGATGTTACTGATTCTCTAGTCTGTGCCCATTACAGTCACAGAAATGACTGGGATTGCACATCTCCTCAGTGCTAAGGACCTGCTCCACTGGTTACAAGATTCACCTCTCACCACTGCATTACATACTTCTCCTTTGCTATCCATCAGCATTTGTTTAGAGTACTCTGAGACTCTGTTATTGGTTTCGTACACACTTGGAGTGCTGGAGGATTCCATTTTTGTTCTCAGGAGGTAGGAAGGCCTCACTTGGTCTTTCATGGGGAACAAGAGCAGCCTTGTTTGGTAACACAGCCCTACTTGTGCTTTTAAAGTATTTTTGCTGTGTGCCCCTCCATGTTCACACCCAGGAGTTGTTTCTGCCATCCCATTCACCTCTCCAGCCCATACCCTCCCACCAAACTCTCCTCCTACACCTCTGATTCACTGAGGTGACAGATTTTGTTTTCTTTTTCATTATTATTTTTTGAAATAATGGTACCCCCCTTTTTTGCCCCTAAAGTATACTCAACAGAGACATTTGTATTATCAATCACGCAAAAAAAACTATGTGCCAGCAGAAAGTGATGTTGGTGGCTTGTATTCAGAGCAGCATTCTTGTGTACCCCAAAGTAAAAGATTCTCTCTGATCCCCAAGTTATATATTTTGCTCATTGCTTATCCCTCAATTGCCTCAGGACAATTATATGACAATTAGCTCACTTGGAGTCAACTCCCAACAAACTTATGATGGCCACAGCTCAGATGAACTTTACTAGGGAACCCGCCACTTTCAGCATGTGCCCACTATCAGGACCTTCCCATCACACACTGTGATGGCTTCCCTGTGTCTGAGCTGGCAGTGGAAATGAATCTAAAGATGAATAGATTCTTTGGGGTAGGCATCCAGATAGCCACAAATACTGAAGGAGAACAGCCTTCTGTCTCTCTGTCTGTCTCTGTCTGTCTCTGTCTGTCTGTCTGTCTGTCTGTCTCTCTCTCTCTCTCTCTCTCTCTCTCTCTCTCTCTCTCTCTCTCTCTCTGCAAGGTTGCTGAGCAGAGGGAGCTGGAGAAATGACTCGGAGGTTAAGAACACTGATTGTTCTTCCAGAGATCCTGACTTCAATTCCCAGAAACCACATAGTGGATCACAACTATCTGTGATGAAATCTGGTGCCCTCTTCCGGCCTGCAGACATACATGCAGACAGAACAGTATAAATAAATAAATAAATAAATAAATAAATAAATAAATAAATAAATCTTTTTTTAAAGGTTGATGAGCAGAATTTTATTATATCAAAATCAATGGTCTTTCTACATGCCAATAACAATTAAATTTTAATTCACTTAAAGGAACATTAATAATTACACCCCTAGAAGGAAACAATTGGATACAAATCTAATGAAATATCTTTGCTATCAAATGTTGATAAGATAAATGTATCAAGCACATAAACAATCTATTGTGCCTAATACTTGAAAGACTAGATAGTATGGAGACGCAAATTCTGCTCCAAGTGACTCACAGAGTCAATGTAGTCCTAATTAAAACCTCAGAGATTTTTGTAGATATTAATAAACTGTTTCCAAAATCTATATGGAAAAGTAGAGTAAAAGAAAAGCCAAAACAAGTTTTAGAAAGCTTGAACAGAAAAATCGGGCTGCATGTTTTCACAGGGCATTTGTAACAATTAGAATTATATGATGCTTGAGATTGGACAGGCATATTGGTAAATTCAATGGAAAACTCAAAATTGCCCCATAAAAATGTTTATATAAACTTTTTACAGCATTCTAAAGTATTCAGTAGAAAAATAGTCACTGTAATAAATCATGCTGGAACTACAAAATGCTTATTTGTAAACAACATGAGATAAAAATAATGCTTGTCCCACACATCAGTTTAATTAGCAGAGATGTAAATTCAAAATATAATCAGACAAACGTTCTAGGAGAAGAAGGGCAGGAGGACTATAAAGGACTTCTCTCTGTTCCATAGGCTACATCTAAGTGCTAAGAAAATTCTCCTGGCTCCACCTTCAAAACACCGCTGGAAACTACCTCCTTTCACCTTTGCCATGGGTGTTACCCTGGCCAGGTCTCCCAAACTGTCTCCTGAGTTATTCCAAGGCTACCTTTGCATTTTCCCATGCTGTCTCAGTCTCTGTCTTCCATACATCAGTAAGAGTGCTTGATTTTGTTGTAAGGCAAGCATCAAATCTTGCCTGTCCCTCCTTCAAAGTTCTGCAACTGGGTTTTGAACTTTGAAGCCCATCGTGTTAAAGATCTTTGAGTCTATGATGTGTGTGTGTGAGTGTGTGTGTCTGTGTGCGTGTGCATGTGTGTGTGTGTGTGTGTGTGTGTATAAAACAGTGACTAAAACAACTTGATAGGTGGCATTAGGTGAATGTTAGCCAGCCAGATCCTTTTCATGGAAGTTCAATTGGCAAAGAAACATGAACCATATATGCTGGAAGTGGGGCTAGGACAAGAGCTGGGCTCAGTAGAGACAAAAGCCATGCTCTCCTATTCATGAGAACCTGAAGTTACACATCTCACCTGTGACTCCACAAAGTTAAAAAACTGTGGTGGGCTGAGGGAAATAGCAGACTGTGAGAAACCAGAGAAAAATCTAGATGTTCTGGATGCATTGTGCCCCACATATGGAGTAGGATGATTCCAAACCATTGTATGGGACCCAAGACTACTTCAAAAACACTTCTACTGAGGAACATGGTTAAAGTTGATCTTTCCAATGGCCACAGTCCCAGATATCATCCTCAGCAAGGCCCTCTACTGTGAATCACTGAACACGGAGAATATAAAGCTAACAGTCACAGAGGAATTCTATGGGGAGGAACACTGAGGACAAAAACACATTAGTGCCCATCCACTTCCTGAATGCTCTGGTTATATTGCCATCCCTGGCTAGCGGTGGTGATGCCAGAACCAAAGTGATAGGTAGCAAGAATATAAAAAAAAAACCATTTTGGTGCCAGAGAGAGACTTCAGTGGTTAGGAGCACTTGCTTTTCTTGCAGAGAACCTGGGTTCAGTTCCTAGCAGCCATATTAGACAGCTCAGAACCATCTGGAAGCTCCAGCTCCAGAGATTCTGGCCCCCTCTTCTGGCTTCCAACGCCACCTGCAGGCACGAGGATCAGACACACACCCAGGCATGCAACAAAAAAATGAATTAAAAAATTAAAAAAATCTGACACACCAGCTAGTCCACCTGCACCGTGACAGCTACAGTTTGCCATGAGCTTACTACATAAGCACAAAGAGCATTGAAGACTTGTCTTTACCTATGTATCTGTAGGTCCTCTGCTTCCTTTCAACGGAGTCCATCTTTCTTGTCTCTTGGCTTTTGTAGTCTGAAGAAGCTTAGAAAAGAAGTGGAAGGAAGAGTAGATTACTTAAGCTTTATGTCATACAAACTACGACAACATTCTTCAGGCACCTGAAAATCATGTTTTTCACCCCCAGGCATGAAGGCGCCATGTTGCTGCCTACTCAGCTGTACTGTCTACTACGCCCTTCACGATGGACCCAAGGCATCCCTTAAGATTTCATCTGTAGGTCTGTTCACACTACCACTTTTTGTCTGGAGGATGAAATGGGAGCTCGGAACAAGGGATCCAAGGGACAATGATTAGTAAAGAAGATGGAAATCTCAGTGTGTCACTGGCCTAAGGAGAGCTTGAACACTAGAGGATGAGGAAACCTCTGTCAACCACCACTTTGAAAACTATGAGTTTCAAATTAAGGAATTCAGAATGTCTACTCTGTCACCATGTTGGCAAGCTCATTAAAATCTCAAACTTTACAAAAGTCCAATGTCTCCTTTGCGTCCACCCTCCCTTCCCTTCTCTGACCATCCCTTCTTCCAGATCCCTGCTCATCCCAGGGAAGAGCTCAGGAAGCTGGGTGAAAAAAGAAGCCAGGGCATAGCGGCAGCAAGGGGAGAGGCTGCAGGGAAAGGAAGTCCTCTTCCTCTTCCCGAAATGAACTCTATGGGCACTGGCAAGTAGAAAGCCTCCTTCTGGACAGAAGAGTGGCATTTCATTGCAGAACAGGCGGAAAATCTGGCAGGGCAATAATCACAGTTGGGGGTGGGGTGGGGCAAGGGAAGGGAAGGGTGATCCTAACTGGATTAAGGAGTCCTGCCCTGCTTTAAGCCCTTGCTGGTTGGTGCTCATTCTCAACCTCCCTCTCAAGCTTTGCCTTGTTGGGTATGACTCCCCATGGGACCTCTTCTGAGACCAGGGTCAGAGGAAGGCTGCACACGCCCCTTGTTCTGAGTCAGGCTTTTAAACATTTGACCATCGTCAGAAAGTCCTCCCAGCAGCATAGAGAAAGCCCTCTCCTCAGAGTGTGTAGCATCTACATGGTTACCCTTTAAGCCCTCCCCGGAGTAAATCCCAGAGAACAGCTGGTTGCCCTCCTACCAAAAAGAGGGCTTAGACAGTCAGACTGCAGTACCTTAATGTGTCATGGACACATAGGGAGTTTAAGCCACAACCTGACCAAGCCTTTTCCTTAGCAAGGGCAACAGCCAGGCAAGAACTCTGAAGGTTTTCCTTGGCTGGAGTGTGAATCCACAGCAAACACAGAAAGGGCCTAGCTGAATTCTTGACGCTAAAAGGAGGGGGCGTAGTCACATGACCACCTGAACCCAGTGAGCAGGCTTGGCGTGGGTGTTGGACATGCTCAGTCTGGGTTCAGAGGTCTCAACATCTTTGGGGGAGGACTTGCACATGCGCCCACTGGCAGCTTAGCACGTGACCACGTGAACAGCAACAGCTGGGTGGCTGAGGTAGTCCTGTGATTGCAAGGCTTTTGCCTCGTGTATTAATTTCAACCACTCCTGATCTTCTGACCTGTAATGCTGATATGGTGCTTAGCAGTGAGGACAGAAGCAAAAGACCCCAAATTCTATCCACAGAACATAAATTGAAAAAAAAATAGATAAATAAAGAACTTAGCAAAGGTACTCATGTTCTCAACAGAGACCATAGGTATAGATCAGCCACAAAATATATTTTCTCCCTGATGACAACATCCCTGTGAGCTACAGCCATAGCATCCCATAGTATTCAGATGTCTGGGAAGGCTTTATAGCATCCTTGACAGAATTCTCTACTTCTTCCCTCATGCCTAGGAAAATAGCACTTACAATCAGGGACATAGGTCTACACCACCATTTCTTAAGAGGATGCACACATGCGGGACTCAGAGAACGTCAATGGGTGTCGCACTCAATCACTGTACAGTTTCCTCTCTTGAGGTAGGGTCCTCTCACTGAAATAAAGCCTCGCTGGGATCCAAAACTTCCAAGATATCCTCCAATATCTAACCTCTGGCACGGCCAGAGCTAGAATTAGAAGGATGGATGCAGCCACTCCTGGCTTTTATCATGGCTTCAAGTGACTCAAATTCAGGTTCTCATGTTATAGCAGCAAGTGTTCTTATCCTCTGAACCGCCTTCCCAGCTGTGGGCCTATTCCTGGGGGAGGGAGCAAACACTAGCAGGAGCCTTACAACCTAAGGAGATGTAGCCAGTAAGCTTGGTGTTAGGTTCACAGCCTTTTGAAAGCTTCTGGCCACAGCCACAGTCACAGTTTGCGGTTCCAGCAAAACTCAGGCTTCTCTGTCGACCCTTGCAGTCAGTTCCTAAGATGAGGTCAGGTGAGAGGAGAGTAAAACTTGACCCAGAACCCAGACCCTTCCAGGCCTCTCCTAACATCTGGACAACTCCAGCAGGTGCAGGCTCCCTTCCTGCCTCCACACAGTGGGAGTTCTGGCCACACAGCCCCTGGCAGGGGCAGTGAGGTAGACAGCTAGGAGCCATTCAGCGTAGACCCCTGCAGGACCAGTGTTTTGGGCAGACACCTGGGTAAGAGGCAGTCTGCTGTGGCTGAGAAGGACAGACAGACTGAAGAGGTGAGGCGTAGAGAGCTGTGGGGTGCAAGCCTATATGGGCATCCCTGCTGCATAAACGGTATACACTGCCTCTCACGCAGAGCCATCCCCGTGGGGACTGTCCAGGACTGACATGGTGGGGAGACCTGGTGCTTTTGGTGGGGGAACCTGAGTCAGTTCCACTGCTTTCTTTGCTGGAGCATGGGCTGGTGAGTCACAAATCTCTGTATGGAGGTGGCAGAGAGGCCTGGTGGGGGCAGAAGAAACACTTCTGCTAATGCCCAGGACTTGCCTATGTGCTTGTTTACCCATATTCCATATGGTTTCCATGGCAACCTGAATGCCAGGCAGTCCAAGGAAGTGACTTTTATGCCTAGATACCAGGTAACGGACACAGGAGTCTGCACATTCCTGTCACTCAAAGCCTGTAGATTCAACACACATACAGCATCCAACACGCAACATCTCTACTACAATCCACTTATCATTAAATATATACACAGAAAACATTGAAACTACAATATACCATTCACACAGCACATATCATCATATCCACACATATTGTATACATTGCCCAACAAATAGCATTCTCACAACACACAGCATGATTGATAGATAACATGTGTGTCCACACACATAATGCACTTCGTACACAAATATGCCGAGCACAACACAGATAAAGACAATGGGCACAAGACAAATTCCATTCACCACAGAACACACATCTGTGGGCAGAGCTCTTGGTGTGGCGATGCCCAGACCTCCAGAGGATGCTTCACCCGAGAAGGCTGCAGATACTAGCTGCTTTCTACACTCACTTGGGAGCACTTACAGACAAGCGAGCAGAGTGCATGCTTTCTCCAGACACAACACAGTATTTTCCCAGGGGAGTTCGTAGGAAGGGGACAGATGTTCGGGCGGAAGGGTAAGAATGATGGAGGAATAAATATGCATTTAGATGTGGATGAGTGGTAAAGGGGTAGAGAGATGGATTAGTGTGTGGATGAATGGGTGGTTGGGCAGTGGATGGATGATTGGAGGTAGGCGTGGGTAGCTGTGTGGATAGTTTGATGAATGGGTAAGTGGGAAGATGGTTTAAGGAAGCTGTGAGTGTGTGGGAGGGAAGAATGTCTGAGGCATAAGAGATAAGTGTTTATTGTGTAAGGGGATGCTTAATAAAGAGTCCATCAGAGCACCAAACTGCGGCAAGCATCCATTTGTCCGTCATAACACAGTGAGGACAATGAACAGGGACCAGTTCATGTAGCCTGGGTTCAATGGCTGACTGTCAGAGCACACCCCACTAGAGACAGACAGCAGAAAGAAGAAAGACAGAGTGGACTAAACTCACCTGCTCATTTTCACACACGTAGTTGTGTGTGTGTGTGTCTGAGAGTTTGTGCACGTTTAGGACTGTGTCTGTACACGGATGTGTTGGAGTACAAGCTGTTTATGAACATTGGGGTGTTTCTATTTTGGAACTGTGTGGGGAAGTCCATTTGCTTGCCTGTCTGGATGCTATTATGAGAGTATTTGTCTATATGTCTGAGCATCTGCACGTATCTGTTTGTGTTTTCCCCCCACCACGCTTCATTTCTAGGACTTCTTGCTTTGTTTCTGTTTTAGTCCCTGCCAGTGATAAACTGCTAAATGTCTAATAATTACCTCCAGGGACAGTGACTGGGAGAGCTCTGAGTTTTATACTTGATTCCCAGAGGGCAAATCCACACTGGTAGATTGGAAATGTGCTATAACTAAAACCAGTGTTGGTGATAGTTGTGTGTGCAGACAGATTGCCAGAACTGGCTCCATGGCACCTCAGCCTGGGTTTGGTTCCTTACTTGAACAACCTCCCTTGGTCTTATTCTACTTTAGTTACCTGATTCAAGGAGTTCCGTGGGTGACCTGTGGGTAGCAGTCCTGTAGTGGTTCAAATGAGAATGGCACCATAGGCTCATGTATTTGAATGCTTGATCCCTAGTGGATGGACTGTCTCCTACAAGGATTAGGAGGCATGACCTTGTTTAAGGAAGTATGTCACTAGGCGAGAACTGTGAGGTTTCAAAAGCCAATGCCTTTCCCAGCTTCCCTCTCTGCCTGCTGCTTGTGGAAAAGAAGGAAGCTCTCAGCTTCTTCTCTAGCCCCATAGCTGTCTGCTTGATGCCATGCTCCCACCGTGATGACCCTTGACTCAGCCTCTGAAACTATAAACAAGTCTCCAATTAACTGCTTCCTTTTATAAATTGCCTTGCTCATGGTGTCTCTTCACAGCAATGGAAAAGTAACTAAGATCCTTGCCCCTGCCTGTGTAGTCAAGACTGGCCTAGAGATTCCTTCCTAGCCCTTCTGACTAACTGAATTGCAAAATTCTGAGGTGAGACCCAAAGAACAAGGAAAGACTCAGCATGAAGCTAAATGACCTGGGACTCCCTAAGGTTTACACTTACAGACCCAAGTCCTGGAGGTGACTCTGCCCCTTAGGCATGGTGATCAATTGTCTTCCTTTCTTTTCCTATACTGTGATAATAACCCTGACAAAGCACGTTAGAGAAGGAAGGGTTTCTTTTGCTTCAGCACTCCAGGCTACAGTTCATCACAGTGGGGCATCAGAGTTGCAGGAACCTGAGGGAGTGACTCACATCACATCCTTCATCAGGAGCAGGGAGCAAGGACCGCAGCTACTGCTCAGTTCCTTTTCTTCACATATACAACCCGGGATCCCTTTTCTAAGGAATGGTACTGCCTACAATTAAGACGATTCTTCTCCTATCAATTAATATAATGAAGAAAATACTTCACAGACATTTTCAGAGGCACATTTTTCAAGTGATTCAAGGTGACAATTAGCACTACCCAGAACACCAAGCCATGTCCACCCTCCATGCCACCTCCAGGAAGCACTCCCGACTGAACTGGCCCCTCACAGAGAACATCACAATCGCTGTGGAGATTCACACTCATTACAGGAAATACAGACTCAGCAGATCCAGCAATGGAGACAGAATTCATTCATGCATTCTAAAAACTGAAACTTTTCTTCCCCTCTGTATCCATGTATTGTGCTAGAAGCTGAGAACACAGAGAATAGCTTTGCTTTTCTGGACATTTCCTCAATGCACTTCTGCCTCTGCAAACCTTGGTTCCCTCATGATACTATGGCCTGAACTCTGCTTGGCCCTGTTAGTAGATATGGTCACATAGGTGCATGTTAGAACACCCCTCCCAGAAAGAGCTGAGTTCTCTGCCACCACAGCCCAAATCAACTGTGCTCAAGCTCCCCCTGCGTCTCTGATTGGTAAGTGCCCTCGTCCTGCCGAGGATTTCATCCACCAAGGAGAACCACTGTGCCCATCCATCTCCCTCTGGCTCTCTTGCCCTCTCACACACAGGGACACAGAGCAGGGACCTCAGGCCCTCTTTCTGGTTCTGTCATCAGATATCTGCCTTCTGCAGGGAAGCAGAGAGGGTCATGCCTGAATCATATGGGCCTAGGACGTGGTGGCCCCAGGGACTGTCCAGAGTAAAGCAATGAGGCCTACTTCATGTCTTATATCCAGCAGGGTCAGAGTGCACTGACTATGGCCTTCCTCTCCCAGTGAGCATCTCAACATGTGAACACACTTCGCTGCAGGCTCTGCTCTGGCCAATCTCCTAGAGCCAACTCCTTGTCATCTCCCGTATCCCAGACTAACACCCTAGGTAGCCATCCTATCCTGAGGAGGTATGGTCTCAAAATGGCTCTTCATCAGACCTTCAGGGCTCCCTGCTGTCTTCAGGACAATGCCCAGAGCACTAAATTTCTAACCTGAGCCTACTCTTCTGGCTGCCCAGACCTGTCACCTCCCTCCCAGCAAAGCTCTGTAACTGCAGGGAACTTCCTGTCCCTTGGAACTCCAGACTGGCCATCTTGACCCACTAGTTCATCCCTCAGTAAAATAACTTTCAGTCCTGTTTATTTTCCTTTATCTCTCACAAATTATGTACCCTGAGTGTGTAGGAAGTGTTAAAGTATCAGAGAGCACCCTCTGTGACCAGGCAGAGTATCCAGTGACAGAGACACCCAGACAAAAGGAGAGAAAGGACAGGCCATGTACAGGCAAGATGGTGAGGGATAAAGGGTTGGAACAGGCCATTCTGGCTGGTGGCTGGTAGTTCCACGGGACAACTCTGTCAGTTCAACAGTACAGCTGAAGGAATCCTACAGAGATGATTATGAGCCAGGCAGCAAGAACAAAGGCCCTGAGACAGCACTTTACTGCAAGGACTCAGAAGAGTCAGTGAAGCTAATGGGGGAGGGAGGGGGTGCTGCCAAAGTCATGCTCAGAACATGACAGGCTGCCTGGCCACAGCCTTCCAGACTGATTGAGAGAACTACTCTGATGTTTCAAGAAGCTGCTAGTGGTGCCTGGCACAGAGAAATCCTCCATGTACACACTTGCAAAATGCCAGGAATTCTCCCTCCACACTTCAAACAACACACAGTATCAAATCCTACTGAAACTTTCTTCCCTGAGCCCATTTTGGAGGTGAAGTAACCTGCTTAGGACACCATAGCAGGCCAAGGCAGAGCGGGTGACTGGCTCTATATCCACCTGTCGCCCCAGTACCATCCATGCCTGTTTTCCCCTTGAACAGTGATGTTCTTCTATAGCAGGGACTTGGTTTGTGTGAGATCACAACATCCCCAAAAGGCTCAGACCCGCCAGGGCACGTCTGTACAGAGGAACCCAATGTGCCCGGGCGGGCATGTCTGTACAGAGGAGCCCAATGTTCCCTGTCCTTATAGGCTTCACCGCTATCCAGGCACTGATCCGCTATCCATGCACTCTCCCGCCTCTCCATTCACTCTCCCGCTATCCAGGCACTCACCCGCTACTTATTCATACCCACCCATTCACACAATAACTCACTTTTTCATTCAATAAGTTCAGTGTAGCCAGACTTATTTCTTGACCTTAGCCAAAGATGCTGAAATGTATCACTCATGTCCTCACACAGGAGCTGTCAGACAAAGACAACTGGGAGAGAATCCTGGGGCTGGCCTAAGTCAAAGGAGGCATCTTTTCTGAGCATAGCTCACAGGGCACTCCACTCCTGGGTGGAGTGACCACTCTACTTTTCAGGCCACTGAGTCCATTTTTCTCCCAGGTATCTCAAGGATATTGAAGACCCTGTAATCACTCCTTTCCCGTGCTTCCCATTTTTGGCTAAAAAGGGAAGAAGTGGCTGGCCTGACATGTCATCACAAATTCTTGTACATTGACGTCAAAAATCCAACCAGATTGCCTGCCTCACCTAGAACCTGGATCTCTGCTGGACACTGTACCTCAGAGGTTATCAGACAGGAAGGAACCAGTCAAAGTGCCTGCAGCCTCTGCTGGAACCTAGGAAACCGGGGAATGGGAAAGGACCACGTATCTTGACCGTGTCCCACAGATAGATAAGAGCAGTCAAGTAGACTGGAGCTAAGTTCATCTGAGCAAGAGTTCCAGGCACCGAATGTATCAGAAAGTCAAAGGGAACTTCACCCCACTGAGTTTGTAGACATATCAGGAACCTGCCCGACCATTCCTTCCCTGCCCAAATGCACCAGCATTAATGATAATAAGTCAATGTCTGCAGTAGTGACTGAACCTAATGGACACTTGGCCCTTCTATCCTAGGAGTCTCTTGACTTTTATCACTCTGAAAGAGCTGTGTGATTCACACACTGTTTACAGAGGTTTCTGTCCCACCTGGTCCCACAGCCCTTAAGTCCCAAAAAAACACACAGAGCCCCACATTAATTATAAACTGGTTGGCCTATTAGCTTAGGCTTTCTTGTTAACTAACTCTTACATCTTACATTAGCCCATAATTCTTGTCTGTGTTAGCCATATGGCTTCATACCTTTTATAAGTGAGTCATTCTCTTCTTGCTTCCTCTGTGTCTGGGTTACAACTGCAGACTGATCCTTTCCTCTCCCCAGAATTCCCCTGTTCTAATTGCCCCACCTACACTTTCTGCCTGCCTACTGGCCAATAAGCATTTTAAAAAAAAGTGCAAGTGACAAATCTTTACAGTGTACATGACCATTGTCCCACAGCTCTTCACTTTTTTTTTTCAAAGCAAGAACTCTGAATCTGATCTCCTTTGTTTAGCTTTCTTCCTGATCATTATCCATAACAACTTGTAACCAACACTTTAAACAAAGAAAAACATCCATGATCCATTTTTTTGGAATGTGGTCATAGTTTTCTAGGCTACTTCCTGCTGACTGTGGGCTCTGATAATCTTAAGGGGACCTAAAGAAAATTAGGCTATAATTTAGAATTATAACCAAATTCTGACTGCAATGTTCTGTGAGGCTTGGTCATCTCAACCAACAGTCTTGAGGCTGTTCTGGATGTAGAACTCAGAGAAAAATCTAACAGAGCTCCTCTGAAACGGTGGATCATCTGGGCCATCTCCTCATACTGGAGATTTTTTCAGGGGATCTTCCTTGATCAAACCTGATTTTTCTTAAGCTAGAATAAATCCACAGCTCTTCATTTCCTATGGAAACAAAAACAAAACCTCTTATCCAAAGTAACATATATTTTGATTTGAATTTTGAAGTCAAGGCATTTTCAAAATATAGATGTTAGATTAAACCAGCAGCATTTATAATTGAATGTCTTTTAGCAGCTGTTGCTTTCTCAGCTATCAAACAATTCAAAGACAACAAAATAACATACAGTATCCAGATTCTCTGTGTATTTTCTATCTTCACATGGCTATATTTTAAACTCTTTCTTTAATTTTTATTTTTAATTTTTGGCTGTTTGAGACAGGGTTTCTCTGTGTATCTTTTGCTTTCCTAGAACTCCCTCTGTAGACCAGGCTGCCCTTGAACTCACAGAGATCCACCTGCCTCTGCCTCCCAAATGCTGGTATTAAAGGTGTGTGCTACCACACCCAACTATTCTCTTTCTTTTTTAAAGGAATTTTATCCTTTTTCATTTCTCTCTCAAGCCTACATATATTTTTAAATGCATTGTAAACTGTTTAGAGGTTTTCTTTGTCTGACTCTATCTTTACTGTATATCTCTCTTTTTCTGGTCACATGAGTCTTTAATTTCCTAAGTGATATGGCTAGGATTAAGCTGTGGCTTTGATGGCTGGATCCATCCCGTTCCTTAGCTTCCGAGAGTCTAGCTTTATGGCAGAGGTACTGATGGGAGCCATGTTTATTGCCACAACTCTATAGAGTTTCAGGATCCTGTAACCACCAAGAAGAATGCTGTCAGCTATTCATAAACACCATTTAAGTTTTTGGTGGCAGGACCTCTTAAAAGAGCTGCAAGGTTTTTCCAGCTAAAGCTGAGTCAGAAAGCCTCTTTTAAATGAGACCTGTTTGCCTCAAGCAAACTGAGGTCACCTGAGCAAATGCTGCTACCAAGTAGCCATGCTTCTAGAATTCCTTGCCAAACTCTCTCAGGTCTTAAGTGAATTTAGTTGTCTATGTTGACACCATTTGTTGGCTGAGGTTTCTGTCCCTCCAGGTCCTCAGTCGTTCGGTCCTAAAGAAACACGCAGAGCCCCACATTAATTATAAACTGGTTGGCCAATTAGCTCAGGTTTTCTTATTAACTCTTACATTAACTCATAATTCATGTCTGTTTTAGCCATGTGGCTTGGTATCTTTTATTAGCGAAGTGGTCTCATCTTGCTTCCTCTGTGTCTGGGTTACAGCTACAGACTGAGCCTTTTTTTCTTCCCAGAATTCTCCTGTTCTGGTTGCCATGCCTATACTTCCTGCCCAGCTACTGGCCAGTCAGCATTTTATTAAACCAGTACAACTGACAAAACTTTACAGTGTACAAGACCATTGTCCCACAGTACACATCATACCCATGGTGGATAGACCTGGAGTCCTATTTAAATGAAACTTCAAGATTCACGTGTCTAGGAAACTAAGAGCTCCTGACTCCTGTCCAGGAAGAGAAATGGAGAATGGGAGGCCCAGAAGTAAGTGACACACTGTATGGAAGAAGGGGATACCAGGGGAGGTGTGGCAAGGTTGGACCTTGAGCCATCTGTCTCATAACCTAGAAATTCTAAGCCTGAACCCCCCGCAACAAGGGTGCAGAGCAGAGGGTATAGCTTGAATGTGGGCATAAATCCACCAGAGATCCCTTAATCCTACCGATTTCTACAGATCGATTTTTGCATTCCTCAGACACAATCTGCTGGCCTAGGCCTCCAACTGGAAAGGAGTTGAAGAAATGAAGTTAGGACCTCATTTTGGACTTCTGAGTCCTTGTCATGCACAGGAATCTAGATTTGTGTCCCCATCTGCATAGAACGTTCTTCCAGGTAGCTAGTGAGTGATGGACTATAGCCCTGGGTGCCTGGGAAACCATCCTGCTTGGTAGCAGCAGCTACTCCACAAGTCTTCTGCCCACAAAGAAGAGCAGCTTCCAAAGCACAGCGCCAGTACATGTGGCCTGATTACTGTGGGTGAAGGTAGTTTAAAAGAGCAGCGTGTGCACACTGGCAGCAGGGATTTCAGGACAGCATGGAAGCAGGAAATGCTTTCCTGAGGACAATCTCTTCTGGAAGGCTGCTCTCAGGTCCAGTGGGGCCCTTCTGAAGGCTTGGGGGGAGAGATGGCTCCGAGTTCAGCTCCTAGGCTGTTTCTTCTGATGACTCAGTGAGGAGGAGATCTTCAGGTCACCTCCAGGGAATGCAAGTGTGAGTCGATGGAGGGTCTCAGCCCGGTGCTGTCTCAGATGAAAAGGCTATCACTCTGCTGTAAGCTGCGAGGGAGGTTTTGCAGTGAGTAGATTCTAGAACACAGGGTGGGGACAGCATGACTTCTGTTTTCCCAGGAGTTCTGGGTACAGGTCAAGGCCAACACACTGGAAAAGCTACACAGATATCTGAAAAAGACAAATGCATCTGAATTTCTCGGCATATCTCAAAATAAACCACGATAGGTTTCAGTCTGTACACAGTCAATGAAACTACAGACTGACTTGAAGCATTTGTAATGGAGGCAGAAAGGCTTCTGCATATGGAACAAGGGCCAGAACCCCTAAGTAAAACAGTCGGAGCAGTGACATGTGTACTTATTTTCACTCATGGAAATTTTAGAAAGCGGCAGAAAGAAAGTTAAAAGGTCAAGACATTTCACAGGTGAAGAGAGAACGTCTACTGTTCATATCACAAGGAGAGCCGCTATTCCTAACATAGAACAAAGCTGGGAACTGGACACAAATCCGATAGAGGAGATGTGGTGACACATGCCTATACCAGCAACACTTCAAAACTGACGCAGAACATCGAGAACTGCTAGCTAGCTCGGGCGACAGCGTGACCTTAATTCAAAGGAAACTGCTAGGAAAGAAGGGACAAACAAGCATGCAAGAGTCAGAAAGAGAACCATGGAAAATCAGATGGTCCCTAACAGCATCAAACAGACCAAGCCCATCTCCAGGAAGACAGATAGATATTCCAGCTGCTGAAAAGTGACAATCTTCCCATATGGTCATCCTACACAAAGGCTGGCCCACTGTGCATATCTGTGTGGAGGACGGGTCTGTCACTGACACACAGAGTATGTACGGTAATGGCCTAGCTCCTATAGAAGACAGACAGGACTCTGCTACGGGGAGAGCTCAAGATATAACCAATGGGCAGATATAGTGTTGTTTTGGCCATGCCCTCTCAACTTTCCATGAGGTAGAGATGCAACACTTTGAAAACTGAGGCAGGAGGATCATGACTTCACAGAAATGGGAGGAACACGCGATGAAGTATGTTCCTACTGGTGTCATCAGTAATAGTATAATGTTGTTGTCTCCATGGTTGCCAATCTAGCACTGGCTGGTTTAACCAAGTGGCAGTCACACTGTGGCACTGCATACTCACCAGAAAGCACCAGATGGCTCACCATGTTCCTTCTTGCTGTGCCTACTAGAATGTGCTGTTTAAGAATTCTCAACAACCTAATAATAACTATGCCCTGTGACCATGACCCAGCTATTCCCCTCCTTGGTAGGCCTGCGCCCATAAAATTCAGCATTCAACTCCACAGGTATTTGCTGAGCCCTGTTCATCACCACTTGTTTCTCAAGAGCTAAGATGTGGTAGCAACCTTCATCTTATTGATCCTTCAACAGATCAATAGATGATGGCAGTTAGGTACTTGTGCACAACAGAAAACTACTCAGCTGTAAAGAAAAAGGAAATCATGAACTGGGAAGTCAAATGCTTTGAACTAGAAGATGTGTTGGGAGAGGTAACCCAGACCTAGAAATACAAAGCCAAAAATTCACACTTATCTCTAGATTTTCAGATATAAGTACATTTCTTAGAGTGACCATAGAAACCATGTGAATATAGGGGGAACCATAGGAGCTTAACATGATACAGGTGATATGATGAGAAGATTGGAAAAATGGGGAGGGCATACAGAAGGAGGAGAGATAAATAGCAATATTTGAAACATCATTTTCCCAGGGACTTTCTACAAAATAAAGGGAAATTCATCAGCAGGAAAGTAAAAGCAAAGAGCAAGTCACTCCACAGACATCAAGAGGATGGAGTAAAATGCATGGCCAGAGGAGATCCATTAGGACCCGTCACCTTACAAGAGCTGGAGGTCTGTTGCCAGGGATGAGAGTTAAGAGCAGAGTAGGAGGTCCCATTCTCTACAACAATACTAATGGTTCTACCTGTGACTTCCTGACTCATCCCAGGCTCCGTCCCACTAATGGTGATTGTCAAGTTGGATGCCAAGTGTACTTGAAGGTTTCCTTCTTCCAGGGAGAGCATCTCCGGCTCTGACGTGGTGGTCCTTCAATCATGGAGCCAGAAATACCTGCAATGTCTGTATTGCCAGAGCAAGGCACAGACTCTTAGGAGGACTGCTGTCATTTGAAGCTTTATCTTCCATTGGCCTCACACAGAGAGGAGAGTCACAGCAATACTTGCCAGTGCATTTCCTGTGGAATAGAAGCTGTCAGGAGATCTCAAGACTCCAGGCTTGCAAAAGGTGTGCATGCCTTTTGATTTCTCACCCTCTCTGCAAGCCCTAACCATACTTTGTCCCCTCTGTTCTGCCCCTAAATACATGCTCTAGGAAGCAGAATGATTTGGATTTAGTAAATGGAAGCCTAAGTTTCCAATGAAAGTTTATAAACTTCTCCTGATATCAGGAGCAGTTTTAATATGGAATCCATTCTGTATATGATTTTGCATTCCGGGGCATTAACTTCAGCCAGAGTAGGTGTTTTTGTAGCCATCTAGAGACAGTAGGGGTTTTTATTAGGTCCCGGATCACTTCTTTCTAGTTATGAGTTATAGCTCTCATTTATTTTAAGTTGGCCAATTGTATTTATCACATACATCTGGGTCTTCTATTTTGAACATTTGTTCAGTCATTTATACCAAGAAGTAAAAGAACCAGCCTCTCTGGCGAGGTTTCCACCATCCTGCTTTAAGGTTGGCTACTGAATGTGTCACATGGTGGTGGGGAAGGGACTGCTGAGTGAATGAACGGCACTCGGGGGAGAAAGTCACATCTGGGACAGAAAGCAGAATCATGACTTCATAACCAGGGTGGCTGATGTAGCCAGAAGCCGGGAAACCAATCAGAGTCTACTTCCACAATTCCAGATTTGCCTTGGCAGGTAGAGGGCAAATTCCTGGCTGGGGAGTGTCACATTGCTCAAGTTCTGGATGTAGCTTGGGCTTCTGGAGTTGCTTTGGCTGGCAGGAAGATCCCCCTTTCTTTCTTTCTTTCTTTCTTTCTTTCTTTCTTTCTTTCTTTCTTTCTTTCTTTCTTTCTCCCTTTCCACTCCTTTCTCCTCTCTTCACTCTTCTGCCCACACTCTCTCCCTCTTTATCCCCTCTACATCTCCCACAGCAAAAACAATGTCTCCTTCAAGTCTAAGAGGAGGAGCCGCTAAAGGGACCATGCTCTTGAGATTTTAACATGGTTCAGCCGTGAAACACAAAGCAGGCCTTTGGTTTTCTGAGCTGGATAAATCTGTTCTATGGAATAGCTGTGCATCACTTTGCAGCAGACCTGCTGAAGCTTTAAGGGTCGTACGCCTCAGACCGAAGGAATGGAACAGGTGATCCTGGTTAGAGATAGGGACATTTTGGTAAGAAAAGGAACACTCCTGGAGTGTGCCCAGTGGGGAGTCATATGCTCCTGGCCACTCTCAGCGCTGATTCCAGCACCCTCTATTGTTTGTATTTCCTTAGCTTTCCCACATAAGCTCCTGTTGTACAGGCAGACAGCGTTTTCAGTCTTCCTTGCCTACTGGCTTCTTCATTGCTGGTCCTGATGCTCTTCTCTCCTCCCTACTCTCATGCCATATGGACCCTGGTTTGTTATGTGCCCTCAGTATCAATGTGTAAAGACGGCACATGGGCAAGTCCTCTCTTTTTGATGGCCTTTTCCTTTTGTTGGACAGCTGTTTATGCGACAGGCCATGTCCGATTGTGTTTGGCAGTAAGCCCGTCTGCTTGCTTTTCCCCATAGCCTGGGGTGGCATCCACGTACAGGTCCTTTAATCTTTAACTCCGTGTCTGTATCTGAAAGCCGTTTGTACTCTTTTTGGGTCACTTTGATGGGCCAACTGATGTAATCTCTGCTGTCTGATGCTGGAGTTAACACTCAGGTGTTGGTTTTATTGTGGGATAAAGATGAACATTTTTCTTATATTTCGATTTGTGTGCATTTTGTTTAGAGAAGTCTATGTGTAGAAACATATGTGTAGAAATCTGTGTCCATGTTAACTGTTTTGATGGAGCCTACAAAGTTGATGGCTGAAGCAATCGTCTTATTAGAGATTTATCCACATTCTCATTCCCTGGACACCAAAGAGAAGAGGTAAGTGCTCTTTCCAGTCCTTTCTAGGTGACTCCAGACAGTAGAGGTTCAACAACGGTGGCACAGGGTGTCTGGCCTCAGGATATCACAGAAACCACATCAGAAGACTACACAATCATCATGGCTTGTTCTGGTCTCCAACAGCTCATCTGGGAGATGTGCATAAAGCTTAGATAGCCCAGTCACTGAGATACACCAGCCTCTTGCTTCAAGGACTTCCTAGGACACCTGTGAAGGAAGAGCTTGCCCATTGGTGGTTTCTGGGAAGCAGTTCACATCAGCCATCACACAGTGATTACCTGGAACAAGTCAGTTAGCATTAACTGTTGCTGAAGTCACCAATTTGAGCCACTAACCTAAAACACAGTTTTCCTCTGGAGTTCCTAAAAATAGCCGACTAACGTACATATAGCCTCACCATTTTAGTGCTGTCCCAGATTTATTTATTTATGTGTGTGTAGGTGTTTGCTTACATGTATGTTTATGCACCTATGCCCCAGTGCCCTCAGAGGCCAGGAACAGCCATCAACTCTCTAAAAGTGGAGCTGCAGGTGGGTTTGAGCTCCCATAAGGGTGCTGAGCATCAAACCTTGTTGAAGAAGAGAACCACTTGTTGGTTCCTGGCCATCCGGCTAGCTTAGACCTGAAATAATCACACCGAAATGACATTATTTAAATCCCTTCTTGACTCATTAGCTCTAGCTTCTTAACGTCTAACTCTTTCATATTAATTTAACCCATCTTTATTAATCTGTGTATCACCATGTGGCAGTGGCCTACCAGCAAAGTTTCAGCATGTCTGACTCTGGTGACTCCATGGCTTCTCTCTGACTCTGCCCTTCTTTCTCCCAGCATTCAGCCTAGCTTTCCCTGCCTACCTAAGTTCTGCCTTTCTGTAGGTCAAAAGTAGTTTCTTTATTCATTAATGGTAATCACAACACACATAGGGGACTCCCACATCAAAACCTCGGATCTCTGGAAGAACAGATGTTTCCCTTAACCACTAAGCCTTGCCTACCCACACCTTATTAAATTTTTAAACATTTTTACTAATTTTTTGGGAATGTCACAACATGCACCTCAATCCCTCTCATTTCCCAATTCCTCCATATTATCCTTTGCCGCTGCAGCATCCCTTCCTTGAAAGGGAGACCTTAAAAAGGAATAATAAAAGTCTATACATAAAGATAAAAAAATAAAGCTCACATTTTTGAAGCTAACAGCACTCAGAAGTTATTCTGACTGGACTATTCAAATTATTCCTGCCATGCCTAATCAAAATAAACGGGAGGTGGATTTCTAGGGTTGCTGCTAGTCTGGTTGTTTTGTTTTCCCCCTTTCCGAGGTCCTTCTCTCTCTCAGTCAGGCCCAAGTACAACATGAATAGTGCAGTGTTGACTGTGCGCCCCCTAGTGGTAGACTCGGGACTCAGCACTTTCAAAGCTTGATTATGGATGTTGAGAATCCAATTCCAGAGTTATTTCAGGTTGACAAAGCGTGGATGGCCTCTAACACATGAACACATAAGTTGATTATCTACCCATTCACAAACCAGATAGGTCTGTACTGTCTTACATCGAAGGCATTCTTAACTTCTTAGAACCTATTAGAAAGTGGCAAGATTTGTCTCAATGTATAAAGTCAGCTCCACCCTGCCTGATAACCTGAGTCCAAATCCCTGAATCCCTATGTTGTAGTGAGAGAACCGACTTATACAAGTTATCATCAGGTTGACACATGTGTGTGCATGTGGTACAAGCACAATTTAAATAATGTAAGGAAAAATAACTTAAAAGATGTCCAGTGTAAAGTTGTTTGTGTGTGTGTGTGTGTGTGTGTGTGTGTGTGTGTGTGTGTGTGTGTCCTCTTGGCATGAGCTATATTTATCTGTGGACTTCAGTTGAGCAAATTCCTCCATCTGAATGTAGGCTAGTCTGTGGAGGCATTTTTTCAGTTACTGATTGATGTAGAAGTGCCCTGCTCACTCTGGGGGATGTGATCCCTGTACAGGTGGTTCTGTGTGCTACAAGGAAGCCTAACGAGCAAACCAGGAAGAGTAATTGAATAAGCTAGCTTCTGCCATGGTTTGCTTCAGTGTCAGCTTCCAGGTTCCAGTCATGCTCGAGTTCCTGTCCTGACTTCCATCAGGTTCCTGTCCTGCCCTGACTTCCTACCCTGACTCCCATCAGGTTCCTGTCCTGCTGGAGTTCCTGCCCTGACTTCCATCAGGTTCCTGTCCTGCTCGAGTTCCTGCCCTGACTTCCATCAGGTTCCTGTCCTGCTGGAGTTCCTGCCCTGACTTCCATCAGGTTCCTGTCCTGCTCGAGTTCCTGCCCTGACTTCCATCAGGTTCCTGTCCTGCTGGAGTTCCTGCCCTGACTTCCATCAGGTTCCTGCCCTGCTGGAGTTCCTGCCCTGACTTCCATCAGGTTCCTGCCCTGCTCGAGTTCCTGCCCTGACTCCCATCAGGTTCCTGTCCTGCTGGAGTTCCTGCCCTGACTCCCATCAGGTTCCTGCCCTGCTGGAGTTCCTGCCCTGACTTCCATCACTGATGTAGCATGACTTGAGAGTTGAGGAATGAAATAAACCCATTCCTCTTTGAGTTGCTTTAAGTTACAGTGTTTTCCACAGCAATAGAAACCCAACTAAACGAAAGGATATACTTGGGTCTACTGTGTATTTAACAAAATATTTAAAGGTGTGTATAGAGACTGTTTAATATATGTATCTATGTGTTAGGTCTCAAACTCAGGACAAATGGCTAACTGAAGTGCCTATTTAACACATCAAAGTAGACTCTGGCTGCCACTTTCGCTTGGCCCCTCCCTGTTACAGGATCATCCCGGCTGGCATATACTTCCCCTACCCTAAATGTTCCAACTCAGTTCCTGGGCTGGGCTTCCCCTCCCAAGCTTCTCAGATTCTTATATAACCCAGTCATATGGGCCATACCTGTCTCTTGGTCTCCTGACTCACTCCTGACCTCATGGCTCCTGTTCCTCTTTCTTCCTCTCTTCTCTTCCCCCACTCTTCTCTCATGGCCCAAGTGGGTGAAAGGCAGTCACGGGCCAGGGTGGGTCCTCGCAGTCCGGGCTGGCTGAAGACATCCGCATGTCTGTTTCAGCAGCACCTGTTGAGCAGGTGCCCTTATGACAAGCAAATATATGGTGGAGAAATGGGAGAGAAAGAGAAGCAGATAGAATCACGTGCTGTGGAAAGGGGCAGAACTGAAGAAGCAAAGACCATAGGAACAGGCTGATGCGGTATCCTGCTTGCCAGCCCAGACCAAGGTGCCATCTGTACCTAGGCTGCTGCCAAGGGTCATGTCTGGGTCTGTGGCCCGACAGCAGCCAGGGTCTGAGTTGATGCCCATGGCTCCTGTTACCACTGAGAGCTGTGCAGATACCTGCCATCTGGTCAGTCACCTGAGACCATGTTGGTGTCTAAAGAACACCCTGCCACCTGGGCCATATTGATATGGGTGCCCTGTGCTTGCCACCGGGGCCATGGTGATGTCCCAGCCTGAGCTGCCACTGAGGTCAGTGTTTCTGCTACAATTGAGATCTGTGTTGATGTCCGTGGCCTGTGTTACCACAGGGGGCCCTAGGAACTATGTCTGTTGAAACTCCAAGGCATGCTGCGATGGCCCCACCCTTCACTGGTTCTGGGATAGCTGGCTTTGTGGCTGGATACTGCAGAAGGAGAGCTGGCCCCACTCCTCATGGCAGAGATGTTCCTATTCCTTACAACTTCTGTGGGAGAGCTGGCTCTGACCCTTGTCTGAGGCCAGGCTGTTCCAGCGACCTGAACTGACTGACTCAGCTGTCACCCAGGCCCACATCCTGGGTTTTTGTTTAGACGACCCTAAATCTACCTCATCTATGGCCTGCTGGAGAGTGTGAAGGGACTGGTCCTGTGGAACTATAGCCACAGGATCTCCATGACTAGGGACAACAGCACCTTCTCGGAGAGGAGTTCCAGTGAGGGTCCATTGATGATGGTGTGCCAGAGTCTAGAATTAGAGCAATGACTCATTGTGATGAATGTTTTCTGGGTGGTGCGGACTGGACAAAAGGGTGGGCTGTGAGACACACTGCAGTTTTCAGTGCCGCTAGGATGAATGTAGAGGTGTTGCAGGGGTGGGACAGAATGAGGAGCAAGGTGTTTTTTGTTGCTGTTGTTGCTTGTTTTGTTTTGCTTAAAATAAATTTGGGGTGTTATGCACAAAGTCTGGATCCCAAAATACCACCATGAGACAGAATCCGATGCAAAAGCAAATAGTCTTTATTGTGGGTTAACGTGTGTCTCTCTGTTCATCCAAAGCGGCAGCAGTAGCAGTGCAGGAGAGTCATGAGCAGGGAACAGGGAGGAGGTTTTTATAGTGGGCAGGCCAAAAGGGGAGGGCTTGGGTCATTCCAAACCTGCCTAGCAACAGATTCAGGATTGGCTCAAGTCCTCCAAACGTACATAGTTACAGACTTGGAATTGTCTCAAACACTGACTAGGGGTATCTGGACTGAGCTGATTGGCTGCTACAGATCTGGGGCAATTGCAACAATGTTCTCTCAGCATAAGAACACCTGGAGTTGTTTACTGGTTTCCGATTGACCTCTCCCTGTGCAGTGAGGTGTTGCCTGTTCCTAATCGGTCTCTCTTGGTGTGTGAACTAAGGGTAGAGAAAGGTCAAGAGCAGTCACACCTGGACTAGAAGAGGCTGCTTCTTGCTAAGGACAGGGTGAGGTCACCTTTAGACCTGAGACAGCTACTTCCCTGCTCAGGGATTGGTTGGTTTTGTGCTTCAGTTGGTCCCAGGCAGAGATGGCTCTGATTTCAGGGCCAAATTGTGTTTCTTCCACTGGTTCTTTTTAGCCTTTTGGCTCTAATTTTAGGGTCAGAGCATATTTTTTAACTGACTCTGATTCTAGGGGTTTTTTTCATGTTTCTTTGACTCTGATTTCAGGGTCAGGGTGTTTTTCTCTGGCTATGGCTTCAAGGATAAAACATTTCTCAGGAATGGCTTACATTCCAGATCCTGGGTGTTTCCTTCACTGGCTCTGGGTTCAGAGTCAGGGTGCTCAGGGATTTTGCTATGGCTACAGATCTGCTGGGGTCTGGGTCTCTCATGGGGGAGTTCTCTTAGGGAAATGCTGCAGGGGTGATGGGCAGATGTGGAGGGCTTGGGAAGTGAGTAGGATTGGAGTGCATAATGTGCAATTCCCAGAGAATCAATAAAGAGTTATTTTTTAAAAATTAACACATGAAATAGTCAGTGTCACTCTGACGTTTTAATAGCGCTTTATTTTTTGATCCTCTGTGCACCATGCTCCTCCATTCCCTCTCCAGTTCCTACTTGTGCCTTTCTTCTCACAGTAGTGTACCCTTGGCTTTCATGTCACATGTTATGCCCAAATCCGCGAAGTCTCCACAAAAGCCAACAAGGATACCAAGTCCCATATGTAAAAGCAAAGAGACTTTATTTTAATCAAGTTTGCAAACTCGGTCGCTCCACATGCCCAACATATTGAAATAGATGGAGAGCCTTGAGCTCAATTAGAATTGTTTTTTTTTAAATATATAGTAGTAAAGGTGGGGGTGAGGGGTTTCTGAGGTTCAGGACCCCTGATTGGCTGACGTTTGTCTAGATGTGTCCTGGTGAATGTGCCCTGGCAGGTGATCCTATCTACAGCATTGGAATGTTAGGCATTTCCTTTGAATGGTCTGTATTGGGGCCTTAGTCTGGTAATCTCAGCATGTGGTTCCTCCTGCAACCAAGCACTGCCTCAGGGTACTACTGAGACTCAGACTTCTTATTAAATTTATGGATGGCCAAGTTCTACTCTGGCAGGTGATAATGGTTGGAAGGGAAGAACTTCCTTTGGGTGACCTGCCCATAGCTTATCATGGCTGACCCCCACAATAGTAGCCTCTTTAACTCCCCCTCAACACTTTCTTAACACCTCTTTACAATTGTCATTAACCTTTTCTGGTTTCAAGACCTGTGCAGAGAATGTTATACACATGTAAACACAGACACACACACACACACACACACACACACACACACAGTGAGAGAGAGAGAGAGAGAGAGAGAGAGAGAGAGAGAGAGAGAGAGAGAGAGATTTAAGACACAAACATGAGAAAAATATGGAATTTCTAAGTCTGGGATATGTTGTTCAACATAATAATTAATTATTAATGTTCTTGAAAAGACTTTGATTTCTTTTTTTTCCTATGGTTAAATAAAAATCAGTTGTGTATTTGATCCATATTTCTTATCAATTCATGTATCTACGTCCATGGGTAGACTGGAGTCTTTTTCATGCTGTTGTGAATAAAGTAGATGTGAATGTGGGCAGGCATGTATCTGTGCAGTGGGATATTGAGTCCATTGGCATATACTCTAGTGTCGTATAACTAGATCATGGCAGCACCAGAACACACAACAACTATAAGTGAATCATTAATGGATCTTATTCCCACACCTTTAGCACCAAATCTGTTTCTATCCTTTGATGATAACAATCCTTACTCCATTGAGAATGGCATATAAGGGTGCATAGGAATTTGGGGGGTATCTACTAGGATTTATAAGTTCGTGTATCCTGGAACAAGTAATGGGGACTTTTGACTGCTCCCTAATTGAGGCAGATTCACAGGTAAGTATGTTTTTCAAAAAGGATCCTCCATCATCTGCTATTAAGGGACAAGGCAACCAAATGCCTGCAGTAGCTGTATAAGTCAATGACTCAGAAACTCTCTCTCTGTTGAGATGGACCTGCTCTTGAAGCTGCAGAAGCATCTATCACAGCTCCCAGTGCTGTACACTGTTCCCTTGGTAACAGGCTTCATTTCAGTGTGAGCTCAAGCTTCAGGAAAGTGGCTGGAGCTAAAAAGACCCGAGACTGTTTGAAAAGAAAAATAAGGTTGTCGCTGGAATCATGAGATACAGTGTTCAGATACAGTGTTGGATACAAGCAAACATCGACTGGAGAAAGCAATCTTAGAAAATTATGCCGATGAGACATGGCAGCTCAGCTGTAATTGGAAAGTTTTATTGACCACCAAGCAATGTGAGAATAAAGACTGTCTGCTTTGCAATAGTTCATTACAGACACAGCACCTGTATTGCTTAATTTCCAAAAGTTTTAAAGGTGTTCTCCATTAGACTAATATTACAATTATGTTTTTTCTATTGGATCAGGCAATAGGGAAATATACAATTCACAGAATATCTATACACAGTGCTGAAACACTGAAGATTTACTGTGTATGAACTGTGAATGACTTCTCATTTATCACATTTTAGTCTTTATCTTTTCTCCCATTTTTTTTTAGTCTTTGTCATCATTCTGTTCCCGAGTACCAATTGTGAGTGTTAGAGTTCAGATGGAAAGGGATCCTGGTTGTTGGGAGCCAAGAAATACTCAGTGTCACAGCTGGAGTTGTAGAGCATCCTGGCAGTACAGAGTCAGAGAACACTCAGTGTCACAGCTGGAGTTGTAGAGCGTCCTGGCAGTACAGAGTCAGAGAACATTCAGTGTTACAGCTCAAGTGGAACATTGCTCTGGCAGTCTGGAGCCAGAGAATAATAGCACAGGATACAGTAAGCATGGCTGCTTACAGCCCTGCTCTAGGGAAAGGTTTCCCCAATGTAACAGCTGTGCTCAGCAGGAAAGGACTTCACCAGCAAACTCTGCCATGCTGGAGGAAAGCTTCCCCGGCAAAAGTGTTACAGCCCTGCTCTGCTCCATCTCTGAATTCCCAGGCTAAGGTGTAAAACCAATGTTTTACAAGTTGTGATACAGGAAGAGAACACTGGGAATATGGACATGGTCAACTCCAGCATCACACACCTCTGTCCAGTGGACTAAACCTTTGACCCATCCAAGTGGCCACCTGTCAGAAGCAAGTAGACAGAAATAGGCTTCTTTGTGTGGCACACGCTTGCTTTTACACACATGTACACAAACCAGGTTCTATTATCATGGCCAGGAAATTCTCCCAGAGCATGCAGTGCATTCAATGAGAACAGAGATCACCTGTGCAAACAGACAGACGAAATCTCCTGATGAAGGCAACACAGAAACTGATCAGGCAGTTTAGGGGCAGGAGACCCCACAAAAATGTTCCATTGTTTTCCATGCCCAGAAGTAGGAAATGTCCTTGGTTTCTGGTCAGAATACCGGAAGGGAACTCAAGCTTCTCATGTCCTCCTAAATTAGAGCCCCTGCTGGAAGGACATGGGAAGTGTGACTGAGACTCAAGGATGGACACTTGTCCCTGCTGGGGAACACCTTTGTCACTGGATCTGGGCTTTCATGGTGAACTTGCCATTATCTATTCTCCAATTCTAGCCCCTCTCCTACATGATTTTAGGGAGTCTTCAGGGTATGTGTGACAGTAGCAGCCTGGGAGGTCACTGAGGATGGATACCAGAGCTCTGGTGAGTTGCGTTAAGGGAAAGCTACTTTGTCGGGATGGAAAGAATGGAATGCAGCTCTGGCTGTGGCTGGCTGGTGACGTGACTGTAAATGGCTCTGAAGAATGACTGTCACAGACTCTCATATCGATGGTCTCTTAAGAGTTAGCAAAGCAGAGTCCTTCAGTCATCTGGTGAAGCAACAGCCCCTCATGCAGGCTGATTTTCCTGGAGCAATGCTAAGGAGAAGGGAAGAACAGTTTTCTGCACACCGAGACAAGGTCCTTGTCCCTCTCAGAAAGCCGCCCTCCACAGTGTAGACACATGGAGAGTTTTCCTCCCACAGCCCTGCAGATCTGCTCAGACAAGGATGCCTTTCAGTTTCCAGACCTCCCCTAAAGCCTGAGCCTGCTTTCCCTGGGCTTCTGGGCTTCTGACAGCTTCTCTGTCTCTTTAGTTGTCTGCTCCCTTTGCCGTGTGACCTCATACAAATTACAAATAGTGTACAAATAACTCTCCCTCTTCTCCAGCTTCCCTCTCTGAGCAAATGCCAAGATCCACAGGCTGCCAACCCTACAGTTTTTCTCTCAAATCAGTAAAAATTGTCCTTCAGGTTCCTTCTGACTCCATTTCTCAATTAATTTTCTTACAAGACTAAGAACTCAACATAGGCCATTCCAATTTCCCTAGTACCAATCAGCATCCACCTCAGGGTTTGCCACAGGTTCCAGTAACAGGGGGAACTAGGCTCTTTAGCAGTGTACAGATGTGGAAAATATGTCAGCTCCATCCTCTAGGTCATTGGGACTGTTATAACATCCTAAATAACATGACATTATAAAACTGACTGTCATATCCACAGCACAGAATTCTGTGCAGGTTTGCGAGCACATTATAGTAAAACTAATGGCAGAAAGTAGATTCTAGTAAAAACTAATGGAAGATGATTTGTAGGTGGTCAAAGCAGCGGCACCTCACAGGATTTCCAGTGCGGGAGAGCAGGCACTTCCACACAGTGTTGTCAGGAATATAGTTTGTCAATGGCCTTTCTAATGTAAAGGATAATAAAAATACAGACTTTATGATTCTGAAAGAATACCTTCAAGATTTCAGTATAGACAAGTGTTTGCAAGTTGTACCATTGTAGGAAATAGAAACTATGACGATGGAAAATTCCCATCACTTGGGGGATGATGAGACAGAGTTTAACATATCCCAGTACGGATCCCTGTTGACAAAAAACACAAACCTGAAATTTCAACAAAATTTGAAATGGTGCCAGATAATCAAATCTCACGCAAACATGGTCCTGGAAAGAGCTAACACACCTTGTCATTGAGTCTGGTAAAGAAATCCCTGCTCAGAAGGTAGGTCATACCATGGATACGTAGACCCTGGAAGGAGCCTCTTTGATCACGGAGACTGAAGGACAGTGGAAATTCTGCACTCTGGAGACATTGAACTTACAGGCTGTCTACTTTATCTTGGGCCAGTGGTACCTTCAGGAATAGCCATTCCATGCCCAACTCTGCTTCTGAACTTCCACCTCTGAGAAGAAAATCTTCTTTGAAGCTGCAACCTTAGAACTAACATCTTGTGATCGTAAATAAAAGGCACTTAGAAGCTACCAACTTAGCCCTGCTTCCACAAATCCAAGAGTAAAAATGTCATCAGACAATGTTTTAGGCCTATGAAAAAGCTTTCCCAAACTCAATGTATTCTTTTTCTGACTTTTCTGGTGTACCTATCAATGTAACTTAAACTTGCCTTAATGTGCAACTCTCTCTCTCTCTCTCTCTCTCTCTCTCTCTCTCTCTCTCTCTCTCTCCGTGTGTGTGTGTGTAAACATATTAAAAACCATGAAACTGGTTATTCATTGGAACATATGGGTACCCTCAATCTGTGTTCCTGTACTGTGGCCACTCATAATGGCTGCAGAATAAACTATGTCTTATTCCCTTCAGTATGAGAGCTGTGATTTTAACATCAGCAAGTAAAAAACAACACATGATCACTTTTATTTGTACAGATCTCTGTGCAAAGGTCTCAGGACATAAAAATGATGGAAAATCTTTCACTTCTGGTAGCACAGAATGTTCTGTTTGATGCAGAAATTACCTTAATTTTCCCTGGAGGCCACCAGTGCCCCCTCTCCCCTCTCTCTCTTTTAACTTTACCTTTTTTTTATAAAAGTTTACTAAATTATAAAAATTTCCATTTCTGCCCTCCTCCCAACACCCTCCCACTGACCCCACTCCCTCTCCTCCTCCCTCTCCATCCCTAAGAGCAGTCAGGGTTTCCTGCCCTGTGGGAAGTTCAAGTTCCTCCCCCCTCCCTCCAGATCCAGGAAGGTGAGTATCCAAACAGACTGGATCCCCAAAATCCAGTATATGCAGAGGAAACACGTCCCAGTGTCATTGTCAATGGCTTTTCAGAAAGACTCCGGGCCAGCCACATTCAGAGAATCCGGCCACATTCAGAGAATCTGGTTGGATCACGTGCTCGTTCAGTCCCAGTCCAACTGGCCTTGGTGATCTCTCATTAGATCAGTGCCCTTGTATCAGTGGGTGAACGCACTCCTCACGGTCCTGCCTTTCTTGTTCATGTTCTCCCTCCTTCTGCTCCTCATTTAGACCTTGGGGGCTCACTCTCTTAAAGTTTTAAACCTAGGCCTCCTCCCAGAATTTCAGTTGTCTTCTGGCTGCACTTCATGATGACGCCACAAGGTGGCACTATAATGAAATAAGTGTCCATTCACTTAGCTATAAAGAAAAGTCTTGGATCTGAGGACATACAGACTCCCTGGTAGAATTCTTGTCTGACATGGATACAGCCAACAGCAGAAATACTCAGAGATGGCCATGTAACTCCTTAGCAGAGACTTTGCTTAGCTAGAATTTACAAAGACAGGGTTTAGATTCCCCATACCACAAAATGAGCACAATTCCTTAAAAATCCAGTTTGGCCAGGTACCATGCTACATAAATTTATTGCAACGTCCACAATACATAAGAATGCAGATGTCCGTGAATTCCAAGACAGCCTGATTTCTACCGCAGGTTTCAGGTCATGGAGGGCACAGTGAGACTGTCTTTTTTTTTTTTTTTTTTTTTTTTTTTTTTTTTAAATCAGTTAACGAACCTAAATACAGAATTTAATTATTCTGAAAATCCTGATAGGTGTAAGGGAAGACCGTGTCCTTTAGGTTTCCATTATAAGAACAAATACCTTAGAGCATTGGCTTATAAAGCAAAAGCAGAGTTTTTCTAGTAGGACAGAGTCCCCAGTCCTGGACCGTCTGAGGCTGTTGGTTTTGATCTTTGGGGAGGCAGCATTCTTTGGTTTGAGTGCGTGGTAGAGAAAAAGCAGCCCTCTCGTGGTTAAGGAGCATAGGCTAAAAGACACAGGCCTGGGTTTGCAGTATCCATCCCATCAAAGGCACGACTCCAAAGGACTAGGGCCTCCCACAAAGCCTTGTTTATCAAGACTTACCACTTCCCAGTAGTGTTGCCTTGACAACAAAAATTCACCAAACATGTCACTTGAGAATGTCTAAGCCTTATTCCAGAGCACATGCTAGAGACATGTGCTCTGAGTGTCCGTGTTATAAAACACCAGGTAGCTCAAAGTTACTGGGAATCAACATCGTGTGCCAGGGACGGCAGGAACTCGTGGAAGCAGATGGAGATGCTGGCTCAGGACCTGACAGCTGTGTGCACAGCGCACAGGAGAGCAAGAGACTCCAGGGACTGGAGGAGATTGGAGAACCTCGTGAAAGAATGGGATGTTGGAGGACCCACACTCGACTCCTGGAGAGAAATCTCATCAGTGAAGCATGATTAATAAAAACTCAGGGTCAGAAACTGGGGTTCAACCTGAAGATCCAAACAGCAAAACAGTCAGACACTGGCTCTTACCTCAACCTCAGTCTGAAATGGTGACCCTGTTTCCAGGAATCTCAGAACGAGAATGTGTGACTGAGACTTGTCTCCCCCAGTCTTATATGCCTCTCTAGAACTGAGATTAAAGGCATGCACCACTGGGATTAAAAGTGTGTGCAACTGTGGCAACTGGGATTAAAGATGTATGTTATCATAACCTGGTCTATAAGGCTGACTAGTGGGGCTGTTTTACTTTCAGATCTTCAGGCAGTCTGTATTTATTAAAATAAAATTGAAATGCCACCACACTACCATTTGCAGAGTTAAGTCTGCACCAGGGGAGAAAACGATGAGCTATTGAATGAAATGCAGATTTGGGATCAAGAGAAAACAGAACTGTCTTAATGTGTATGGAGATTTGCCACACAGAACCCATGTTGCAGTGAACATTTAAGATAGTTAACTGAGAACAACTCAAAAGGAAACAGCCGTGATGCCCCCTAGTGGCCAGAGTCAGGATTTTCCCTCTGAGAGTCTGAGCTGCTGACTCTGTCTGTAGTCTGGAGACTGAGACAAAGACTAGGAACTGAAGGAATGGTGTCAGTCTGAGCTATAAGAATGTTTTTAATCACTAGTTGTGACCGTTTTATGGGATTCACCCATTCCCAGGATGTCTACCTTCAACCGAGAAGCCCCTGTACACTCTCTAATGGGGAAAACTGCACCTGGGAATGTGCAATGCTAGAGGAGACACAATCACCTCCTCACCCATGCGTGGATATGAACACTCATAGGAGCAAATCTTCGCTTTTATCCATGTTGCCCCTACATGAAATTGAAAACAATGTATGTTTTCCAAAGACATGTTGTTATGAGTCTGTAAGGACAAACAAGTCCAGGAGTATTAAGAGAAAATATTAAGTGAAATGTTATGAGTTTGCAAGGACAAACAAGTCCAGGAGTATTAAAATTAAGTGACACACAAAATGAAACTAAAAAGCATGAAGCAATGTGTGCAGTGGTGATAAGAGTTTGAGCTGGTGAACAAGTGTGATGTAACTATATGATAAGCAGACATGTGTGCTAATCTAAAAAGAAAAAAAAGTAATGTAGCCACAGACAGTATAAAAACTTGAGACTCACGACCAGAAGACATTCTCAAAATGACTTGCTAGACATGTTGTCAGTGCGGTCATAGAGAATCCAACGAACCAGCAACTTCACAGCTGAGACTGTCCAAGAGCCAGAGAACTAGCTCTTGCCTGCGGATCAAGACTTGCTGACTTGCTGATAGACCTTCCAAGAGCCAGAGAACTAGCTCTTGCCTGCGGATCAAGACTTGCTGATCCAGAGGCCTATGTCGAGAGCCACGGACCATTATCAGGTCGTATACACCAATGCCTCAGTAAGATAGGATAGAAGACCTAGCCTAGGACACATAGGAACTCTTGCTGAATGTGTGATGTGATTGAAGGTGTGATGTGATTGATTGACTAGGATTGTTATAGGTTTGATGTTTACTTATATCTGACATAAGAATAATTAGGGATTTAAATGATTGTTATAGTTTTGATGTTTGCCCATACCTGCTAACAATTGGAGATTTGACTATTGGCATAATAAACTTGTTTCTAGAACAAACACTGTGGTCATCCTGAGTATTTACTTGCAGACCTCTAAGTAAGGGCAGAATGCCCGCTCAGGAATAAGGCTCGCGACACATGTATATCCAAAATACTTGTGTTAATCTGCATACAATTATAGTCTCAGCTTTCTTAAATTATGAAATTCCTTTCGTCTTGACGACAGAAAGTTCAAAGCTAGAGCAAATGGCATTGTAGAGGGAAATCATTTTCTCAGTGGACCAGTTCCTTCCTCATGGTTCAGAGGTGTCTCACTCACAGACTGGGGACACCCCTCTGACCCACCGCTTTAGCCCACAACCATTCCACCTTCCCACATGACCACACCATTTTAAAGTAGTAGAACTGCAGCAGAGAGCTTCCACTGAAGCTGCTCTTTCCCCTTCATACGCTCACGGTCCTCGGTAACTCAGGAGCGCTTGTGCTTTCACATAGTAAAATATGTTGTACAAGCTGCTCAATGAGATCCCTACCTGTCATCCCCATTGGTAAGTGAATCTCACAGAAAATAGATAATAACCCAGTATTTAGGATTTGCATGCAAATGTTTCTCCAGGCGTTGACACAATTCAGTGTACTTATACAGTTAGAGTTCAGTTTTTTAATAAGCTTTTTAGTTATTTTTTATGTCTTCCACCACTCACATGTCCATCCCATTCATTTCCCCATCCCTTCTTATCTGCCCTCTGCCCTTCCACCCTCCCCCAGTAAAGTAAAATAGAACAAACTTTGAGAGAAAAGAGAAAAACGGAGAAAAATCTCATGGTGGAAGCTGTAATGTGACACAGTGAGTCACACAGCGCACAGTTTAAAAATGTGTAGATTAGAACATTAGCTTGGTGAGGTTTGAGTTAAGTGAGATATTAAAAACCATTTTTTATTGGTTTGTAATGAGCACATGTTTTGTAATGAGAACATAGTTGAGCACATGTCCTTCTGGTATGCTTGAGCATCCTTTGGATATATACCCAAAAGTGAAATTGTTGGATTTTGAGGAAGGTTGTTTTTTAATTTTCTAAGAAATAGCCATACTGATATCCAAAGGGCAGTGCCAGCTTGCACTCCCAACAACAATGCAGGAGTGTTACCTTTAGCCACAACCTTTCCAGCATAAGCTGTTATCAGTGTTTTTGGTCTTGGCCATTCTTACAGGTGTAATTTGGAATCTCAGAGTTGTTTAGATTTGCATTTCTCTGGTGCAAGCCATTGTATTTAGAGGCTTGAATGTGCAGAGGGGCTGCAGGGGTTCATGCAATCAGACACTCTGATTGGAAAAGATGCAATAAAGAGAGGTAGATGATCAGATGACACGTGACACCAGCTGAACCTGCCGTCTCCCCGTGACCGTAGTTGATCAGACCAGCAAGCTGGGCTTTCAAATGGATGAGAGACTCTGCTACACATTTCCTGAGACACACAAAAGGCCACCAAACATGGACATGTACACAGTGTCACTTATCATCAAAGAATTGAATTTTCAAATGGCCTCGTATCACATTTCAATGACCACAAAAAATAAATAAAACTCAAGAAACTCCAAAATGCAAGTGAACCTAAAAAGTTTAGCTTATGCAAAACAGCACAGGTGTGGGCTACCAGAGTGAAGCGTGAATGAAATGGGGAGCCATTGCTTAGAGGAGAGAAGTACTTGCTTCTAAAGCAAATGTGTTCTGTAGGCCTGATGTATAGTACAGGGATTTGTGACCATACTTAGCAGTAATGCATATTATACTGGAAAGTTTTCCATTCAAAAATTTACACTTCCTCCCCTCCCCCCACTCCCCTCCCACTCCCTCACTCACCCTCCTCATTTTCCCTCCCTCCTTTAGAGAGGGCAGAGTACCTTGCCATGTGGGATTTTTTTTAAGAGACTAAATGTGTATTCCTGTCTAAAAAGGTAACTATCTGATTTGATAGATATGACCATTAGTTCTGTTGAGGTAATCATTTCACTATATATACATACATCAAATCAATTTTCTGTATCATTTAAATCTGTACATGTCTGGGCATCAGTTATAGATCAATAGAACTGACAAGTAGAAAAGTGATGAAATATTCATTACCATCAGTGTACACATTGGGAGTGGCCTGTCGAGTGATTCCCAACCAAGATCCAGAGGAACGGACAGAAGCAACTACAATGAAATATATTGGTCCTTTCCACGTACTCTCTGTGCACAGTACCATTGTGAGGCTAATTTTCTACCCACTCCCATTTTACAGATTAAAACTTGAGAGATCGAGACAATAAAATTGTACTTGTGGCTTGAATTTGTATCCAGTACACTGTTGTGAACTGTGAGAAAATACTGGTTACTTGTGGAGTTACAAAATGAGTTGAGAAAAGAATGCACATTAAAGCTACTATCAGAGTGTTGATAAACTGGAACAAGGTTAGAGAAAAATAAGGTTGTGGCCTTGGCAAGAGGACACCATTGCAATGTGGGGAGAGAAGTCCTAGTGTAGTCTGTTGAGAGTCTCTGGGAAGTTCAGAATCTTAACGAAGAATGGACATATCTATTCTTGGTGTTTTGTCTTCCAAAGGATGGGAGAGAGTGACACAGAGACAGAGACAGATAGAAAGAAACAGAGAGACAGCGACAGAGAGAGCGAGAGCATGTGTTAGAGCAGATCCATGATATCTGGAAATGCAGATGACAGAAGAGAAAGGGGCAGATAAAAGAGGAAATAAAACTCAAAAGAGTCAAAACACACCATCGACCCCAACAGCAATTGTAATGACCCAGAGAGACAAGGATAATGGGGTAGGCACAAATATGGGAAAAGCCCCTCACCTTGGCTTTTGACTGGAGCAGTGATAATAAAAAATTTGGAGGTAGGCCTCACTGACTCTCCTGGAGCGCAATACATAAACCATGGGAGTCTTGAACTCACAAAGATCTGCCTGATTCTCCCTGCTATGTGCTGGGATCAGATGTGTGAGCCACCAAGTACTGTTGAAGCTATTTTTAAAATATGTTTGCTGAACTGGCAGCTAGGCAACTCCAGAGGGTAAGGTCTCTACCTGCATGTCCCTCTCTGGAAACCAAAGGCAAGGAAGTGTCAGGGGACTACTTTATTTTTAGATGTGTGTGTGTGTGTGTGTGTGTGTGTGTGTGTGTGTGTGTGTATCTTGTGTGGAGGCTAGAGATTGACACTGGGATGTCTTCTCGGATATCTTTTTCACCTTATTTTTGGAGACAGGGTCTCTTCCTGAACCTGCAGCTTTCCATTTTTGCTGGACCGCCTAGTAAGTGAGTCCCAGGATCCACCTGTCTCTGTGTGTCAGTGCTGGTGATCCAGGAACACACTGCCACGAAAGGAATAGAGGGGAGGGGATTGGAGATGTATTGGCTCCAAACACACTATATCCATGTACTAATACTAATTAAAATGTCAAAATATCAACAAAGGGATCAAAAAAGAAATGTGGAGGTATCAAAGACAAAAACCATAGCACATTCAAATCCAAGATCTGATGACGCACTGTTGGCAACTGTACAGTCAGTCAAAACCTCCTTCTATAACGTAGTGTGTAAGTTCTCATGAGCTGAGCCGAGAGCTGTGTTCATGGAGAGAAAAGCTGGAGAAAGCACTGCAGCTTCTGCACTTCAAGATGACCTACCCTACCAAGGTCAAACAGAGGGCCTTCCTTGTATGCTGAGCTCAGGGTGAAGGGAACCTTCTGTTCTTTTGGAAAATAGGGCCATTTCAGTCTTCAGTTGGGCAAAGTTATACCATTTTTATTTGATATTGTTTGCTGGATTCTCCTGTAGGAGCTGAGTTAAAAGATGAC
Organism: Myodes glareolus; assembly: GCF_982192425.1. Taxonomy (NCBI): domain Eukaryota; kingdom Metazoa; phylum Chordata; class Mammalia; order Rodentia; family Cricetidae; genus Myodes; species Myodes glareolus. The sequence continues at coordinate 53,033,320 of NC_142053.1, forward strand.
ATTATATAAGCTTTGCAAAACAGAGGGGAAATTACAAGATTTCTGAAAGTCAACAAATGAAACTTGATTCTTGGAAATTCTATATGCTAGTATTAAAATAGGAATAAAGTAAAAAATTCTCCACAAACATTCACCTTTTACATGATTATATGAAAATATTTTCAATTTTTCTTGGCAACCCAACTTTTAAAATTTTGTTTGTCCCTATTTGAACATGCAAGTGCAATTGCTCACAACTTTGGGAACAGGGTGTCATGTTACGTAGCTCTGAGTTACAGGCATTTGTGAACCGAGCTACATTGGTGCTGGGAACCAAATCCAGATCCTCTGTGAGGAGTGGCAAGTGCTCTTAACCACCAAGACAGCTCCTCTGAGCACTTTAATTTTGGAGACTATTTGGAAAACAAACTATTTAACCAGAAACTACTGAAGCACGGAGGAATGGTGCCAGTGTGTTAAAGACATGATACCAAGTCCCAGGAACTGTGCACATGCTTAAAGGGAAATCGCAGGGCACTGTGGTATACTTTTTAATAAGTATTAAATAAATAAATAATGCTGGAAATGTTAAATTAAAAAGCTTAGATAAAAATCAGAGGATATTTTTATGCCAGAATTATCTGAAGCTAAGGGGCAGCTTGGCAATTGGAAAGGGGCCATTGCAGTGGGACACTGTTCTATGATTCTGAGCTTTGTGTATAGAGACACAGCACTGACTTAGAGTGCAGGCTCCTCCTGGGACAGATGAGATGAAGTTGGAAAATGGTTGCTTGGCAAACCACACATACATGAAAGCACTTTCTTTGCCCATTTTGCAAACCTTCTGTCAGAATCTGTACCCTGGTTAAGGAAGTGGCCTTTGAGCTCAGTTCTTCACATTCTACCAGATATAAACAAGTGTTTTGCTTCTGTATTCTTTTTGCCTTGTTTCTATGTACTTCTTTTCTTTTTAATTACTGTTATTTATTGTGACATTGTTTCTTGCAAAGTGAGGTAAGAGTTTCTCATGATCATGTACATGAGTAAAGGGGGGGGGGTTCAGCGTTGAGGTGATGCATTTTAGTCTGTATAAAAAGTCACACGAACTACAGCTTATGATGCAGTTGTTCATACTCTGCATCCGGTGTCCTGATTTGCACGAGACCCTTACCCAGGGACCCCAACTCACTAGACGTTGACATTTGTGGGCCTCTCAGTTTGGGATGGGATTTTCCTTGGATGGAGAGATGTGATTGGGACTGGAAGGAGTAGTTGAGGGTGATAAGCAACTAAGCTTTTGAGACCATAGAGTCGAGGCTTCCCTGCATGGGGCAGGTCATTCCTTAGGGCCTCTCTTCTAGGTCAGGTCTGTCAAGCTATAGGGCTGGCAAACAGCAGTGATTTCAGAGTTCAGATCACAGTCATGTGCAGGACCATGAGAGAAATTCATCTAGGACAAGTGAAACATGGACATACAACTGGAATTGGAGGTGGGGGAAACGTCTGACCTTAATATGTAGTTGTGCCATCAAGTCTTACCTACACGCACAGGTACCAGAATTTCCCTTTAAGTACAGCTGCTTCTGTGAGACTCACATGAAAGTGTTGGTGAACCAGAAATACATACCTAAAAGTGTTTATCATATTACATCAACTTTTTCTTAACTCACCAAGATGGACCACAATTTGTCTCTAGGTATCCTAAACGGAATTCACAAATACAGCTAAAGCTACAATCTTTTATTATTTCAAATCCCATATCATTCTAAATTATTTCCAATAAATCTAATTCAAAATGTGAGTTTTGGTTTTTCAGGGGTTGTTGTCTGTACTTTAAATCTTTCCATTTTTATGAGTATTAGTGGTTTTCCTGCATGGATGTTTGTATACCATGTGTGTGCACTGCCCAAAGGGGCCTGAAGACAGTTTCAGATCCTCTGGAACTGGAGGTACTGGTGGTTGTTGTGCCCACAGTGTGGGTGCTGGAAATCAAACCCCAGGTTCTCTGGGAGAGCAACCAGTACTCTTAACCACTGGCCCATCTCTCCAGTCCCTTTTGTAATTTTTATGCTCTTGAAAAATCCATTATTCAAAACTTTTTATCTCAGTTGGCTCTAACTAAAGTGTATTTATGGAAATATTTACTTAGGGCCTCCTGGTGGAATATTTAAATTTCAGCACTTTCAAATGGTAATTCTGGAAATTAAGGTTGAGGGGAGAAAAAACTTTGCTGTAGGCTTACAAAACATGATTTATAACAAATTAAAATACAAACTAAGTATGTTAACGTTTCACACATAATTTGGAACCAGATAAATCTATACTGTCTTACAAAAGAAGGTACTTTGAACTTCTTAAACACCTGTTAAAGGAGCCAGGGAGATAGAGCAGCAGGTAAAGGCGTCTGGTGCCACACCTGACATCCTGAGTTCAATCCCTTTTACTCACCTGGTAGAAAGATAGAACAAACTCCTACAATTTGTCTCTGAACTGCACACATGCATATGTGTTTTGTATATCAAATGTGACAAAATACTAAAATGCTTTGAATATATAAACACATATATTTAAATCATCCCACAAAATATTAAGTTTCATCATGAAATTTTTATAAACTTATTTTTAAATTTATAGGAATCAGTTAGGAAACTTTGAAATTTTAAAGAGATCTTGAACTGTTGATATACTTAAAAAAATAAAGAATTTGGTATTTTGAAGGTCATATTATTTTATGTTGTGATAGTATCGTAAGATATTGGGAATAAACAAGGAAAGGTTATAGTTTAGAAGCTATGTATGTGTGTCAAGTCGGCAGAGGTCTACTGTAGTGGCTAGTTTGTCAACTTACAGAAACTAGAGTCTTGGAGAGAAAGTGGACCATAGATGAAGAACTGCCTCCACCGGATTGACCTGTAAGCAAGTCTGTGGGGCATTATTCTTGATTAATGAATGGTTGATGAAATAGAGCCCAGTCCACTGTGGGAAGTGCCCCCTGGGCAACTGGTCCTGGGTTGTAGAAGACATGTTGTTCAACAAGCCACAGAAAGACACTAAGCAGCTCTCCTCCATCTTTCCTGCCTCTGCTCCTGTTCAAATGCCTACTCTGACTTCCCCCGATGATGGGCTGAGATTGGGACATGTAAGTCAAATCTACTTTTTCCTCCCTCTGTTGCTTTTGAAGTTCTTATCACAGCCATATAGAAGCAATATAGTACACTCACTTAGGTTACCTTTCAGATCTATAAAAAACAAAGTATGCAGAGCACCTGTTTGCACGGGAGTCTCCAGGAATACCATTCATATCGTCAGTACAACAGGAATAAATTCCAAGTTCTCTGTTCATTGTAGGGTCTAGTTTTTACCCCAGGTGCAGTGTCTCTGACAGAAACATGGCACCCAAGGAAAGACAGAGCAAAGAGAGAAAATATGCCAATATTGGTCCAGTTTCAGCTTCCCCAGTATTCTGATACTGTTAACACATTAGTCAGACCTGTACTTCTGAGAGCACAAGATCTCAGTTTATTCAGAGAATATATAGTGACAGCCATATAAAAACACAAAAAAGAAAGTTCAAAGAAACAGGTAAACTTAATTTTAATATTTTATTTAATACAAACTGTCAAAAATTTTGCATTTTTTAACTTCTAAACAACAAAAGTAAATCACTCATTACACTGGTATTTTAGTTCGTTTTTGAAATTTTGTGGATTATAATGCAAGCATTCTGAAAAATATGTACAAATTTGAAATGTTATATCACAAAAGAATTATAACACATGAATTACAGCATATTTTAACATGTTTTTTCTTATTAATTTAGAAATATATTGTTACCACCAAAAGAAAATTAATAAAAACAAATATTAACTGCCTTGCCATGTTCTTACTATATTCTGGCTGTAAAATACAGTTTGAACCCAGGCAGTGGTGGTGCGCGCCTTTAATCCCAGAACTTGGGAGGTGGAAACAGTTGGATCTCTGTGAATTTGAGGTCAGCCTGGACTACAGAGTGAATTCCATAACAGACTTCAATGTACACAGAGAAACCCTGTCTCGAAAAACCAAAAAAATTATATATAGTTTGATACATTTACCAGTATCACTACTAAAAACAAAATTCAATTACTTTTTTCTGTGGTCAGACTGAAACTGAGCATGACCTCGCTTAAAAAAAACTATATAAACAATATAAAGAAATAAGCTATTGCTTTTACTAATTTTTTCAATAAGACAACATTATGTGTAAATTATTACTTGCAATCTATCCTTTTGTTACTCAATGACTGAAATACAGTTGTTTGGCATTTCAAAATGAAAGGAAAGGAACAAATGCTAATTTTTTTACCATGACTTTGTGATGCAGTATGAATTTAAAGAAATTAACAATATTAGTAAGATATTTTTATGTGTCCATGTTCATGTGTGGGAGAAGGTGCATGCACTTGACTATGTGTGTGTGCCTGTGTGTGCACGCATGTGCTCATACACATGCATGCCAAAAGTCAGTATCTACTTTTTTTCCTATACATATTTTCTGAGGGCAGATCTCTCACTGAACGTAGAATGCACTAAATTGCTGGAATATCTGGTCATGTAGCCCCAATGATCTTCCTTCCTCCACCTTTTCAACACTGGAGTTACAAGTGTGCTCTTTAATGCTCAGCTTTTTACACAAACGCTAGGTTGGGAGCCGAGCACAGGAGTGCTTGTGTGGTAAGCAACTGGGCAACTGAGGCATTTCCTTAGCCCTGTTTAATTATTAATTACTGACTTTACATGCACCATTTGTAATTCTAGGACATAAAAACTGAATTTATAATTATGTTATATTTCAGAGGATAAAGTCAGTTAGACTCAGTACTCAAACATGGCTAGTATGTATCATGCCAAATGGGGCACAGCTAATGCAAAGGAGAAGCAAAATATATAAATAGGGAATGATTTATACAGCTAAGGAAATGTACAGGATCGATGGAACTGGGAGTAGAACAGGAGAACTAAAGTAGGGGAAATATTATGGCAAGGATCCTAAATCCCACATAAAAATTCATGAGACAAAGGCTAGATACCCAACTGAAGACTTCACGGGAAGTAGTGGAAACTATACAGTTGGCCTACATCAAGGAATTGTCCAATTATATTTGTGTTCTTGAGGTTATATTGAAGCATCAGAACCTCTGCTTGCCTGCTTTACTTGTCCACTACTAAATCTTGATGGTTTCCACAAATCAACCAAAACCAGCCTATAGTAACTTAGGGGATAAAAACATTGTCTCAAAAAAAAAAACATCTGCCATATCCTCAAATACAAGCAGGAAAGGCAGTCATTGTTCTGATTTCTGTGCTGTACCAACTATTGAACCAAACAGTACGAGCAGAAATATAGCAGACTAGGAGTTAATCATCCTGTATTACATGCACATCACTGTGATTAGTAAAATGAAATATATCAATAGTAGACAAGAGATACACAGGGATTCTCCAAGTCCTCCATTTTTTTCTAAATTTTTTCTGTATAGGAATTAGTTTACATATCTATTTTCCCTAAGTGCAATTTCCCTCAATGTAAGAACCTTATATATTGCGTGCATGTGTTCAGGAAATAATATTTAGCACTTAAGTAGTACATATCAGATTGAAACTGTGTTAGACTGTGAAATTTACTCTGCATAAGTGATCCATTTCATGTCATGCCTCCCTGCAATGTGTAGCAACGCGTTCAGTTGTAGTTGTACAACAGCAAGCCTCCGTCGGTCTAACCTGCCCTGAAAATGCCATCGTTCATAGCAATGTAAAGGGATAGGATAAATCACATATTTTAGCTTCATCAAAGGTGTTAACCTATGCATGATATTCACAAGCATAGGCATTGTGATGGGGTTAGAAGCAAAGTTAAGGACACGGAGATGAGTACAACGCATTAGGGCAGGGATAAGAACAGAGATGGCAGAATCCTTTATAAGGCAATGATTTATCTCTAGATGCTTAAGAGTACCAGAGAGATTTAACAGAAGAGTTTGAAAGGGCTCAAAGTCATCCCAATACATTGTATTGTTACTAAGATTCAACATCTTTAGGTGGGAAGCCTGAGGGCACTGGGCTAGAAATCTGAAGTCTCTGTACGATATATCACAGAATGACAGATACAAAAAATCCAGATTAGGTGGCAGAACTCTGTAGGGAGAAAACAACAATAAAACTTCTGAAGAATGAGGATGGAAAGTGAAAAACTATACCTTTACATCCAGAATAAACTGCTTTTCATATGCGGTATAAGTGGGTATTAATATGTCAATATGTACTTTGTTTGCTTAATAATTTCATGACTCGGAGAAGTATTTTTAGGCATTAACTTGCTGTGTAGTCCTGGCTGTCCTGGAACTTACTATAAACATCATACTGGTATTGAACTCAGAGAATCTGCCTGTCTTTGCTTCCCTAGTGCTGAGATTAAAAACGTGTGCCACCACACATGGCTAAAGTTTTGTTTTCAACACTGAGATACAATTTCTTTTAATCTTAAGAATGTGTAAAGTGTATTATAACTGATGATTTTAAGAAATATTAAGAGAAAAACGAACACACTTGATACTTAAAATATTATTCATTGTAGATTTCAGTTCATGTTTTTAGTGGAAAGGGATCAGAAAGAGCAGTCAACTGAAGATTACCTTTGGTCAGTCCTTACATGCCGTCCTCTACCATCATGGCCTATGTCTTGGTGACTACAAATTAGCAAAGTGATCTGTCATTGTAAGCCATTGGCATCTATGATTATGTGCAGCAGTGCTATAGAAAAAGTCTTCCACTATCTCAATTTCTCTTTCTTCTCATAGCTAGAGGGCTAGTGGTTTTTCACCTTTGTATTTCTGCACTTCTCTTTACATTGCTGGCTGCTTAATTTTTGTAATTTCTCCTTCAGTTTCAAATTCCCAAAAGTGACAAAGCAGAAAGCATAAAAGGTTTTGAGGAGTTTAGGAATACCCATGAATATTTTCTATTTTGTCCCAAGAGTTAACCAGGAAACCCAGAAACATGCCTGAATCTCTTACCTGAGCACGCTGTCCAGGTGATTTTTGAGACAGAATGAAGACAAGTTGAGTTCCTTAAGGTTCTCCATACGTTGCAAATGACTAAGGAAATTTTTAAAGACTTTCCCACTCAGAGATCTAAAAGTGACTTTAAACAGACTAAGGCTCTTTAGGTGGCTCATCTGAGACAGGATGTTGGTGATATCACTCAGTGAACCCTTATCAACTGACAGCTGATGAACACAGTTGAGATCAAGAAGTCTCAGGGTGCATTTGCAGTCACCCAATTTATCAACTTGCAAATCTCGACAGCATATGTGCAAAGCACCAAAACTCTCCCTAATTTTCCTCATAAGCAAAATCAAAAATTCACTTTCCATTAAAGAGCCATCTAGGGAAAGATCCACTAGTAATTCCACAGGCCTGGGTAAATGAATCGTGGACCCTAAATCTATAAAACGAAGCTGTCCTTCCATTTTTGTGACAGAGTTATCAGAATAAGTACAAGAGTGAAAACAGAAAGGTGATTTGATGCCGACTTCAGGGCATGTGAGCCTACAGTCAATGTCTTGCCTTAAATCTAGGATCCTCAGTTTAGGTTTCCTGTAGGGGTAAGAGGAGATAGAATATCTGAGAAAAAGCAAATGATAATGAAACCCAGTAGGATCAATGATGACATATAAGAACAAATCCTTTTATCCACAGCTGGAACTCCTTGTACTAACTACCAACAAGTCTTTGCCATGAAAATTCAACCCCCTCTTCCCCCATCCTTTGTATACCTTAAATCCCCTCCAGTCTTAAAGCTCCTGTCTTTCTCTTAAGTAACACCCATTACATAAACCCATCAATAGAATCCCCAATAACAGATTTCCTAAGGAATATTGAAGACATCAGTCTTTAATGTGTTACCAAGTTTCAGCCGAGTATCACAAATTAACCTTCAGCATTCACTAGTTACTCCTTCTAAGAGAGTATCAGGCTGTAGTATTACCTTCTATGTCTTACCATGTCTCTATTATATAGTCTTACCGAGAAGAAGAGTTCCTTGCAGGATATACTGGAAGATTCTCAATCATGGCTTTCAGGAGTTCATGTTGAGGCTCCCGTACAGTTAATGTCCCAAGATGGAGACAGTAAAAGGGCCAAACTTTCACCATCTCACTCAATATTTTCTTATGCCCACCCTTGAAGGCAGCAATGAACAATGGAACAAATAAATTTCTTGGAATATCCTCCAGAGCTTGGATTGCTGCAGACTCATGTCTCAGCAAACACTGTATAGTAAGATCGAACAGAGTTTTGGGGTTCTTTGCATCCATTTTTGCTAACCTGCATCAGGAGGAAAAACACTCAGAAGTTCTGGGAGAACACACAGTGTCTTCTTTGCAACCTGTGCTAGCAAAGTAGAAATGATTTAAAGAATAAATCAATCAGATAGCCACCACCAGCTACTCCTACAATAGATAAAGATTAGAAATAGACTTGTGAGTTTATAACCGTATGTGTTTATGTATTTGTTACTACTCTTTTCCCCATGTATATATACTCTGTATCTTATAAAATGTCATCAAAATGGGTAGTAAGTAAGCAGAAAACAATTTTGGTCACTTATCTACATGAATTCCAGTATTTTCCCTCAGTAGTATATAAGCTATGATTAAGAAAAAGATAAATCTATGAAGTGGTACAATAGTAAATGTTAAAACATCACATTAATTGTGATTAAAGAGAAAAGGAATGACATTCTAGCCCTTGATTTGTCTCACTCCCATCACTATATTTGTGTCAGATGAAGACACCAAAACTCTACAAGATACACGTGAAGTAAGATGTTTAAGAACTTAAAGTTGACCTTAAAAATATTCAGAAAAATTAGTCATGATTTAATCTTACAGATGATAAAGAAAACATAAAATCAAAATAATGCAGTACAGTTTGGGGCAAAGACTTAAAAATGTTCAACTCAAAGCTGTATGTTATCTCACATGTGGGAAGTAAAAATTAAATAGTCAATATGATCATGGAATAATGACTTCTAGAGTCTAGGAGAGTTGGCAGGGGTTGGAGTGACAAAACACAGCTAGATATAATTCATGTAACCTAGAGGTTGGTATGGACATATCACAATGAATCTCATTAATATGAATTATGACTATGTGTTAGAAAAATGAGTATCAAATGCATATCAAGCAGACAATATGGAGGGTTTAAAACTGCAGTCTTTGAAACAAACAGGCTCTGAGAAAGAATAAATTGATGTGGATAAGAGAAACATTCAGGAAAATTTGTTAATGATGGAAAAAAAACAAAATGGGGGGAGGATTAAGAATCCTGTAACGCATGAAAGAGTCAGAAAGCTCCCAAATTTCTCTTCTACTGCCGGAATGACAACAAATCCTCTAAAATGCCTACATAGCACTGATAAAAAGAAAAAAATCATGATAAATTGGATAGATTATAAAACAACGTAGTATCATATGAATACAGAAAATAAGTAAGAATTTGAAGCAAAAACATTAAAACCATCAGAAACAAAATAACTGCTGCTTATCACCTACCTAATATGCTACTTTGCTACAGCGTCTTGTACACTTTATGGCATTGTCTTTTGATAAAATAACTTGATGACTAAGATTTAAAAGGTGTTACATTTTCTTGAGGCTTCTCGGATTTCAATCTCAGGCACATGTCTAAGGGTCTTTAAAGGGTGGTCTTCTGTTATAGCTCAAAGTGCAAGAGGAGGTAAGTGCTTCGTTTTGGTGTAGAACTTTCTTTTGTGTGAAGAAAAAGTCCTTCTAGAAAGGAAGGGACTGGGCAGTTTCATGTAACAAAGTAGCTAATTTCACACACTGTTACAAATGTTAGTGAAATGTATTCAAGAATTTGCTGTTTGTGCTCTAGGAGCAAGGTCACCTTGTTCCTAGGAATATCCCTGAATATTCCAGGACTTTGGTTCAAAATTCAGTTGCGGATGTGCCTGATATGATTGAATAAGGACTCCAGTATTCATTATAAGGGCTTTGGAGCAATGCTATTTAAATTTGACTTTTTCCTGTAAATTCAACATTAAAAAACATTTAAAATATTTCCCCTAAATTTACGTTTAAATGGAATTCAATTTCAAAAATATCTACATTTTACTGGGTTAGACAGCCTGATGGTAAAGTTCATATGTGAAAGAATACACAGGAATAGCTAAGAAAAGAGAAGGAAGCCACTTGAGAAGGGACTCCTGATACCAAGAAAATGAAAACTTTCTAGAGAATTTCTGTAATTACTATATCTTGTCACTGCTACAAGAAAAGACAAGTACGGCTGGAGAGATAGTTCAGTGGTTAAGAGCATTGCCTGCTCTTCCAAATGTCCTGAATTCAATTCCTGGCAACTACATGGTGGCTCACAACCTTCTATAATGAGGTCTGGTGCCCTCTTCTGGCCTGCAGACACACACACAGACAGAATATTGTATACATAATAAATAAATAAATATTTTAAAAAAATAAAAAAAAGAGACAAATACCTGAATAAAATTGGTGAGAACACTCCAGAAGTTAAGGCAGAAAGATTATAAGTGCCACTGGGGATGGAACACTCCAAGGAAACAAGGCCTTCTAGACACAACAGGAATCATGCCCAATGAACTCACACAGACTGTGGCCACATGCGCACGGCTTGCATAAGTGGATGTAAGCCTCCACACCTAACTCAGAAGCTATCTATCTCTAATGAATAGTACTCATAAAGAAAAAAATAGTTTTCTCCACAAGTCTCACTGGATATACAAACCAGATTTAAGAGCAAGATCTATGCCTAGCAGTAACTAGTTAACACAAAATGAACTCAATGATATATTTGGACAGGTTTTTGCCTAATAATGCATCATATGGGTAATTTTTTAAACCTTATATGTCTTTTGCTTTTATATTATGGTTTCAGTGTTGTGGGATATTCTTTTCGAACACTGTGAAGATTTGTCTTTACCAAGGCAACTTCTGTTTGGTTTAGTAAAAAACTGAATGGCCAATAGCTAGGCAGGACTTCCAGGCAATGATAGGAACTCTTGGAAGAGAGTCAGAATTTACTAATGAGACACAGGTAAGTCACACTTATAGTATGGAGGAGAGGTAATGAGCCATGTGGCAGAATGAATATTAATATTAATGGGTTACGTTTTGAGAGCTAGTTGGGAACAAGCCTAAGCCAAGGCCAAGCATTCATAGTTAATAGGAAATCGATAAGTAATTATTTCGGCGCTGGCAGTCCAAAGATATGATTACACTTCAGATTTTGTTTTTATGGGTTTTCTCTGTGTATGAAGTGTGATTTTCTTGTGTTTTTTTTCTGCTTTTCTTTTTTCTGTTTATCTGTTTGTACTAACCCATTCTGGTTTGCTTTTATTCTATCTTAGTTTATATTATTTTGTTAATCTTGTTTGTTTTCTAATGAGAGCAAGAGATAGAACAGATAAAGATTTGGGTGAATGATGAGGTGGGGGAGTTTAGGGGAGAGGAAATAACAATCAGAATATATTGTATTAGAATGTATTTTCAGTAAAGAAAGAAATGCTGTTAAATAAAAAAATGGAAATGTGCACTCTATGCTCTCTCTCTCTCCTTTAAGAATATGATATAAAAAAAACCATGTTACCTGTCCTCTGTGCAAAATAAATATAAGTGCTATTAGAACAAAAAGTGAAGAATATGCTACTCCTTCAGTGAAGGATGTGAAAGAAATGGGAAAGGGGAACAGGGTAGGAATGAGTAGTACTTTCCCAAATAGACAGTTTTATTCTGGGTTATGTGAATGATAGTATTATTTCCCATGCCAACAATATAAATACATTTGGTGTTCTATAGCAGCATCTGTTGTGGAATATTAATTAAAGATGTGTTTATGCTGTAGAATAATTGTTTAATTATACAAAGATGTGCTGCATTTGTTTAACTCTGTAAAGGTATGTTTCTTTGCCTGCTTAAAACACCCGTTTGGCCTAATAAAGATCTGAACAGTCAATAGCTAGGCACACAGGAATATGCAGACCTGGCATGCAGAGAGAATAAATAGGAGGAGAGAAGAGAGAGGAGTGAGAAAAAGAGGTAGAAGCGGGGAAACCAGGGGCCAGCCATCAAGCTATACAACAAGCTGTGGTGTAAAGAAGTATAGAACGGTACAGAGAATAGGTAACGATAAAACCCCAGAGGCAAAATGTAGACAGGATAATTTAAGCTAAGAAAAGCTGGCTAGAAACATGGTAAGCTAAGGCCAGGAATTCACAAGGAAGAATAAGTCTCTGTATATTTATTTGCGAGCTGGACTGCCAAAGAGTGCAGATAAAACCAAACAAACAAAAAACAACTATGAGCATCCCTGCATCTTGTGAAGATTTCACGTCTGGTAAGCAGATATCATATATTAAACTATTGCTGAAACACTATGGTAAACATACCTCCTACCTCCAAATGAGAAAAGGGTAAAATGAATGCTATCAGAACAGGTATTTTGTCACCAATGTATAATTCCCATGCAATCATAAGAAAACATGAAATTCTTGGGTAAAATAACCATAGAAACTATGTACATACTACATGGTAAACAGAAGGAGTTAGAGAACTAGGTATAGAGGCATATGCCTGCAATCCCAGGACTCAATAGGCAGAAGCAGATGGACTAGTAGTTCCAGGTATTCTCAACTACATAATGAGTTCAAAATGCACCTTGGACTACACGACACCCTTTCTCAAAAATCCAAAGTCATACAGACAAGCAAAAGAGAAGACAGGGTAAGAAAACACAAGCTACTGAAAAGGATAAAGAGTAAAACATCAGGAACCACAAAAGAAAGGCTAGGACAGCTTAAAAGTACTGAGAAACAGAAAGGCTATTCATCCAAGAGTAGGCACGTCTCAAAAGTTCTAGCACCAGTTCTGAGTGAAGGTATGAGGAATAAGGAAAAGTCACCTCCAAATGTAATGTGTCTCTGACAAAATGATGAACACCCCTGCCTCAAAGGTCAACCCAAGCTTCTCACTAGCATTAATTCAATCTGGGAAATTTGGGGACTATGATTCTGCTATTGGCACTAGTCAATGTGAAAGAAAATTATTTCTTCCTCGTTAATGTCTGAGGGATATCCAGTCAGGTACAATCTCGAGAGCAACCAACTATTTAAGACAAAGCTACTCTGGTAAATAAGAACTAGAGAGAGACTGCCACACCAGCTTCATGGGGAGACACCCGTAGAAGGCAGTCATGGGTTGGGTGAATGACAGGCAAGGAAGAGCTGAAAAAGACAGGCAGCAGATCCTCGGGTACTGAAGGCCCCAAAACTCTGAGGTCACACCACTTGCATGTTAATGAACAATCTCTGCCACCTTGTGAGGTCACTGATGATCCCAGGTATGAGGTTGGGGAGCAGTCCTACATCTGAAGCCACTTACCTTTGGTTCAGAGCTGGTGAAACTGAGAATCCTGAGTTTCAGGTCCACGAAGGCCTTAGGTTACAGCAGCCTCCTCCCTCTCACAGATGGTCTACTGTTGGGTGCGAAGTGAATGCGCTAAGACAAAAATCCCAACACAGATCTCAGTGCTCTATTTCCTTCTCCTGTCCTCTTCATTCACTTATTATTACTTCTACTTTGAAAATAGAACATTTTATTAATTATTTGGAAATTTCACAATGCATAAAATGTATTCTATTAATATTTGATCCCAGTACTGCCCATATATCCTCCTATATCAATTCCTACCTCTATATGCCTCCCAAATTATATGTGCTCTTTTTCACAGACACTGGGTATGATTAGTTCTACTTTTGCCCAAACTGAGTTTTAATTTAATAATCTACTGTACATTACTTCTGTGAGTATCTGCTGCATAGTTGTTGGGGCACAGCTGTTGACTTTAATATTTTCTGTGTGTACTTCTCTATATGTAGTTTGACTATTACAGTGGTTTCTTTTCTCCTTTCTTTTTGGGACTTGATACTGAGCCCTGAACAGATGGCTAGACACTATGAAAAGATAAACCTGAAGGTGTCACATACCCATCCAATGTGATACAGAAGTCACAACACAAAATTATAAGAAATATGAAAATCACAACAAATGAAAATATCTCCTCAGTGTCATATCAAAAAATTGCAGAAGTGTTTAAAATGCTGAACTGATGTGGGAGAATTGTCTGTATTCTGTCAATCACATTTTAATAAAACGCTGATTGGCCAGGCAGGCAGGCAGTATAGGCGGGAAAACCAGACAGGAAGTAGGGGTGGAGCAAAGAGACTGGGAGTATTCTGGAAGCAGAAGCTCCCTTGCCACTCCTGTGCAGACCACCGAAGAGGCAGCATGTAACTTGCCCAGCTGAGAAAGGTACGGAGCCATTATGGCTAACATAGATGAGAATAATGGGTTAATATAAGCTATAAGAGTTAACAAGAATCCTGACCTAATGGGCCAGTCAGCTTTATAACTTATAGAGATCTCTGTGTGATTGATTTTCTGGGGCTTGCTGGTTATGGGGTACCCGGGCCGGACAGAAACCCCAACAAGCCGGCCCCTCATGTTACATATGGCGCCCAGATGTGGATAAATGAATCCACAGAAAGCCTGAGAAAGCTTGGGAAAGAATAGCGTAAAGTATGTTTTCTTGGTAGCAGCAATTTTTCGGTTCTGCTCTGCTTGCTAGAGGCAAGTAAATGCTCTCATCTAAGAGAGGCTTCTTGACTCAACCTTACCTGCAAAACCTTGCAGCTCATTAAGAGGTCCTGCCTCGAAACACTTAAATGCTGTTGGTGAAAAGCTGAACGCATGCTTTTCGGTTTTCAGTCGTAGCAGGAAAAAAGCTGTGCTGTTTTAAAATAGCGGCTTTCTGGGCTGTCCTGCCAGGGAAAACTCTGACTCTTTCAGGCAGGCAGTCCAACTGAGTGTGGTCTGTGAGCAGAATGATGCAGCTTGCTTGCTGGCAAGGACCTTGAAACAGAGTTGTGGCAGTGAACACAGCTGTGGCTGGTATCTCAGCCATGAGTCTGGAAAGCTAAGGAATGAGCTGGATGTAGCTGTCAAAGCCACAGCTATACATATTGCTTTGTAAATTAAAGGCTCATGTGGTCAGAAAAAGAGAGATAAACAGTAAAGAGAGATTCAAAGATGAAGAAAACCTCTAACTGGTTTACAGTGTGTTAAAAATATATGCAGGCTAAAGGTTAAAGTCATTAAAAATAAAAAAGAAAGAAAGGGAGAAATAGGGTGTGGTGGTACACACCTTTAATCCCAATGCCTGGAAGGCAGAGGCATATTGACCTCTGTGACTTCAAGGGACAGAGGTAGAGATTGACCTCTGTGACCTCAAGGTGTGGTAGTACATGCCTTTAATCCCAATGCCTGGGAGACAGAGACAGATCTCTGTGAGTTCAAGGTGTGGTAGCACACACCTTTAATCCCAGTGCTGGGGAGGCTGAGACAGTGGGATCTCTGAGTTTAAGGACAGCCTGGTCTACAGAGTTATTCCAGGACAAAGATATACAGAGAACCAGTCTCAAAAAGTAAAAGTAAAAATAAAGAAATAGAGGTTAAAATAAAGCCACGAAAAGATGGAAAATACACAGAGAATCTTGATACTGTATGCTATTATGCTCTCTTTGAATTGTTTAAATGCTGAGGAAGGAGCAACAGCTGCTAAAAAATATTTGCTTATAAATGCTACAGAATTAATCCAAGATAGGCATTTTGTAAATACCTTGGCTTCAAAATTGAAGTCAAAAGGTATGTTACTTTGGAGAAGAGATTTTGCTTTTGTTTCCACAGAAAATAAGAAGCTGTGGATTTATTTAGAGTTAAGAAAAATCATCTTTGACCAAGGGAGGCCACCTGAAAAATCTCTGACAGGAATAGATGGCCCAGATGTCTGAGTTCTTCATCCAGAACAGGTTCAAGACTGCTGCCTGAGATGATCAAGACTCACTGGATACTCCAGTCAGGACTTGATGATAATTCTAATTTTTTAGGTCCCCATAAGATTATCAGCGCCCCCAACCAGCAGGAAGTAGCCTGAATTACTACGCCCACATTTCCAACAAATGGACTATGGGTATTTTCCTTTGTTTAAAAAAAAAGAGGGAAATGATGTGGGAGATTTGTCTGTATTATGTCAATCACATTTTAATAAAACGCTGATTGGCCAGGCAGGCAGTATAGGCGGGAAAACCAGACAGGAAGTAGAGGTGATGCAATGAGAATGTGAGAATTCTGGGAAGAAGGGAGGTTCGTCTGTCACTTGTGCTCAGACCAGCAAAGAGGCAGCATGTAACTGGCCCAGCTGAGAAAGGTACGGAGCCATGTGCTAACATAGATCAGAATAATGGGTTAAGATAAGTCATAAGAACTAATAAGTAGCCTGACCTAGTGGGCCAATCAGTTTATAACCTTATGGAGTCCTGTGTGTGATTTTCTTTGGGGTTTGCCAGCTGTGGGGTACTGGGCGGGAACAGATACCCCAACAAGCTGGCCCTCATGTTACACTGAACAAAGAGTCTAAAAGTATACTTGAGAAAAAAATATGGTTTGCAACTGAACAAACTGGGGGCTGAGGGAGTCAGTAAGCATAATTTCTTGGTTTTTGCTTCCGGATTTCGATCTTGAATTCCTACCCTGACTTCCCTAGATCATGGATTTATAAGAGGAAAAGTGAAATAAAATCTTTCTTCCAGAAGTTGCTTTCAGTTATGGTGTTTATCACAGAAACAAGAAAGCATACTGGAGCAAGAATCTATAGACTATTACATTTAATAGCTATAAGATACATATCTTCTCAACAGTCCATAGGATATTATGTGATATAGATTCCAATGTAAGTCACTGAACAAGTAAAAATTATTTAAAAGTAAAATCAGTATTTTCCATCTTATCAGGTCCTAAAGCAATAAACTTATAAATCACTATTAAGGGAAATGACAGAAATGAAACAATCAAAAAAAATTAAACATTATACCACAATGAGCTATAGGTAAGTGAAGCAATCAGGAAGGATGTTAAAAAATCCTGAAATCTAGTTTGGGAAATCTAAGAAACACCCCCAAGGAATAGACACTATTTCCATTGTGCTCAGCTGATTATGAGGACTTGAAGGTATGACATTACTGTGAAAGACACCACACATTTCAGACATAGGACTTGGAGGAATTGATCTGCAAACAGCCCTCATGTCTCATCCATAAGAACTAGTTCTTACAATTTTCAATGTACTATGCAAGCTGCTAACAGGGAAAAGCAATCAATAATCATATGTAGCTTTCAGCCCTGGTGTGAGAGAATTGTCTTTATTCTGTCAATTATGTTTTAAATAAACACTCATTGGTTGATAGCCAGGCAGGAAGTATAGGCAGGAAAACCAGACAGGAAGTAGAGGTGAGACAATGAGAACAGGAGTATTCTAGGAAGGAGGAAGCCCATTATTCCCACTCCTGCCCCGATCACAGAAGAAGCAGGATGTGAATTGTCCCGATGAAAAAGGTACTGAGCCATGTGACAAACACAGATAAGAATAATGGATTAATATATGCTACTAGAGCTAAAAAGAAGCATGAGCTAGTGGGCCAATCAGATTGTATCTAATGTAGACAATGTGTGATTTTCTTTGTTGCTTACCGACTGTGGGAACTGGACAGGACAGAAACACCAACAAGCAGGCCCTCATGTTACAGAGCCCATTGTCTTGGTTACTTTTCTATTGCTGTGAGGAGACACTATGACCAAAGAAAATACAAAAAGTAACATTTAATTAGGGGTTTGCTTACAGTTTCAGAGGCTTAGTCCATGAAAATCAAGGTGAGGAGTAAGGTGACAGGCAGGCAAGTATGGTGTTGGAGTGGTAGCTGAGAGCTTACTTCCTGATCTGCATGCAGGAGGAAGAGAGAAAGTGAGACTAGGCCTGGAAATAGCTTTTGAAATGTCAAAACCCACTCCCTAGTAACAGGCTTTCTCGAACAAGGCCACAATTCCTAATTGTCCCTTAATAATTCACCAACTTGGAATCAAGCATTCAAATACTTGAGCCTATGGGAGCCATTCTCATTCAAACTATTCCATCCTGCTCCCTGGTCTGCATAAGTCTGTAGTCATATCTTAATGCAAAATGCACTCAGTCCAACTTCAAATGTCCCCATAGTCTTTTTCAATCTCGAGATTGTTTACAATTCCAGAGCTTAAAGTTTCTTGTGAGACTCGGGGTAATCTCTTAACTGTAACACCTGCAAAATCAAAATAAAAAACAAATTACATACTTCGGACATTTAATGACACAAAAATACATTACTATTCCAAAAGAGAGGAGGAAAGGGTCATAGTGAATAAATACTGGAGCAAAGCAAGACTGAAACCCAGCAGGCAAATTTTGAATCTCTATGATTGATGTTACAGTGATTATTAGATGGATCTTCATATCTCCCACTCCTCCTAGTACTGCTGACTACATCATCAGTTTTTCTTAACAATGGAGCAGGATTCCACAACCCCTTTACACCTGTATCTTCCTTGAGAAAAAACAGAACCATGGGACTTACGCTAACAAGTTATTATATTTACCTGGGTTAAAACCATCCATGAATTACATTTGCATGAGCTTTGACTTAGTAATAGTTTCTGATAGAATTCCCTGCCGGCAGAAAACCAAAAGTCCTGCTGAGACTGTATTAATGTCATCGTGCAACTGTTATCAGTCAGCAAATTCATATCACAGGGAGAACTGTTTGTTGAGACAGTTCCCAAGATGTCCTGCTGTTGTGGAACAATCCTTTTATACACTATGAATATGTAGTACTCTCATTGGCTAAAAAGAGCTCACTAACCTATAGCTGGGCAGGAGGAGGTTAGATGGGAAAACTAGACTAAAAGGATGCTGGGATGAAGAAGTACCCAGTCAAAGGAGTCACCAGCCAGAGGCAGAATGATTCAGACACACAAAACGGGACCGACATAAAAGATACATGGTAGTGTTGTGGGAGAATTGTCTGTATTCTGTCAATCATATTTTAATAAAACGCTGATTGGCCAGGCAGGCAGTATAGGTGGGAAAGCCAGACAGGAAGTAGAGGTGGACCAAAGAGACTGGGAGTATTCTGGAAAGCAGGAAGCTCCCTCTACAGTTCTGCCCAGACCATCAGAGAGGAAAGATGTAAGCTGCCCCACTGGAAAAGGTACTGAGCCATGTGCTAATGTATATAAGGATAATGGGATAACATAAGTTATAAGAGCTAATAAGTAGCCTGACCTAATGGACCAATCAGCTTTATAATCTTATGGAGTCCTGTGTGTGATTTTCTGGGATTTACTGGCTTGTTGGGGTACTGGGCGGGACAGAAACCCCAACAAACTGGCCCTTATGTTACAAATGGCACCAACATGTGGACAACTGTATCCACATAAAGCCTAAGACAGCTTGGGAAGTAATTCTAGAACAAAATAACAGCATTATGCATGGTTTCTTGGTAGCAGCAATTTCTCAGGTCTGCTCTGCTTGCTAGAGGCAAGCAAATGCTCTCATCTAAGAGAGGCTTCCTGACTCAGCTTTAGCTGCAAAACCTTGCAGCTCTTTTAAGAGGTCCTGCCGCAAAGCACTTAAACCGTGTTGATGAAAAGTTGAACGCATGCTTTTCAGGTTTTCAGCAGTAGCAGGAAAAAAGCTGCGCTGTTTTAAAATGCCAGCTTTCTGGGCCGTCCTGCCAGGGCAAACTCTGACTCTTTCAGGCAGGCAGTTCGACTGAGTATAGTCTATGAGCAGAATGCTGCAACTTGCTTGTTGGCAGGGACCTTGAAACACTGTAGAGTTGTGACGATAAAAATGGCTCTGGCGGTACCTCTGCCATGAGGCTGGAAAGCTAAGGAATGGGCTAATTCCAGCCATAAAAACCACAGTTTTAGTCCTCTCCTTAAAGACTCATGTGGTCAGAAAAAGAGAGATATACAGTAAAGAGAGATTCAAAGATGAAGAAAACCTCTAAATGGTTTACAGTGTGTTAAAAAGATATGCAGGCTAAAGGTTAAAGTCATTAAAAATAAAAAAAGAAAGAAAGGGAGATATAGGGTGTGGTGGTACACACCTTTAATCCCAACGCCTGGGAGGCAGAGGCATATTGACCTCTGTGACTTCAAGGGACAGAGGTAGAGATTGACCTCTGTGACCTCAAGGTATGGTAGCACATGCCTTTAATCCCAATGCCTGGGAGACAGAGACAGACAGATCTCTGTGAGTTCAAGGTGTGGTAGCATACACCTTTGAGCCCAGCACTGGGGAGGCAGAGACAGAGGAATCTCTGTGAGTTCAAGGACAGCCTAGTCTACAGAGTTATTCCAGGACAAAGAAATATACAGAGAACCTGTCTCAAAAAGCCAAAAGTTAAAAGTAAAATTAAAAGAAATAGAGGTTGAAATAAAGCTGCATAAAGATGGAAAATACACAGAGAATCTTGATACTGTGTGTTATTATGCTCTCTTTGAATTGTTTGAATGCTGAGGAAGGAGCAACAGCTGCTAAGATTATTTGCTTATAAATGCTGCAGAATCAATCCAAGAAAGGTATTTGGAAAATACCTTGGCTTCAAAATAGAAGTCAGTCAAAAGGTATGTTACTTTGGAGAAGAGATTTTACTTTTGTTTCCACAGAAAACAAGAGGCTCTGGATTTATTCAGAGTTAAGAAAAATCAGGTTTGATAAAGGAAGACCATCTGAGAAATCTCCTATAGGAACAGATGACCTGGATGTCTGAGTTCTACATGCAGAACATCATCAAGACTGCTGCCTGAGATGATCAAGACTCACAGGATACTTCAGTCAGGACTTGATTATAACTCTAAATTTTCTTTAGGTCCGTATAAGATCATCAGCGCCCCCAACCAGCAGGAAGTAGCCTGAAATACTACGCCCACATTCCCAAAAAATGGACTATGGGTATTTTCCTTTGTTTAAAAAAAAGAGGGAAATGGTGTGGGAGAATTGTCTGTTTTTCCTTTGTTTTTTTTAAAAAAAGAGGGAAATGGTGTAGGAGAATTGTCTGTATTCTGTCAATCATATTTTAATAAAACGCTGATTGGCCAGGCAGGCAGTATAGGCGGGAAAGCCAGACAGGGAGTAGAGGTGGAGCAAAGAGACTGGGAGTATTCTGGAAAGCAGCAAGCTCCCTCATGGGTAAATTTAATTTATAGCATTTAGTAAGCAATAAGCCTGAGCTATCAGATGAGCATTTAAAATATAAGACTCAGTGTGTTTCAGAGCAGCTGCAGAACAGGAAAATTTCACCTACAAATGGTGCCCAACATTCAGAGCCATATACATCCACATAAAGCCAGAAAAGCTTAAAAAAAAAGAAATCTAAACACACAAAAGTGGAGTCATACTCGAATTCTTGGTAACCACTGTTTTCTTGTTTGCTAGAGGCAAACAGAGACATGCCTACTTTATGATGCATTTTCCTGGTTTGTGTTACCAGCATGGATGGGTCTTTTGGGAGGTTCTGCTACTGAACACTTAAATGGGGTTTATGGACAGCAAGCAGTGCTACTTGGTGGCAGCATGGACTCAACAACTTCCCAGAGTTCAGACAGTAAATGCTGCTCATACCTGTACCTCTGACATAAGCTAGGTTCTCAGGGAACAAAACAGGCAGAATCAGCTGCCAAGGCATAGGCTTTGGTCCTAGTCACACCACTTAACAGTTTGAAGTTTGTCTCACATGGTCAGAAAAGGATAGAGACATGCAGTAAAGCAGGATCAGATGAAAACTCTCTAAATGTGTCACAGTGTATTTGAAAATATGCATAAACTTGGAAGAGAGAGAAAAATGGTATATAAAATAGTTTTAAAATAATTAAGTCCTAAAAGAGGGAGTAAAGTAATATAAAAGCAAAAGCAAAGTGAAGAGTAAAAAATACAGAGAGTCTGGATCCTGTATGTTATTCTGTCATCTTTGAATTCTTTGGTTTCTAGGACATACTGTATTGTGAGGACTGCTTGATTAAACCAATCTATATATTTTGAAAATGACTTGACTTCAAAAT
The DNA here is from genome assembly GCF_982192425.1 of Myodes glareolus. Lineage (NCBI taxonomy): Eukaryota > Metazoa > Chordata > Mammalia > Rodentia > Cricetidae > Myodes > Myodes glareolus. Next base: position 53,055,377 of record NC_142053.1, read on the forward strand.
TTTAAGTCAAAATGTGTATTGCTTTGCAGGAGAGGTTATGCTTTTACTTCCACAGGAAATGAGAGGCTGTGGATTCATTCTGGGTTAAAGAAAAACAGGTCTGAAAGAGAAAGATGCTCTGAAATCCTAACTACAAACATAAAGAAATGAACCTAAAAAAAACTAAAAGACATGTAATGCATATTTTACCTGCTCAAACATGTAATAAAAACTCATATTTGGCTGACTTATTTACAATTCATACTCTATACTAGAATTAACACAAATATATTATCTTTAAAAGTTTATGTATTTTCAGAGCAAGGGGACCAAACACCAATGAAAACTGATGACCCATGTGATCCAGAATTTCATAATACCTCTGTTAGAGTTTCCTCAAAATTCTTCATCCAAAACAGCTTCAAGACTGCTGACTGAGATGGTCCAGCCTCACAGACCTCTCCAGCTGGAACTTCATTATTGTCCCAATTTTCTCAAGTTTCTCACAAAGATAACAGCACTCAAAAACAACAGGAAATGTTCTAGAGAACTATATGCACATCCCCACACTTATGTTTTAGATGTTCGTTATCACTTAAGGGGGCTTGATCACCAGTTATTAATGGTAATGGTCATTAAAAAGCTAAACAACGATTAGATTAAAAGATCTCTTTCTGAAAAGAAAAAAGGGGATATAGAAATGGTAGGATAAAAGGATAGATTATTGAATCTACTTTTAAACTAAAAAAGCAATTCCTAGTCCTAAGTATAAATATAAGTAATTATATTTGTATGAATTTTTTATATTGATACAAATTTAAAGTTAATTGTTGTTATACTGTGTGTGTATGCTCTCGTTGGTGTTTATGCAGCTCATTTAGACATATCTCCTGCTGGCAGAACCAACCTACTTCAGAGAAGGTGATTGACACTGAAGAAACTCCATACAGAATTTATTTTCTTTATGGCAAAAGTTAGCCATGTGGGCAAAGAAAATCCCTTTGCCTCAATGGCTGACAGCTACTGTTCAAACTGGACCAGTAAATGCAAAAGAAAGTGAGTGACTCCCAAACTTTGACAAGACAAGGCAGGAAATCCTTTAAAATTACCTGCTTCTCAGAAATGTCTGTCTGATATATTAGGTCTGTAGTCCAGGCAATATGATGTCCCTGTCGGTAAGTAACATTATCATCTTTCTGGGTTCTTTGATGGAGTTGAAGACTAGATAGTTAGAGTTGTCCTAAGCTATGATAAAAGGTAAATTAGGGATAAACCTTTAGCCTCACAAAGATATGATAGATAATAAAGTATTTTTTTACAATTTTGCCAAATAGACTGAATTTTGTAACTGTTAATTCTTGATAACTCTTTTTGTTATATATATAGTTTTACTTTGTTAAAAGTTAAAACCTTCCTTTTACTTAGACAAAAAGGGAGAAATTCTGTGGAACATTTTTTTGTATACTATGAATATGTATTACTATAATTGGCTAATAGAGGCCTCAGTGGCCTATAGGTTGGCAGGAGGAAGTTAGGTGAAAAACCAGATAAAGAGGAAGCTGAGCAGAAAAGGGACAGACTTAGAGGAATTGCCAGCCAGATGCAGAATGAGTTGAATACACAAAATAGAACAGAGGCAAAAGGTACATTCCAGAATGTAGATTAATAGAAATGTGTTAATTTAACTTGTAAGAGGTAGTTAGTACCAACTCTGAGCTATCAGAGGAGCATTTATAATTAATATAAGCTTCAGCGTATTTGAGATTGTCTGTGTAGCAGGAAAGCTCTGCCTACAGTCTGCTTTGCCTGAACAAGAAGTTTCAAAAGGAGTCCTTATGTACCCTCTGCAGCTCTATCAATATTCTTATACTTAAACCCACTGCCCAGTCCTATAAGAGCCCTAATCAGCTCCTTCCCCTTCACACAAGTTCCATTCCCATGGGAAGTCATTGGCCCTTGCTGCTGTGCTAATAAACAGTCTCAACTGTTGAGAGAAGACTTAGGTCTCTTTCATGTTTTTGTTCCTTTATTATTCTTAAATCTAACATTTTGGTGTAGAAACCCAAGAGGGCTTCTTGGATCCCTGTCCTCTGTTAGCTTCATCCCTTCTTCTGGGACCTTGTGGACTTTTTATCAACCTTGACTCCTCTTGAGACTTGGAACTTCAGGAGCACAGATACTCTCTGAACTCACTATATAGACTAAACAGCCACTAGTTGCCATCTGAAACCCACTGGTTTTTGTAGCTTCTGCCTCTGTGAACAGTACACCTTTATCTCAAGCTGATACAGGTATATCTGTGATTATCAGGTTTATAACAGAGCAAGATCCAGTACAACCAGGGCTGCAGATAAACCCTGACTCAAAAAAGTAAATGGCCTCATAAACTCATATGTTTGAATGCAGGTTCCCAGGTAGTGGGACTATTAGGAGGTGTGTCACAAACTCATGGCAGGCCAATCTATCTCTGCCTGAAACTTTCAGATCAGATGAGAGCTGTGACTAATACTCTAGCACCATGTCTGCCACATTCCCCATCAGGATGGCATGGACTCATCCTTTGAAATTATGAGCAACCTCCCAATTAAATACCTTTTAAAATTACTTTGGTTATACCTGTTCATAGCAATGAAACAGTAACTAAGACGAATAACAATAAAAATAACCTTTAAAATATGGTTTCTTTCAAAAAGTAAGACTGACATAATCCTTAGTTGAACTAAATGAGAGAATGAATTATAAATTAGTAAAAATAGAGATAAAAGGGAAACAGTACAAAGAAACACCAATGAAATTCTGAAAATGGTTAGTGAATATTTAAAAACTCATATTTAAAGAATACCTAAAAGAAATGGTTAATTTCCTAGATACAAAAGATATAGTTAACTCTAGACGTCCATAAAAATCAGTAAGATTAACGTATCTCCCAACATAGAAAATCCTTGAAACACATGGATGAAGGAAATATTTTATCAGACCTGAAAAATGCTCCCCAGACTACCTAATTAAAACATAGAGGAAATGCCAAACTTCTCCTACGTGGACAATATACCTTGATATCTAGCCTAGTTCAGACTTAAATTTTTTAAAAAATGTTTTGGTTGTAAACATTATTAATATATTACTTTTTTCTAATAAAGTTTTTATAAACTGAATTTAATAATATATTTTAACACTATGATCAATTTGGCTTATATTAGGTATACAAGGATGTTTCACTTATTAATAGGTTTGTAGTCAGAGGTCACGTGATGATCTTACAAGCGCAAAACAGGCCTTTATCAAAAAAGCACTGAAGAATCTAAGACTAGAAGGAACATAATTAACAGTAAAATGTCTCTACACAATAAACTTACAGTCAAAATCATATAAAATTTGCAAAACTAGAAAGCATTTCTTCTTAAGTTAGCAACAAGAATGTATGATCCACCCTCTCAAATCTTATTCAATGTCCTGAATGAAGATTTAGTTTACTGTAGTAAAGCAAGAGAAAATGGCAAATGATACACACAAACAGTAAAGGGAGATGTCTAATTATTCCTAAGAATCTTTGCTATAATCCTATAATTAAAAGACTCCAAATAGAAAACATTAGGATTTGTTAAAAGCTGAAAAAAAAGCATTCAGTATTACAAAATAAGTGCAAACACTGATGGCTTTTCCATATTCTAATAACCATGACATTGACAAATATCACAATTCCATGAACAATTGCTTCAAACATTAAATACCAAGGAACAGACTTAACGAGGAAGTGAAAGCCTGAAACACCTAACTTACTAACAGTGAAGAAAGAAATCAAAGAAGACAGTAGAAGATGGAAAGATCTCTTACATACAGGAGCAAGCAAGTAAATGTTAGCTGTATTCAAATTATATCATAGAGCAATAGAAACATAAACATCATGCTGTTGCAACAAAACGAGATGTGTAAGTCACTGGAATGAAATATAAAATGCTGAAATATGATCATATATCTAGAATCACCTGATTATTGAAGAAAAAAAAAGTACCCAAAACATACACTGGAGAAAAGGAAACTACTTTTACAATACTTTTCTTTAGTTAGTTTTTGCTAGTTTAGCAAAACTAACCATCTAAATGAAGAGAGAGTAACCTGTATCCCTGTCTCTCTTTACAAAAATCAATTAAAAATCGATCAATGCTCCTAATGTAAGATGTGACATCCTGAAACTTCTATGAGAAAAAGACTTTATAGGCACTGTATAGGCACAGTAAAGCCTCTTTAAAATACATTCTGAAAACAGCTCAGGAAACAATAGTAAAATCTGACAAATTAAATTTCAAGAAATTAAAAAGCTTCTGGCCAGGAGGTGGTGGCACACGCCCTTAATCCCAGCGCTTGGAGGTGGAGGCAAGCAATCTCTGTGAGTTCGAGGCCAGCCTGTTTTACAAGAGCTAGTTCCAGGACAGGTTCCAAAAGCTTCAGAGAAACCATGCCTAAAAAAACGAAAAAAAAAAAAAAAAAAAGAAGAAGAAAACAAGAGAAAGAAATAGGGGGATAGAAATGATAGGATAAAAGGGTGGATTACTGAATTTACTTTAATCCAAAAACAACAGTTAATTTGAAATATTTTACATTGATAAGGATTTTGATTTTTTGATACATGTTTCCTATTCTTTTTTGTATTGCTTTTATTGAGATATACTTTTTTTTAACCTGTTCCCCTTCTTTCCTCCCCTCTTCTCTTCTACCCACTCCTGTGACTCCCACACTCCCAATTTATTCAGGAGATCTTATCTTTTTCTCCTTCCTATGTAGATCTGTGTATATCTGTCTTAGGGTCCTCTTTGTTGCTTAGGTTCTCTAGGGTTATGGTCTCTAGACTGGGTTTTCTTTGTTTTATGTCTAAAAGTCACTTACAAGTAAGTATATATTATATTTGTCTTTCTTGGTCTGGGTTACCTCACTCAATATGATTTTTTCTATATCCACCCATTTGCCTGCAAATTTCAAGATGTTATTATTTTAACATTGGGTAGTACTCCGTTGTGTAAATGTACCACAATTTCTTTCTATTTTTTTTTCAAGACAGGACTTCTCTGTGTAGCTTTGGAGTCTGTCCTGGAACTCACTTTGTAGACCAGGCTGGCTTTGAACTCACAGAGATCTGCCTGCTTCTGCCTCTCCAGTTCTGGGATTAAATCATGCATCACCATGCTCAGCTATACCACATTTTTCTTATCCATTCTTTCGTTAATAGGCATTTAGGTTGTTTCTTGGTTCTGACTATTATGAATAATGCTGCCAGGAACATACCTGAGCACATGTCCTTATGGCATGATTGAGCATCATTTGGGCATATACCCAATTGATACAAATTTAATTTTGTTATACTGTTTGTACATTTCTACTCTTATTTGGAGTATTGTGTTTATGAAGCTCATTTAAAAATGCAATGTATAATTAAAAAATACAGATTAATATTAATCTATAATAATCAAACTTATAGTCATGTTAAGTATGTTGTCAGGGTCATAAACAGCTACATTGAGATAGACAGATGGTCTTCATATACTTCAAAGACCTACAGAATATGGCATTTAATATGTTTACTAACCTAAGACTTTTAATGACAGTGAGACATGTCTGTTCCTGGCAGCACCAATCTATTTCAGAAAAGGTGATGGACACCAAAGAACTTCTGTATGGAGTTTGCTTTCCTTATGGGAAAAACTAGCTTTATAAAATGTCTCTTAGCAGAGTTATCTGGGAGAATACATTTTAGACTTGTAAAATTATTTTTAAATGTTTTATAGATAAAAGTCAGGCATGGAGGCAAACACTTATAATTCTCACATTCAGAATGCAGTGACATATAAAGTTTCCAACCAGACACAGCAGGGAACTGAAAAAAGTTCTAAATGACTTGGAAATGAAATCACACTCATCACCAACAGGTATTTCTAGTTCAGATGCAAAAGTATTTTAAAATACATATTAAATAAACTGGAAGGGAAATCAGCATCTACCATTTTAAAAGCCTGGCATATGAAAACTAGTAAGACAAATATGCAAAGAAAAAATGGTGTGTTCATTTCTTTGTTTTTTTGTTATTGTTTGCTTGTTTTGTTTTACTTTTTAGGACAAGGCCTTACCAGGTACTCAGGGTGATGCAAAGAGAAAGAAAGGTAAAGTTTTCCTGGTTTTGTTGGCTGTTTTTTTTTTAATACAAGGATACACCAAGTACCCAGGCTGATGCAAATGATGTTTTTGTTATTGTTGTTTGTTTTTATTTGTTGTTTGTTTTTGTTTTTTCTCTGAGAGAAGACCTCACCATGTATCCAGGCTGAGGCATAACTTGGAGTCTCCTTACTTCAGCCTCCAATATGGCACCACACCCAGCTCAGAAATATAGACTATAACTAATAGGTGAAAAGATTTGAAGCATTTTAAATTGAGAATACACAGCCATTGTTTACATAATTGATGTGATTTACACCTCAGGAACTCATACCTCAAGTGAACATGGACGGGACAGGGTTGGAATGCTACCTCGAGAAAACAGGCCGGGACGTATCGTATGCCTTGGGCGAACAGGGCGAAGAAACACTGCCTCGCGCGAACAGGGTTGCTTCTTGTAAACAGGGCTGTCCTGTGCGAACAGGGCCAAACTGTTAAGAAATCCGATGAAAACAGTGATTAATCCCCAAATAGGTTCAGTTTATGAAAAGAAACTTCTGTTGTCACTTACCTGAGTAGGTGAGTGGGGAGAATTTTCCAACTTTTTCAGCACCTCAGTCACGGCAGCTGAGACGAGAGTCCGAGAACTTCAAAAGCCCCTTGAGGACCCCAACAGGTCCTTTTCAAAGTTAGTGCACCCACCCGAGGACTCCAATTGGCTAGCTGGGGTCAGCTGACTTCTCTCCAAATCCTTCCGCCTGCTGTTCACGAGGCCCCAGCGGCACGTCAAATTTAGGTGTCTATGCCATTGCCTACATCTTTTTGGTTTAAAAATTTTATGTGGACTATATGAATGTGACTTAAATACTGAATGACCAGAGAATTCTATGAAGCCGGGTCTCAAGCTTGGAGACAAAAAGTCAAATAGAATGAACAAAAGAACAGAAGATTTTCACTTAAAAATCAGGCCTTTGCTGGACAGATGGTTCAGTGATTAAAAGCATTGGCTGCTCCGATCGATCTAAGACCCCGGTCGGAAGGATACACAAAACGCTTCACAACTTTTGACTCCTTGAGTTTTCCCGAATCCACTGCACTCTTTAGGTCTCCATCAAGAACAGATGCACTATTCTGACTTTTGTGGGCACTGCATGCACAGGTACACAAATATGCATACATGCACAACACCATACTATACCTCAAAAATACATTTGTTAGAAAACACACATATATTTCCTCTCATATATTAATGTCCCTAGTTCTTTGACGTATATAGTAGTAGTTCTTATTTTCACCGGTTGCTTTTTTCTGAATGGTGACACAGTCATTTTATTTTTCTTTTTAAGTTTGTTAATATAATGAAACCAAACTGATCTCACTTTGAGAAGTTGAGTTACTGGATAACAAGTACTTTGTGTGTTGATAGATATGATTTACTAATGTTTTACTGAGAATTTTTACAATTCTGTACAAGAAGAATACTGGTATATTTTTTCTTCTGACAGTTTTGATTAGGTTGTCACAGAATTTAGTGTCATAAAATAAAATAGGAAGCTGATCATATTTATAATCTTGAAAATGTTATGCAGATGAGATTTACCTCATCCTTAAATTTTGTTGAGGTTTATAAGATCATTACTATGGACCTGGAGATTAACATTATTGCGTTTGAAAAGTTTTTCAACTATTATTTTAATATTTTAATTGCTTGAAGGCTAATCAAAATTTCTTTTCTTTCCTAGATATTGTATATACGTTCAAAGAATTGCTAAGTTTTGCTTAATTTTCAAATTATGTTATTTTCAGTGTTTTTTACTATAATATTATTTATTAATTCTGCAATAAAACCTTACTTTCATTTCTAAAAAGTTTTAAATATTTGTCATACAATAAGATGCATTTTGGTGTGTATATATGTGTGTATGCTGTATATCATGTTCTAATTTATTTGTGTGTGTGTGTATGTGTGTATGTTATAGTTTCGTGCCAAGAGCCTTCCTTGATTGCGCTCCTCATCATTTCATTAAAACAGTGGTCCCTCACTTTAACCCAGTTAACAATGGAAGTTCCCTATCTCCGTCTCCCAAGCCCTGCATTACAGATGGACTGCAAGACTGCCATGCCCAGTGGGCTTTTTTTTTTCTGAGTGCCAGAAATCTAACTTGGATCTTGGTGCTTTTTTGGCAAGTGAATTGTTGAATACCTTTCCCAACCCTTCACAATATGGTGTTTTATATGCACATACATGATGTTTGGGTCACTGTTCTATTGCTCTGAAGCAAAACCATGAGCAAGGCAACTAGAAAGGGAAACATCTAACTGGAGCCTTGCTCACAGACTCAGAGTGCATTGCCGTCATGACGGAGAGCAAGGCAGCAAGCACAGCAGCCATGGTGCTAGAGAAGTAGCTGGGTGCAACATCCTGATCTGTAGGTAGAGAGGCAGGGAGACTGGGACTCTCCTTGGCTTCTTGAAACCTCAACACCCACTTCCAGTAACATGCTTCTTCCAACGGGACACATCTTCTAATCCTTCTTAAATAATGGTACTCATTGATTGAATTACAGCTCAGATATGAAATTATTCTGGCATCCAGGAATAAACGAATACCACAAAGTCATACCTAACACAGCAAACCTCACACAAGAGATTTATTGGGAGGGAAAAACACAGGAGAATGGTTGCCTCAACTCTGCTCAGATGAGAAGCAGCATAGAACTGAGCAGAAGACAGAGTTTATATACGTGTGTGTGTGTGTGTGTGTGTGTGTGTGTGATGTATGATGTATGTATTTTCTTGGTGGGACAGAGCTTTCCAAGGTGAGCAGAGACTGAAAGATTATGTGGCCTGCTCTTGGGACAACTTCAGGCATTGGTGGGATTTTTTTCCATAGGCCACAGCCTGGTCACTCTCCTACCTTGAATGGGTGATTGCATCCCTTAGGATGGGGGACCGTGGACTGGCTGTTGGAGCTCCTCAAAGGGGACTTATGGGGGATAGCCACTGACATGCCTTGAGGGGTCAGGTCTGCCACTAGAGTAGTCTGGGGGTGGAGACTGGTGGCCAGAGGTCTCCAGGGTCATCTCTTGGAACAGCAGGGAACGTTTCCCCCATGACCCAAGTTGGCATGAATACCTAACACTGATGACTAAGCAGTCAAATACACGAGCCTATTGGAGCCATTCTTACTCAGACCATCACCTACCCAATCTATGGCTCCCATAGGCTTGTAGCCATATTTCAATGCAAGTATCCATTCTGACCAACTTCATAAGTCCCCATAGTCTATTACAGTCTCAACACTGTTTAAAGGTCCACAGTCCAAATTACCTTCTGAGACTCGTGACAATCTCTTAACTGTAATTCCCTGAAAAATCAAAATAAAAAACAGATCTCTTATTTCCAACATACAAAGGTACATGTTAAGCCAGGCTATGGTGGCACATGTCTTTAATCCCAGCACTTGGGAGGCAGAGGCAGGAGAATCTCTGTGAGTTTGAGGCCATCTTAGTATTTAAGAGTTAGTGCCAGCACAGGCCTCAAAAAGAAAAAAGGAAAAACAAAGGCACAGGATATACATCACCATTCCTAAAGGGAGGATAGGGAGCACAGTGAGAAAATACCAGAATCAAGTGAGTTCAAAAATTAGCAGGACAGACTTCAAATTCTGCATCTCCATGACTGATATTGAATCTCTCCTCCAAAATCCAAATTCTTTCAGTTTTGTTGACTGCAACATGCTTGTCTCTTAGGCTGATTCTATACCTAGTCTGCAGCTCTCCTTGGCAGATCTCCCACAGCTCTGGCTTCACCTCCACAGTTTCACAAAAGGGGTCTCCCAGTCTCCATGCAGGGACTACAAGGCCTCCATGCCTGGCCTCAGTTGCTTTCTGTAAGCACAGAGGAAGACCCCACAGCCCCTATCTTTGAACCACTTGGCTAAAGCTAACAAGTTCTGCTGCCTGATGGGACTGGGAGCTTTCCCCATTGTTCAGTTACTTTTGCATCAGATTGCTGTTGATTATGGTTTCCTTCACTGCTTATGCCTTTCTTTAATTGCTTTCTACAAGTTGTGTGCCTAGCTGGATGGGGTCTTGCTCTGAGGTCAGCACTCCTTTTATTCCATTTAGTATCAGGCAATTACCTAAACTTTTATCTTCTTGGGTACTGAACATACCCAACTATGCTTCCTAATGTTCCTCCAGGAATTTTGGACAAGCACAGAAAACAGTTACAATCTTTGCTAAAGTATCACAATTATGGTCTCTAGACCTTAGAAATCTTTCCCTTTGAATCTTCTTGAGCTGGGCCCACATTGCCCTATCAGCATAGTCCATTAAGCCCCACTTCCAGTGTTCAACTGCTTTTCTATTCCAAAGTCCCAAAGTCTTCCATAGTCCTCAAACAACAGCACAGTTAGCCCTTTCACAGTGATATCACAGTCTTGGTACCAGCTTCTATCTTAGCCACTGCTTTATTGCTATGAAGAAACACGATGACCAAGGCAACTCTTACTAAAGAAAGCACTCAAATAGGGCCTCCTTACAGTTTCAGAGGTTTAGGCCATTGTCATCATGGCAGAGAACATGGTGGCAGGGAGGACAGTTATGGTGCTTGAGAACTAGCTGAGAGCTACATCCTGATCTGCAGGCAGGAGGGCAGAGAGATTGGGCCTGTTGTGGACTTTTCAAAACCTCAACGACCACTCCTAGTGACACCTTTCCTCTACCCAAGTCTCATAACTTAATTCTTCTAATGCTTTCAAATAGTCCCACTCCCTGGTGACTAAGCATTCAAATATTGGAGTCTATTGAGGTCATTCTTTTTAAATCATCACATCCCTAAAATTATTACTAATGTTAAAGAGTGTGTTGGTTTGTGTTGATCATCAAATTTTTCTTCCTTTAGCTGAATGAAGTTAATATTTTTCCTTTGGTTTTCATGAATGCTATTTTCAGTATAAGCAGTATCATAAAATATTTAGTCTTTTGATTTTGACATTTTATTTTCTAAAATGTATTTTAAGATTAATATATTTTATATAATATAGACATATTTCTTTTCTTTTGATAGATTAATATTCAATTGCATGGATACAAAGCATTTTACTTATCTCTACAAGTTCCTGGCTGTGTGTTTTTTATACTGTACGTTTTTCATGAATAGTTGCTCTGGGCTGGTTACAGCGAATACCTACCCGCCTTCTGAGGCGTGGCCTCAATGACTTTTTACCTGAATGTGGAAGCATGTCAGGCTCCTTCCTTGTTCTCTCTGCTTGCCCCTGGGCCTCATTTTGGCTGTTCCGTTTGCTTTGTATCTGATCTTCATCATTGTTCAAGCAGAACATCCTGACTCCGTAAGTCTAACACTTAATAAACACCAATCTGTTTTCTTAGTTCTGAGCTAGTGTGAGATTCCTTTTTTGTTAAGCATCTAATCATTTCAGCCTTCAGTTGGAACAATGTGGGTTTGAACTTCCTGCCCTCCAGGCTGGAGTTTGAGACCTCACACAGCCCGGACAGATTTGCTTTTGACTGAACTGTATTTTTTTTTTATAAAATACCCATCACAAGGGAGTTTGTAGTGTGAGAGCTGGAGCAGGGATAGTGTTACCAGCCACTGAAAAGTCTCTGGAATGACCTTTTGTCCCAGGAAAACATCCTAGGGATGCAGTGCCACAGTCTTCCAAGCAGTGCAGGAACTTCTGCAACAGCTGTGTCATGACTTCTTGCATAGGGGTGGAGCTGCAATCGGGTGCCTGGGGCTAGCAGCTCTGCTTTTCAGCCGCTGGAAGTTCCCTGGGTTTCTGTTCTTTGTGCCTGGAATCTGGGTTTTCTTTATTGATTTAACTACATCTAACCTCTTGAGTGACTCATTTTCCCCAGTTTTTTTCTTTTTTTTTTTTTTTAACAAGTATTATGGCAGATTTTCCCACAAGCTCTGTCGTGATACCGTTGTGTAGGTTCTAATCTCGACTTGGAAACAGCGCCATCTGCTGGTTTATCAGATGGAATGGCAGATTTCGTTTCTAATGGGACTTTTGCCACTCTCCTTGCTACCTTGATGGCAGAAATCACACAAGGCCCCCATGAATATGAAGGTACTTCAATTTACTGGTTATTAGGTTTTAGTTTTATTTTCCATATTATATCGTTATGGAAGTATATGACACTAATTGATAGGATTAATACCATGATAGGCAAAATTGACTCTGTATCTAAGGGTACTATGAACTTACCTGAAAGGGTCCAGGCTGTTGAATTTGAAGTTATCACATGTTTTGATAAGGTAACGGAGAGAATATACCTCCATGTTGGCAATTTACATGATATACAGGAGCAGTTCAGGAGGAGATGTTATCTTTGAAAGGAAACATTAATCCCTTGGAAACACAGGTGCAAAATGGGGATCAGAAAATTAATACTGGAGCAAAATCACTAGAAACATTTGCAGGTCAGGAGATTCAGGCTTTATGAGAGATAATGAAAAAGAGATTTTAAATGATTGAGGATATTATTGAAGCTGATGAAAGGGTGAGAAGGCACAGGGGTAGGATACAATGTCACCACTGACTGTCAGAACTGGTTTACCCAGGATTTTAGCAACATACGTAGTAATTTACTCTGACAAAGTGTCAGCTTCTAAAGATTCAAAGGGAGCCAAAGAAGGTAGATGGATGCCGGTAGGAATGAATGTCCTAAAGGAAATTAAGCATGTCATCATTACTTATGGTTTGTACTCTACATGTGTTAAAGAAATGATAAGGACTTGGGCTTCTAATGTCAGGGCTATTTCGCATGATTTCTCCCCGTTAGCATCAGCGATATTAGAGGATGGACCTACCTTGATGTTTGGAATTTATTTCAGAGAAGAATCCAAACATATGAAAGAGCAAGAAAGAGCAAAGGGTGTGGAAGTTTCCCAGGATCAAATTCTTGGCATAGGAGCTTATGTTGATCCACAGGTCCAAGCTCTTTATGACAAAGAACTTTTGTTCCTATGCCACAAAGCAGCCTTGAATGCATGGGATAGGATACCAGAACTAGGGTAAATGATAAAATCACATACCATGTTTAGGCAGGGACAGGGAGAACCCTATACTGAATTCTCGCAAAGATTAATTAAGGCTCTGCACATAGGAGTAACAGACCCAGAAGCTAGATGAAAAATTCTTGAATCACTGACTTTCGAAAATGCAAACTTAGAAACAAAACCATAATTGGGCCTTTAAGTTCTAGATCAGCACGTATGGATGAGTGGATTCAGCATATGATGAATTTTCAGACGTTTAGCTACAATGATGAATCTTGGGTAGGAGAAGCGATTTCCAAAGCAATGAGGGGACATCAAACTGCCAAATGTGTTAATTGTGGTAAATTAGGACACCTGAAAAGGGATTGCAGGCAAGAAATTTCTAGGAATAATACTTCATCTGGGAATGGAAAGAATAGGAAACCTAGACCTTCAGGTATATGTAGGAGGTGTGGTAAAGGACGACATTGGACCAATGAATGCAGATCAAAACAGACAGACAAGGAAACCCGATACCATCAGGAAACTAGTGTGAGATTCCTTTTTTGTTAAGCATCTGATCATTTCCACCTTCAAATGGTGTTGTTATAAATATTTGAGTAAAATAATTTAAAACATGTTTCTGAATAGTTTCAAATGAAGATATACAATCACCGGCAGAGATATGGAAAACAGAAGCAGCTCAACATAATTAACTGGCAATGAAATTCAGCCATTGACCAATCAATCATTTTACAACTGTAAGTATGGCTATTAAGAACAGTTGAAATATAGCAAGTGTTACAACAACCAGTACACTTTAAGAGTAAAACTTACTAAGGTATAATGGAAAAAGCTATATAAATTCCTTTCTTAGGGAGAAATTAATTTATGAATTGATGAAGCATCTTTTCCTTGGAATATTCTCAAAAGTACTTCCACATTTATTACAGCACCATGCGCAACAGTGAAAATCTAGAATATAAACTTTATGTTAAGATTATGAGAGTCCATTACATGTTTCAACTTTTGGTACATTTACTGATTATTTCACTATAATTATTGTAATTTTTATTTATTTTATTTTTTAAACAACATGGAAAGGATAATTTATTGAGTATCCTGTGAAAGAGTAGCAGACCAGGCATTGATTAGAAGTACCACCCACAATGTAAGGTAATGAATGCTGAGTGGTAATCCATTTGGCTGAAGCAGTCTTACAGTTCCAGTAACAGTGAGTTTCTTTGTATGCATCCTTGCATATAATTCACACCATACAGGAGGATATTGTAGATTGTCTGGAATACAGTTCTGGTATGTTAGTATGAACCATGATGCATGGAATTTACATTTGCCTAATCTCTGATATGTCAATAGGGGTTCATGAAATTCAGGGTCATGGAAATATATAATCCTGATTGATCAGATGTCAGCACAAGTCAAAGATTTGGGTCACAGCATGTAGGGCTGCAGTTCCTAATGAGAACCAACTTTATTTCCTAGGTTATTTTTAAAAATTAATTTACTTTTCATGTTGGTATTATGTTCATATGCATGGGTGTGCTTATATTCATGTGCATGTGGAGTTCAGAGGTCAACTTTGTGTAACATGAACATTATGGATGGAACCAAAGCTTTCTGATTGAATTTCAGCCCTACTCCACAAAATGAAACTCATAACTGGAACCATTGTTAGACTAAACATTTGTGAGTAGCCAGGTCATAGACCCTTGGGAGAGAACCTACTACTGTTATTCTACTAAATAATCACAGTATTAAACTGACTCCTAATGACTTATTGTTAATATATCTTTCAATCCTCATCAATTAAGCTTATAATTGCAGTAGATGGTGATTAAACTGAGCCCCCAAACTGGCCCAGAGACTGTAGCTGCTCTATCCGAATGGGACAAATATATTACACTTTGTCCTCCCGCATCAAGAAATAATTGCAGGGGAGAGGGCAAAAAACCTATATGAGTGAGAAGCCTTTGATTAATACAACGAAAATATTTCTTCCACACACATTAGAGCAGCATCACATAGGAACCCACATATATTACTATGTGGGTAACAGTCCAGTACTATATACTGTAATAGCATGCACAAAGCCCCAAGCATGTATAATCCAGACAACATCCTAGTATGGGGAGGATGAGGTAGTCATGAAGTTCCATTATTTGTTCATCATGTTTTGTTTTTCACTTTCTGTTTACCTGTTTTATTTTTGTTGAGAGAGAACACAAAGTTGGGTGGGTAGGGTGGTAGGGAGGATCTATGAGAAGTTGGGGAGGGGAAATAATATGAACAAAATATACTGTATTAACAAAAATATTACTGGTCCTGGTAAGTCCACCATGATCATGCTCTAGTGGAAAGCCATACATGCAAGAAAATATGGAAAGCACACATTGGACTTGATTGGTGAAAAAGACCCATACAAAGTTGTGGGTTTAGGGGAAAAATGATAGATCTGAGAGGACTGGTTTGGTAGTTTGAAATAGACTGGCCACCATAGGCTCAGAGATTTGAATAACTGGTGTCTTAGTTGTAGGAGGTGTAGGCGTGTCCTGACAGCCAGGCTACTTGTCATGCTGTGCTTCTCAGTATGAAGCATGGCACATTCTGCTTCTGAGTGGTGCCAGAAGTCAGAACACTGAATTCTGAAGAAACACAAATAACTGGGCAACATGCCTGCAGGTGAATCTGTCCTCTCCATGTCTCTTTTAATGTGCTTCTTTGTCATAGAGACTGTGGTGGTTTGAGAGAAAACAGCTTTCATAGGCTCATACCAAGTGGCAATATGAGGAGGTGTGGCCTTGTTGAAGTAGGTGTGGCTTGTTAGAGGAAATATGTCACTGAGTGGGCTTTGAGGTTTCAGATGCTCAAGCCAGGCTCAAAGTGACACTCTCTTCCTGCTGTCTGTATATCTTAATGTGGAACTCTCAGGTACCTCTCCAGCACCATGTCTGCCTGTGTCCCACCATGCTTCCTCCATGATGACAATGGACTAAACCTCTGAACTTTAAGCCAGTCCCAACTGAGTGGTTTCCTTTAGAGAGTTGTTGTGGTCATGGTGTCTCTTCACAGCAATAGAAAACCTAACTCATACAAAAGTCGGTTCCAGGGACTGGGATATATCTCTGATAGGCCAGACCATGCTTTTGTTTGGAGGACTATGGAACACCTCAGCACCTTGGACTAGAAAAGTTGTTGAATGCTTTAAGCATGGCTTAATGGGCACTACTAGTAGGAGCATAGAGGACAGCAGTGCTGAGGGTGATGAGAACTGTGGGGGCCCAGCTCAAGAGGTTTCAGAGGTGAAGAGTGATTTAGAGTGGCATAGAGAACATTCTTGGAAATTGTGGCAAATAATGTGGCTGCTTTCTGCCCCTGTCCAAAACAATCTCCCTGAGGCAGAGGAAGTTTCTAGACAGTCTAGTATTAACTGTGTTGCTTGGTTCTTAATGGTCACACTTAAGCAGATTTCAAATGAAATGGAGCAAGCTGAGTAAGGAACAATTCAAAATTACCATTGGAGGAGAAAAGGAAGATCAGGAAGTGTAGACAGATTTTAAAAAGCTTGATGCTAAATGGAATAAAGGGAGTGGTGACCTCAGAGTAAGACCCTACCTGCCTAAACTTCCAACTTGTGAAAAGGAATTATAATGAAAAGTCGTTAAAGCAAAACTTAGGGTCAGGCTTCATGCTATACTCTTTTAATCCAAGTTCTTAGAATGCAAAGGCTTGCTGTACTCTGAGTTGAAGTCCAACCTGGTCTACAGAGTCACTTCCAAGAGAGCCAAGCTTAGGCAGAGAAAGAAATCATCAAAAAACAGAAAGCTGGTGAAAATGTATTTACACAAGGGGGCCATGCTCCAACCCCAGGAAGCTGCAGAACTTGGCAACTTTGACCATGTGGTTCTGTCTTTAGAGTCAAGGATAGAAGAAAGACATGATGTGATCTCCCTCCATGGTTAAGAAAACCCACTAAGAGCAGGAGCATAACATAGGTGTCCTTGCACAGAGGCCTAGAGGGGTCAGTGTGTGATGCTATTGTAGGTGAGGCCTGGATTGCCTTGGAGACCTCAAAATGTTGGAGATGTCAGAGCAAAGGATAGGTGCCAAGAAGAGCTCCTAACAGGGAGTGGAACCAGCCCAAGGAAAAGAAGCATGTTTTAGTCATCAGAGCTGAAAGGCTTTGGAGATCTGAAGATTGTTTTGACATCAGACATGGAGTACAGACTTTTGAGTTTGCCCAGCTGATCTTCTGTTTTGTTTTGGTCCAGAATTTTCCCACTATGCTCCCTTTCCTCCATTTTGGGATAGTAATGTGTATCCTGTACCTTTGTAAGTATGTGCCCTGTTATTTATTTATTTTTTTGGTTTTGATTTTATAGGGTATTAGAGTTAAGAGATCACATGAGTCAGAAGAGACTTTGGACTTTTACAGGGTTGAGACTATTATATATACTATGGGGACTTTTCAAGTTGGACTTAATGCATTTCTGCATTATGATATGACTACAAGCCTGTGGGGCCCAGGGATGGAATATGGCAGTTTGAGTTGGAATGGCTTCCATAGGCTTTTATGATTGAATGCTTAGTCTTTAGGGAGTGATGCTACTTAAGAGTGGCTAGGATTTGGAGAGAAAGAGAGATGAGAGAGAGAGAGAGAGAGAGAGAGAGAGAGAGAGAGAGAGAGAGAGAAGGACTTCCAAGACCATGCAGGAGCAGGATTGGTGGGTTTGTGCTCAGTAGGAGGTGTGGATGAAAAAGCATTTGATTGCTGCCACCTAGGAGACCTCATGAATTTGTTCCTGGAGGAAACAAAGAAGTCAGGGGCTTGAAGAAAACTAGATAAATGAGAATAACTGGTCTCACAATAGGGTTGAGCTTGTCAAAAAGGGAAGAGTGACCCCAGAGTAAGGGAGAGGAAGTGGGTTGGTTATGCCATCGAAGGTCCTCCCCAAGTTTCTAGAGTGACATGACCCATGTCTCCACCAGGCCAGGATGGCTAATGTAGCAGGAGCATTCTTTCCCCAGGAGCAGCCAGGTGTCTGTAAAACAGATGGAACAGATTTACTCCTTGGTGTCATAGCAAAGGTTATGGCTTTGGGTTAAAAAGCATGTGCATCTTTCCTATGTCTAGAGAGCCTGATCTATGTTTTAACTTGATGAAATGCACCTTTAAGCCTATACTTAGAAGACAACCAAAGGAAATGTAAAATCCTGAGCTTGTGACTGAATAAGTAAGTAATCAATGCTCTATCAGTTTATCAGAGCTCGTTTGTCAATGCTACAACTCTGAATATTTGAAATCTTGGTGTAGCAATAGCATAGAAAGGGGACAGAAATCTTAAATAGTTCCCTCTTTCACATAGCTTGTGTCACTTATTTATACCTTTACAACTTGCATTTATACATCTTAAATCATTTTCTGGAACCTTTCTTAGACCTTCAAAACTTGTTCAGACTTTAACCCCTTTTTTCCTACCTATTTATCTCCCAGATATACAAGTAGTTATTAATGAGAACAGTCATTAGAAATCATGTTCCTTTAGTGGAAAGTCTGAAATCTGTTCATCCTTCAATATGAAGCCTGCGATCAAGGCAAACTTGTCTGTATTTTTCACAAGAGACCTAGTAGCTTTACCTAACAAAGGTGTTACTGAGGTAGCTGTAGCCTTGAGAGGCTCTGGAACTGCAGGTCTGCTGTTACCTAGCTGACAAAACTACAGTTAGTCTACCCATCAGCGTGATCAGAGATTTGAGACAGGATAACCAAAGTGACAGAGACTAGACCATAATCCTTTATCCTGACAGCTATCCCAGGATCCTGTGGTCTCCATGGCATTAGGTCAAGGGGTACCAGGACAGCAGCTTTGGTGCAGGCCCAGAAGATGAGAGGTTTTTCTGTGGAAGAGGAAGGGAGGAACTGACCTTACTTTGTCTAGGGGCAATTACCTCTTAAGTATCCTGATTGCCCACAATTTGGATGAAGCCCTGCCAGCAGATGAGGCATTGGGGCAGTCTTGCCCAATGATCCATTTTCTTCTTGGGGACTTTGGAGGTCACTGCTAAGATCTTGGAGTCTCTGTCTGTCATATAAACTTAAATACCTTAAATTTCTTTTTTTAATTTATTTAGTCATTTATTTATTTATTGGTTTTTTGAAAGAGGGTTTTTCTATGTAGCCCTGGGCTGTCCTGGAATTCACTTTTTTAAAAAATTTCTACATATATGAATATATTTATAGATATTATACTTAAATTATTCTCCTTGTTTTAATTTTTTAAATTTTTTTAAATTAAAAATTTCCTCCTCCTCCCCCCCTCCTCTCACTTTCCTCCTCTCCTTTTCCCCACTCCCCCTCCCCCTCCTTCTCCAAGCCAAAGAGCAGTCAGGGTTCCCTACCCTATGTGAAGTCCAAGGTCCTCCCAGCTCGCCCCAGGTCCAGGAAGGTGAGCATCCTAACAGACAAGGCTCCCACAAAGCCTGTCTATGCAGTAGAATCAAAGCCCAGTGCCATTGTCCTTGGCTTCTCAGTCAGCCTCCACCATCAGCCACATTCAGAGAGTCCGGTTTGATCACATGCTCCATCAGTCCCATTCCAACTGGACTTGGTGATCTCCCATTAGATCTGTCCCATTGTCTCAGTGGGTGAATGCACCCCTTGCGGTCCTGACTTCCTTGCTCATGTTCTCCCTCCTTCTGCTCCTCATTTGGACCTTGGGAGCTCAGTCCAGTGCTCCAATGTGGGTCTCTGTGTCTATCTCCATCCATCACCAGATGAAGGTTCTATGGAAATATGCAAGATATTCATCAGTGTGGCTATAGGACAAGGCCTGTTCAGGCACCCTTTCCTCTGCTCCTCAAGGAACAAGCTGGGGACATCTCCTTGGACACCTGGGAACCCCTCTAGAGTCAAGTCTCTTGCCAACTCTGAAATGGCTCCCTTAATTAAGGTATATATTTCCCTGCTCCCACATCCACCCTGATGAAGGAGGGTTAACTGTCTATGTGTTACTTTTATTGGTTAATAAAGAAACTGCCTTGGCTTTTGATAGGACAACAGCTTAGATAGGTGGAATAGACAGAACAGAATGCTGGGAGAAAAAAGACAATGAGACAGTCGCTGTGATTCTCCTCTCCAAGACAGCTGCAGGTTAAAATCCTCCTGGTAAGCCACCACCTCGTGGTGCTACATAGATTATTAAAAATGGGTTAGATCAATATGTAAGAGTTAGCCAATAAGAGGCTACAGATAATGGGCCAAGCAATGTTTAAAAGAATACAGTTTCCGTGTAATTATTTCAGGGGTAAAGCTAGCTGAAAGGTGGGTGGCGGGAAGCAGCCCACAGCTCCTACTACACCACCCCTCCTTCATCCCAACCATCCCATTCCCTCAATCTCTCCCCATCCTCCCCTTCTCCCTTCTCTCCCCCATCTCCCCTTATCCCCACCTCACCCCCACCGCCATGCTCCCAACCCCTACCCGGCAATTTTGTCAACTTCCAATATCCAGGAGGATAACTGTATGTTTTTCTTTAGGTTTACCTTCTTATTTAGCTTCTCTAGGATCACGAATTATAGGCTCAATGTCTTTTATTTATGGCTAGAATCTACTTAGAGTGAGTACATACCATATTCATCTTTTTGGGTCTGGCTTACCTCAATCAGTAAAGCGTTTTCTATTTCCATCCATTTGCATGCAAAATTCAAGATGTCATCGTTTTTTACCGCTGAATAGAACTCTAAAGTGTATATGTGCCACACCTTCTTTATCCATTCTTCTATTGAGGGGCACCTAGGTTGTTGCCAGGTTCTGGCTATTACAAATAGTGCTGCTATGAACATAGTTGAACAAATGCTTTTGTAGTATGATTGGGCATCTCTTGGGTATATTCCCAAGAGTGGAATTGCTGGGTCCTGAGGTAGGTTGACTCCCAGTTTCCTGAGAAACCGCCACACTGATTTCCAAAGTGGTTGCACAAGCTTGCATTCCCACCAACAATGGATGAGTGTTCCTCTTACTCCACATCCTCTCCAACATAGGCTATCATTGGTGTTTTTGATTTTAGCCATTCTGACAGGTGTATCTCAGGTGATGGTATCTCAGAATTGTTTTGATTTGTATTTCACTGATTGCTAAGGAGGTTGAACATGACCTTAAGTGTCTTTTGGCCATTCGAACTTTTTCTGTTGAGAATTCTCTGTTCAGTTCAGTGCCCCATTTTTTAATTGGGTTAATTAGCATTTTAAAGTCTAGTTTTTTGAGTTCTTTATATATTTTGGATATCGGAACTTTGTCTGATGTAGGGTTGGTGAAGGTCTTCTCCCAGTCAGCAGGTTGCCTTTTTGTCTTAATGACAGTGTCCTTTGCTTTACAGAAGCTTCTCAGTTTCAGGAGGTCCCATTTATTCATTGATTCTCTTATTGTCTGTGCTACTGGGGTTCTACATAGAAAGAGGTCTCCTGTGCCCATGTGTTATAGACTACTTCCTACTTTCTCTTCTATCAGATTCAGTGTGGTCAGATTAATATTGAGGTCTTTAATCCATTTGGACTTGAGTTTTGTGCATGGTGATAGAAATGGATCTACTTTCGTTCTTCTACAGGTTGACATCCAGTTATGCCAGTAGCATTTGTTAAAGATGCTTTCCTTCTTCCATTGTACAATTTTAACTCCTTTGTCGAAAATCAGGTGTTCATAGGTTTGTGGATTAATATCTGGGTCTTCGATTCGATTCCATTGGTCAACATCCCTGTTTTTGTGCCAATACCAAGCTGTTTTCATTTCTGTAGCTTTGTAATAGAGTTTGAAGTCAGAGATGGTAATGCCTCCAGAAGTACTTGTATTATATAGGATTGTTTTGGCAATCCTGAGTTTTTTGTTTTTCCATATAAAGTTGATTATTGTTCTCTCAAGGTCTGTGAAGAATTTTATTGGGATTTTGAGGGGGATTGCATTGAGTCTATAGATTGCTTTTGGTAGAATTGCCATTTTTACTATATTGATTCTCCCAATCCAAGAGCAAGGGAGATCCTTCCATTTTCTGGTATCCTCTTCAATTTCTTTCTTCAAAGACTTAAAGTTCTTGTCAAATAGATCTTTCACTTCCTTGAGTTACCCCAGGATACTTTATACTATTTGTGGCTGTCGTGAAAGGTGGTGTTTCTCTGTTTTCCCTCTCTGCTTCTTTGTTCTTTGTGTATAGGAGGGTAATTGATTTTTTGGAGTTGATCGTGTATCATGCCACATTGCTAAAGGTGTTTCTCAGTTATAGGAGTTCTTTGGTAGAGTTTTTGAGGTAACTTATGTACACTATCATGCCATCTGCAAGTAACTAAAGTTTGACTTCTTCCTTTCCAATTCGATTTCCCTTGATCTCCATATGCTGTCTTGTTGCTATTGCTAGAATTTCAAGCACTATATTGAAGAGGTATGGAGAGAGTGGACAACCTTGTCTTGTTCCTGATTTTAGTGGGATGGCTTTGAGTTTCTCTCCATTTAATTTAATGTTAGCTGTCAGCTTGCTGTGTATTGCTTTTATTGTATTTAGGAATGAACCTTGAATCCCTAATCTCTCCAAAACCTTTATCGTAAATGAGTGTCAAATTTTGTCAAATGCTTTTTCAGCATCTAATGAAATGATCATATGGTTTTTTTTCTTCAGTTTATTTATATGATAGATTACAGTGATAGATTTTTGTATGTTGAACCAGACCTGCCTCTCTGGGATGAAGCCTACTTGATCATAATGTATAATTTTTTGGATGTGTTCTTGGATTCGGTTTGCCAGTATTTTATTGAGAATTTTTACATCAATGTTCATGAGTGAGATTGGTCTGCAATTCTCTTTCTTGGTTATGTCTTTGTGTGGTTTTGGTATCAGGGTGACTGTAGCTTCATAAAAGGAGTTTGGAAATGACTCTTCTGTTTCTGTATTGTGAAACACATTAAGGAGTATAGGTATTAGCTCCTCTTGGACGTTCTGGTAGAATTCTGCATTGAAACCATCTGGTTCAGGGCTTTTTTTGGTAGGCAGGTTGCTGATGACAGCTTCTAATTCCTCATGACTTACAGGTCTATTTAAACTGTTCACCTGGTCTTGATTTAATTTTGGTATATGGTACTTATCTAAAAAAGTGTCCATTTCTTTCACATTTTCCAATTTTGTGGCATACAGGCCTTTGTAGTAAGATCTAATGATTCTCTGAATTTCCTCTGTGTCTGTGGTTATGTCCTCCTTTTCATTTCTGATCTTGTTAATTTTCGTGTTCTCTCTCTGCCGTTTGATTAGTTTGGATAGGGGTTTGTCGATCTTGTTGATTTTCTCCAGGAACCAACTTTTTGTTTCACTGATTCTTTGGATTGTTTTCTGTGTTTCTATTTTGTTGATTTCAGCTCTCAGTTTGATTATTTCCAGTCTTCTACTCCTCCTGGGAGAGTCTGCTTCTTTTTTTTCTAGAGCTTTCAGGTGTGCTGTTAAATCTCCAATGTGTACTTTCTCCATTTCTTTATGTGGACACTTAGTGCTATAAAATTTCCTCTTACCACTGCTTTCATTGTGTCCCATAGGTTTGAGTATGTTGTGTCTTTATTTTCATTAAATTCAAGGAAGACTTTAATTTCTTTCTTTATTTCTTCCTTGACCCAGGGATGGTTCAGTAGTTGACTGTTCAGTTTCCATGAGTTTGTAGGCTTTCTAGGGTTAGATTTGTTGTTGAATTCTAGCTTTATTCCATGCTGATCTGATAGTACACAGCTGGTTACTACAATTTCTTTATATCTATGGATGTTTGCTTTGTTATCAATTATGTCATCAATTTTTGAGAAGGTTCCATGGTATGCTGAGAAGAAGGTATATTCTTTTCTGTTTGGGTGGAATGTTCTCTAGATGTCTGTTAGGTACATTTGGTTTATTACATCTGATAGTTCTCTTATTTCTCTGCTAAGATTCTGTCTGGTTGACCTATCCATTGGTGAGAGTGGAGTGTTGAAATCTCCTACTATTAGAGTGTGTGGTTTGATGTATGAGTTCTAGTAATGTTTCTTTTATAAAAGTGGGTGCTTTTTTATTAGGGGCATAGATATTCAGGATAGAGACTTCCTCCTGATGAATTGTTCCAGTTATGAGTATAAAGTGTCCATCTCCATCTCTTCTGGTTGATTTTAGTTTGAAATCTATTTTGTTAGATATTAGTGTAGCCACACCCGTTTGTTTCTTTGGTCCATTTGATTGGAAAACCTTTTCCCAACCCTTTACTCTGAGGTAGTGTCTGTCTTTCAGTTTGAGGTGTGTTTCTTGTAAATAGCAGAATGTTGGATCCTGATTTTGTATCCATTCTCTTAACCTGTGCCTTTTTATAGGCGAATTGAGTCCATTGATATTAATTGATATTAATGACCAGTGGTTGTTAACTCCGTTTATTTTTTCTGGTGGTAGAGTTTGTGTGTTTCCCTTCTTTGAGTTGTGCTGGTGGAGGGTTGTCAGATGCTTGTGTTATCATGGGTGTTAATGGCTTCCTTGGTTTGTGATTTTCCTTCTAATATTTTCTCTAAGGCTGTGTTTGTGGCAAGGTATTGCTTAAATCTGTTCTTGTCCTGGAATATCTTATTTTCTACATCGATGGTGAATTCAAGATTTGCTGTTTATAGTAGTCTGGGCTTGCATCCATGGTCTCTTAGTGTCTACAGTACATCTATCCAAGACCTTCTGCCTTTCATGGTTTCCATTGAGAAGTCAGGTATAATTCTGATAGGTTTCACTTTATATGTTACTTAACATTTTTCCCTTGCAGTTCTTAATATTTGTTCCTTATTCTGTATATTTTGTGTTTTGATTATTATATGGTGAGGGGATGCTTTTTTTGATCCAGTCTACTTGGTGTTCTGTATGCTTCTTGTACCTTCATAGGAATATCCTTCTTTAGGTTGGGAAAGTTTTCTTCTATAGTTTTGTTGAATATATTTTCTGGACCTTTGAGCTGTAACTCTTCTCCTTCTTCTACCCCTATTATTCTTAGGTTTGGTCTTTTCATGGTGTCCCAGATTTCCTGGATATTTTGTGTTAAGAATTTGTTAGATTTGTTTTGTTCTTTAATCAGTGAGTTTATTTCCTCTGTAGTATCTTCAGTGTCTGAGATTCTTTCTTCTATCTCTTGTATTCTGTTGGTAATACTTGTCTCTGTAGTTCCTGCTTGTTTACCCAGATTTTTCATATCTAGCCTTCCCTCAGATTGTGTTTACTTTATTTCCTCCATTTCATTTTTCAGTCTTGAACTGTTTCCCTTACCTGTTTGATTGCTTTTCTTGTATTTCTTGTTGTTCTTGGTTATCTTTGAGAGATTTATCCATTTCCTCTACCTTTTTTTGTCATCTCTATTTCTTTATGGCAGTTTTTTCACGTCCTGTTTAAGGTCCTCTATTATTTTCATAATGTTCCGTTTAAAGTCAATTTCTTCTATTTCTTCTGGAGTAGAGTGTTTAATTCTTCTTGTTTCGTGATCCCTGGTTTCTGATGATATCATGTTGCCTTTCCAGCTGTTGGAGGAGTTCTTGCATTGGCACCTGCCCATCTCTTCCTTCAGATGGAGCCAGGAGAGTCTTGGTGTCTTGGTCCAGTCTGCTGTGACTGACTCTCTGGGTGGATCTCCTCAGTGCAGGAGCAGGAACTGTTCCTGTCTGGATGGAACTCCTCAGCACAGACACAGGGTCTTCCCTTTGGATGGATAGCCTTAGTGCAGGAGCAAGAACTGTTCCTGGGTCAAAGACCTTGCAGACAATAGGGCAGACTTGGGGAAGGCAGGGTCTCCTGTAACAAAGATGCCCTTGCAGCAGGAGTTGGGGTAGCGGGGATGTGCTCTCTTCCAGGACAATCTGCCCTGGGATAGCACACACTCACCTGTTTGGATGAAACTCCTCAGTACTGAAGTAGGGATACCTGGTATTCCAAGGACACCTCAGACACAAGGATGGATGTAGAGGCAGGGCAGGGTCGATTGAAACACAGGAGCCCATGCAGCAGGAGCTGGGATAGGGGACTGTGCTGTCTTCCGGGACAGTCTGCCCCAGGATAGCACACACTCACCTGTTTGGATGAAACTCCTCAGCACTGAAGTAGGGATACCTGGAATTCCAAGGACACCTCAGACACAAGGGCAGATGGGGCAAGGCAGGGTCAAGTCCTTAAATTTCATATTTAACAAATCTTTGACAAATCTATTATTGCTCCAGGCTTAATCATTTTTAACAGTTTTTAATATGATAATTTCTTAATTGAAACTCTTTTAGTATCAAGATTAAGACTTATAAACATAATCTACAAAGAGCCTGGAAACTTATCTGATACTTATGTAGTGTATGATTATAGAACATAACAGTTTCCCATACAACGCAGTTTACCAAAAGATCTATGGCTTAACAATGCTAAAAATAAATCAAGAAGGTTAGACATATATCCTTAAATCTGCATTCAAAAGTCATTATCACTTAAATTCGTGATTATGTATGAAAGAATTGCCTGCCTCTACCTCTTCAGTAGGGTAAGTAATACATAATGCTATCACTAAAGGATATGTATCCTTGGGTGTAAGTGACAACTTATTACCATAAATGATCCTGACCCTTGCATTGCCCCAAGTGGGATCTGTGACTTCCATTCCTACACACCTTTGGCTTGCCTTAAACTTCAGAGAACTAGTCTGCCCGTTGAATAGGGTCCTGTAATATTTAAGATCTTTGAGAAGCTGTCAATGAAGATGGGATTTGGACCTCCCATTCCAAAGTCTTGTCTCAGAATGTCCTTCAAACCCCACTACTGGGTCAGTCTGGCCCCCTTATTGTATCAGGGAACATGAGAAAGAAACAGTCTAAGAAGAAAAAATATTGGGCCCTAGGACAGCTAATGGGTAAACTATTTCCAATATAGGTTACTGTTTTTAACACCTAATATAAAAAAGTCTATAGTTAAAATAACTGCTGCAAAAGGATGTAAAAACTAAAAGATAGTCCCCTGACTGACAGGGAGCTACTGTCACCCTTTCCCTATCAGAGACCTGAGCTGGATCGAGCTGGATCATTCCTTAGGGAGATTCGGGAAGTTACTTTCTTTCTCCTTCTCATGTCTCTGCCATAACTTCTAGAGAAACCTCATGCAAACTACATTCTAGCTATTCTAACATCTTTCTGTGGATTCAGTTTCCTGTAGATAAAACCATGAAATTCTTTCCTCTCTTTCTTTAGCTTGTTATTTTGGGCGTACCTACCTAGGCCATATATACCATCTCCTCCTACATCCCTCCTAACCTAACTAAACTGTCTTCTTAAAATAAAAGTAGGCAATGATCTATATGATCTGTGCAATGCGTGAATCCCCCAGGGACTTGTGCCCTGATGGGGGATGGGTTCACTTTACAATGAAACTGAACTCAAACAAAATGGAGGCATCAATAAAACTTCCCAGTCTCACTGAACCTTCAGGGCAATCACTGTGCCCTGTTCATTTTAGACGAAGCGGGTAATATCAGGACCCTCCCCCACTGAGGTGTTTATTTTGGAATTTTAATGTTTCGTTTTGTCTTAATTCTGACACTGTATATCATGCAGTTACTGGCTGCAAAGGAAAACCTAAGGACATGCCTCTGACACTGAGTTAGGATTTTGAGATTTCCAGATTCTAGAAGAGACTCAAAGGATAAATTGACAAGTCTTGAGGAGCTGTTATGGTTGGTTCTGCTGGGCTTCAATACCTGCTATTTCTGATGGGATCTCCAGGCCCTAAAAGTGAGACAAAATACATTCTGCCCTTCAACACTCTTTTGTTCCACATGTCTGCTTCTGTTTCAGCCCTGTCTAGCAGTACGTTGATTAGAGATCTTAATGTTGCTTTCCTTTCAATAGGAGGATTATGAAAACATAATACAAACAAATAATAGAGCTCAGAATCTTGATTTAATAAAACATATTTTATATATGATCATGTATATACAAACCATCTATCTGCATATGATTATGGTCTGTTATTTACAACATATACTTAATGTCAAATTGACATATAAGTAAGTGCTCATGTAAACTAAAGTTGTTGACTTGGCTCAACTAAAAATTAAAAAACAAAAGGGTAAAAACTTTAATCAATGAGACCACATATGTAATATAAATAAAAAATCGCTAATGGTCCTAAATTATTCTTTGGGACAATTAAAATAAGTTTTTAAGTTTAAAATTTATTTTTTAAAAAAATTAAGTTTAAGACATACATTATCACACAGTTCTGGTCATAATGTCATCTCCTTGAACCTTATCTTAATTATAATTTTACAGCCTGGTCCCTGGTTCTTGAGGGTAGAAATTAACTTTAAAGATGATCACTCCTACTTCAGGATGCATTTTTCCTATTCAACAATTGCCCTCCCTTTAGATAAGAATAACTTATGTCTGTGCTTTTAAATAAATTTTATATAGATGAATATACATATAAATATAAATATTCTAAGGACTTTAAGAACACCTTTTACCACTATGGCCTTTAAAAAATCAAACAAATGAACAATTCTTTTTTCAAAATCCAATCTAGGGCCTCTGTTGTATCTCCTAAGTTAAGCAACTTCACACCTTCAGCCTAAAATGATCAGAGTGGTACTTCTGAAATATTAATGTTTCTTCACAAAAGGAAGAGATCCAGGCCAATTTTAGATAGAGAAATAGGCTTACAAAGGTAGAGCTGACTATGTGACTATAAAATGTCCTCATGCATACTGAGTAAAGTCTTCTGAGTGTGATTGTGTCTGAGTCACCCATATTCCCATCAGTAATCCCATTCAAATTCTCTGAAAGGAAGCCCAATGAACACATTGGTTCTCCAGGGTGAACTTTGATGAAATTGAGCTTTGATTTGCTAGTGGGATCTTATGACTTGGAGATAAACATTGCTTAGTACCCTCTCTCTCTTTCTCAAGGAAAAAAAATCTTCTCACAAAAGATAGTAAATCCATTTGTTAATGCTATTAGATTGTGTGGTATTAAAAATGTAAAAAAAAGTTAGAAGGATGTAAAGATAGTAATTGTGTTACTAAAAAACATTTATATGTATGAAGATTAAGCTAGATGGATGTTTATAGAATGGAAAAGAAAATAAGAAATCTTATGTAAGTCCTGAATAGCTGAGTTATTTAAAGCATGTAAGGGATAAGACTTAGAGAAGATGTATATGGTATTAAAATTTCTAAGGCCAAAGATCTGTAATTACAATAATTGGCTAAAATACGTGTCTAACCAAAATTTATTTAGAAATTGTTAGCCATTAAATTATTATACAGTTATTAAAATTCCAGACTGGTGTGACTGACCTTGGTGTTCAAAACCATTTTGGAGACTTATATTAATATACTCAGAGATATGAAATAAAGAATATTTTCTTCTTGCCCTCTAAGGTCAATGAGGTCACAAGGGACTGTCAGCCATATCTAGAAACGTTCTGCAAAGGTAGAAAGTTACCTATTCTCTTGTTCAAGGAAGCCACAGAGACCCTAACCTATGAATTCTAACCAGCATCCAGTCTACAAAGAAGAAGGTCAACACAGAGGAAAGATCTCCTCAGTGCTTCCAAGGCAAGGCACAGTCAAGCAAGGTCTTTTGACTTTTCTTAGATGGATGGACAACTGGTGAAAAATAGTCTAGAGGAACACTAGATTGAGATTCTTCATAAACCCAAGAGGTTCCTGAGGATTAGATTCTCCAGTAGCCTTGACAGTACAAATTTTTTTTGGCTACCTACATGGTCTTAAACACACAGCAGAAAAGTGTATGCTTGGTAAAAATGATCAGTATGTTTAACAGCTCAAGGGATTGCAGTCCCCAGACATAACCATATGAAATAGTATTTTGAAAACTCTTTCCCAACTCTTTCCTTCCCTGATATAGGAAAAAACTAGTTTACCTCAGCACTGCAGTGTTTAGCTATAGCTCATAAAGAAGCTTATCTTCTTAAGCACTGAGGCCAAATCTAAAATCTGTATTTACTAATGATGGAACACTGCCTCTTTCTGGAAAATTGTCTCCCAGCTGTCATGTGTCCTTCTTCACTCTAACCATCTATGTTTAAGGAGGCTGCCAAATACTC
Organism: Myodes glareolus; assembly: GCF_982192425.1. Classification (NCBI taxonomy): domain Eukaryota; kingdom Metazoa; phylum Chordata; class Mammalia; order Rodentia; family Cricetidae; genus Myodes; species Myodes glareolus. The sequence continues at coordinate 53,085,640 of NC_142053.1, forward strand.
CAAGGTTTTGAAAATTATTCAAAATACCCAAGTGGTGTCTTTGGAATGCTGCTAGACATTCTTATAAAAATGACTTAATACGATTCTGTCTCATTTAAACTGTTGTTTAGATGCTGACTTTAACAGATTTCTCTTACAAAGCTTCCAGGAACTTGTTCCTTAAACAGGAGTCTGATGCAATAAACAGCTGACTAAATAGTTACTCGAGAGTAACATAACTTACAGAATGAATCTCTCTGTCTCTCTGTCTCTGTCTCTGTCTCTGTCTCTGTCTCTGTCTCTGTCTCTCTCTCTCTCTCTGTGTGTGTGTGTGTGTGTGTGTTGGAATGACAGACTAGCTAATCCAACAATGGCTAACTGTATAGCTGTGAATGGAATGTCCAAGAATCCAGTTGTTGCTCAGCCCACAAGGCTGGACAGCTCAACTGATCTTCAGGATTTGCTGGATTCCTGAAAAAGTTGACTCTAATGCCAGTGGCAGAGTAGATGTGCTGGCAAGGCAAGGATAAGTACACAAAGAGCAATAGCTTCCTTTCTTCATATCCTTATATAGACTTCCAGAAGAGGGTGTGGTCAGATTAGTGTCTGCCCACCTCAAGATCTAGATCAAAGGCACAGGTCTTCGTACCTCAAAGGTGTGGACTAGAAGTGGATCCACCTGCTTTAAACCAAGCAAAAATCTCACAGGTGTGTCCTCGATTTCTGGACTGTAGTTTATTAGAAATGTAGCCAACTTGACAACTAAGAATAGCCATCACAGTAACAATTATAGTATTCCTAGCAGTCTCACACTCTGTATGTTACAGATGGTACCTCACTCACACAATATACTCCAAGGATGCATATTGTCATCAAATGGCTGTCTTATTTTCAGAATTTTTACCATCTATTAATTTTTATTGTGGTCCCTTAGATTGTCCCTCCTCTGAGTAGCCCTATGTGTTGCTCCTTCTTCTATAGTGCCTATTACTCCACCTACAAAACAGTTGTAATGGTCTGTGCCCCCAAACTTCCAATAGCAATTCAGATGACCACTGAAAAGGGACTAATGCGTAACCAAAATCATGTCTCTTCTTGTTCCTCTGGTCATTTTTTTCAGGATGCAGATCTGAAGCAGCTGGACTGAGAGCTTCTTGACACCAATTAATCTCCCCCGTCTCACCAGCTCTCAGAAAACTTAAAAAGTTTCAGATCAGTTAAACATCCTTCAGGACCAACTTCAAAATAAAAGAGGACTAAATCGCCTGACTACGTTTGTGCCCTCTGACAGGAGCAGAGTTCCTTATGCACCAAGAAATCCAAACTGGTTTGATATGGAGGTCCAAAGACCTAAGGGCCAGAGTTAAAAAAATAGCCAATGACAAGTCTCCTCCTGGATAGGCTTTTGGTCCCCTCCTACTCCTTTCCTCTTTGTTATTGTCATTGTTATGAAAAAATTAAAAATACTGCAGGATCCCTGGTGGCAGTAGGCAGCAGAAATGCTGTAAGTCCCCAAGAGGTAGTAACAGGCCATGTCGTGGCAGGCAGTGGGCCCTGAGAGCAGCCAGTCCCAGGCAGAGACGGCTGCCAGTCCCGGAGTAGTGGCTGGTCCAGGGCAGGGAGACACGTGGTGGGAAGGCAAGAGACAGAGACATGGATAGGCACAACATGCAGAGTGAGGTTGGATATTTATTCAAGGGGGTTCTGGAGGGGGGAAGGGAAAAGGGGAGAAGAGCAGAGAGAGAGAGAGACAGAGAGAGACAGAGAGAGACAGAGAGAGAGAGAGAGAGAGAGAGAGAGAGAGAGAGAGAGAGAGAGAAGTGGGGGGAGGGGAGAAGAGGGGAGAGAGGCAGAAGCTGCCTCTCCAAGAGGAAGATGGAAAAGAGAGTGAGCTCAGGCCAGAAGCTGAAGATCAGCCTGCCTCAGTGGGTGGGGGAGGGTATGGGCATGACTTGTCTCTTAAAGAGACAGCACAACCAGTACATTCCCCTCTCTTTTTTATAATAAAAAAGCAGGTGGTTAGGCACCACAGGTCAAAGGTATTGGGGCGGCGAATTCTCAAGACTGCTTCCTGCTTATTTGTGGGTGTCTTCTTTGGGGGGAACATGAGAAGGCTGGGTACTGGCCACATCTTGGCATAGCTGGCCTTTTTGCTCCTGTCCAGTGTTTGTGGTTTGGAAATGTCTGGTATCTCTCATACCTGGTTAAGGTATTGGCAGAACAGAGGACAAAGTTAAATTAAGGAAAAAAATTAGGACCAGGGAGTTGAGGAGGATGTTGCTGACCTGTTTAAGGTGGGTCCTTTAATTCAGCTCTCTGGAACTCACTAGAATTCTTTGGGTTTGTGAAAACAGAAGTTTTAGACACATACATTGTATAATGACTGTGACATATGTTTGTTTAATGAAAAGTATTTTTAAGACTGTGGAAGACAGCATGAGAGAGAAATTTGATCTGAAATTTGTTTGGTGAGGTTGTTCTTTTAAACTGACAAAACCTCTCAGCTATCAAACTACATCAGAGATCTTTGAGAAGGATAAAATTTTACCTGAGCTACTGATTAAAAAATGACAGAGAACTTACTTGGCACCCAGAGCTACTCTTTAGAATCCTCCATAGTCGCTGAAGGTCACATTTGACACTTGCTGTTTAGTGCAGAGCCTGCCAGGCTCCAGAAGATCCTGTGGGCTAAGAAATCTGTAGGAAGACAAGCCTACCTTGACCTGAGTAGCTAGGCTGTCAATTCCAATGATTCTGTCCATGTCAGGAGATCTTCAGCCTAGGTGAAAGGCAGTTTTTCCCAGTGTAGATGGATGTTGTTGTGTGTCCATTTGTCTTCTATCTTCTTTGGAGGAAGTAGAGTTTTGGTGCTAGGAGCCAAACCATATCTTTTTGTTATGAAAAGTTTTTTAATAATTAAATATTTAAATATCACATTCCCCAGATCTCTGAGCAGTTGAGGGCTGATTATTAAGTATAACTACAGTATAGAATCTGCCTGGAAGGTTGGGTCTGAGCTTGATTGTACAGGCTCTTAGCAGGTAAGATTTATACTCGTAAAAAGGCAGAAAGAAGACAAAACTGCTTGCAATATAAGGTTAATGGCAGAACTGACGATAGTAGAGAACAACTTAATATATTTTGAATGAGGGTTGAATTAAATATAAGGTATTTTTGTAAGAGACTTAAAAGTACATACCAGTTTAAAACATGAGACTTGTTTATGTAGTTTGAAATGAGATGTAATGAACAATTATAACATTAAGCATAGGTGCATTTAAGTTACATGTATGAACACACACACAGAGAGTGAATAGGAATTAGGCGAAGTGGATGCTCTTGGTGGGCCTTATCAAAGGCATGCCACTGCGCAAAACACATGTAGCAGAGTCAACAAGAGGAATTTATTGCAAAAAAACATAAGTAAACTGGGGGAAAAGGCAGGATATACTTTAGTAAAGATGGGAGAACCTGGTCACCTGACCTGGCTTGGTGGTAAGGTAACAACAGTTAACACTGGAGAACCGGGCAGGGAATACCTCAGTAAAGACGGCAGCAAAGTCACCTGACCCCAATCAAAATAGTGGCAGTCACATGTTGTATGGAAAAGTTACAATTTTTTGAGCTGAAGGGATTTTAAGCTTAATAAGAGAGGCCTAGAGGTGTGATCCTCCCTGTGGCTGAGCAGCCATGCCATAAGCTGCAGAGGGGAGCAGAAGACTGGAACCAAAAAAGCTGCATCATGCCACAAGCCACAGCAGGGAGCAAAAGACTGGAATTTAAAAACCTGCACTATGCCATGGCTGGAATTGAAAAAAAGATGGGGGACGGACATGGGTGGTTGCTACCCACTGCTAAAATTGTGAAAATCCATGAAACACCACTAGGCACACTGTGAGACGTCTCTCAACTGTGGGTGGGATATGAATCACTGCAAACACCGAAGGGACCTGTGTCCAAGTGTCCTTTGACCCCGGGGTGGGGTGCTATGGCATGGCTGGATCCGGTCGGGGTGACTCAAAAACCAGAGAAACCAGAGGCCCTCCAATCGGCCTTTTATGGAGAGGGAACAAAAAAAAAAGACATGGGAAAAAAGAGAAACAAGAATCTGTTGAATGCACTGCACAGAGTTTGCAGTGCTAGAGCAGGCTGACTAACCCAGGGTTAGTCCAAACACAATTTTAGTTAAGGAAAGCAACCATAGCAGAACGAGACAGGGGAGATTCACCAATCAACCATGAAGCTGGTGGTGGGAGTAGGAAAAAAATCCCTGGTAGAGGAGTTTGGGGCAGGAGTGTCTATCTGAGTCATGGCACCAAATGTTATGTAATTGCTGCGGGGTCCCAGTGGTGGCAGGTCCACAAACCAAGGTGGCTGGTCTCCAGCCATGTGGTGGCGGGCTGGTCCCCGGCAAGTGGTGTGAGCAGGCAGTGGGTGGGAAGCACACAGACAGGCACATTGTACAGAATAGAATTGGATATTTATTCATTGGGTTATGGAGGGGAAGGAAAAAGGGGAGAGAGAGAGAAGGATGAGAAAAAGGTAAGAGAGACACAAAAGGGGGAAGTGGAGAAGTAAGGAGAGAGGCAGAAGCTGCCTCTCCCAGAGAGGGGACAGGAAGAGAGGAGAGTGGGACAGAGGCTGCAAGGAGGAAAGGAGTGGGCGTGGCTTCTCTTAAAGAGTCAGAATATTACATTCCCAGCTCTTTTTTATAATAAAAAGTGGGAGATTAAAAGTGCTGCAGGATCCCTGGTGGCAGTAGGCAGCAGAAATGCTGTAAATGTTATGGATTTGCAGTGAGTCCCCAGCAGCTTGCTGCAGGGTCCTGGTGGCAGCAGGTCCACAAACCAAGGTGGCTGGTCCACAACCATGTGGTGGCAGGCTGGTCCCCCGCGAGCCCGGAGAGCAGTGTGAGCAGACACTGAGTGGGAGGCACATAGACAGACACATCGTACAAAATAGAATTAGATATTTATTAGTTGGATTATGGAGGGGAAGAAAAAATGGGAGGAGAAAGAGAGAGAGAGAGAGAGAGAGAGAGAGAGAGAGAGAGAGAGAGAAGAGAATAGAGAGAGCACCAAGATGGCGAGGGAGGGAGCAAGGCTGCAGGGAGTGGGCGTGGCTTGTCTCTTAAAGAGACAGCATTACATTTCTAGATCTTTTTTATAATAAAAAGTGGGAGATTAGACACAACAGGTGGAATGCCACGGACCGGCTCAGGGGAGGCACTCAGACCGTGGGAGAATCAGGGCGAAGGCTCAGGAGAATTCAGGAATTGGCGAGGAAATGACAGACAGACACATTCAATGTGGTTGAATATGCTGCTGCGACTTTACTTCAATCAGTGCAAGGTTTATATTCTTTTACAATCAAAGAACTTGGCAAAGGCATACATCATCAGATCATAGAAAAGAACAGCATAAAACAGTTTACAAAGAGAATCTTTGAAGATGCTTTGGCATGGGTACAAGGACTTTTGCTCCCTCACATTTTGTCAAGTAGCCTTTTTTTCTTGTTTTTAGAGAGGCCATTGTTCTTGAGTTAGGCCATCTTTATCAACCTGTACCAGGTGGCTGGCTGGGTTGAGCTAAATGACCTTGTGCTCAGAATATCCTGGGTGGGAGATGGGAAGGCCACTATCTTCCTGGGAAAACATTCTGCTAGGAAATTTCAAAGACATGATCTCAAACTTCTCTGAAACTCGTCTCACACCATTGACCTCAACTCTCCTCCCTTCCTGATTCTCAGGCTCAGATGTTGTTATCAGCCTAGGTCTTTTTCTGCCCACAAGAAAGGCTTCATAGGCCTCCTGTTTGCAACTGCACGTATCCCCCAAGGCAGATGCCTAGTGGGGACTGCTGCAACTGTTTTCCTGCAGAAGACTTCTAAGGTTTCTCCTAGTAAGAGTAACTCCTTTTGCTCCACATCATTAAGGAATTATCCTAACGATGACCCCCAATTCCCAGAACTGGCTACTTCCTTAAAGGCTTTAATGAATGGTGGGGCAGAGCTCAAAATGTCCTCAGCAGTCTTGTTTGTATCAGCAACTTCCTGGAATAGTCTGATCTGTCGGCAAGATGCAAGAATCACAAAGAACAGAAAGACAAGGAAAAGACAGCCATATCGGCACCAAGGGCAGCGAGGTTGAGTCAGTGCAGGTGGCAACTCAGGTGGCATCATGACCGCAGCTGATTGCCAAGGGACAGCCTGGGGCACAACTCCGTGGAGCACAGGCCCCAATCCTAGGGCAACAGTCCGTCCAGTCAGCATTTCTGCTACACCGGCGTGACAGCCGTGGATGTGGCAGTGGAAGGAATTGGGACGGCGGATTCTTAAGACTGCTTCCTGCTTATTTGTAGGCATCATCTTTGGGGGAAACCTGAGAAGCCGGGGCACTGGCCACATCCTGGCATGGTTGGTTTCTTTGCTCCTGTCCAGTGATTGTGGCATGGAAATGTCTGGTGTTTCTTACACCTGAATAAGATATTGGCAGAACAGAGGACAAAGTTAAATTAAGGAAAAAAAATTTAGGACCAGGGAATTGATTAAATATAAGGTATTTTTGTAAGAGACTTAAAAATACATATCAGTTTAAAGCATGATACTTATTGTTTTTGTAGTCTGAAATGAGATGTAATGAACAATCATAACATTAAGCATAGGTCTATTTAAGTTACATGTTTGATCATACACAGAGAGAGTGAACAGGAACTGGGCAAAGTGGATGCTCTTGGTGGGCCCTACCAAAGACATGCCACTGTGCAAAACATGCATGTGACAGAGTCAACAAGAGGAATTTAGTGAAAACCGGGGGACAAGGCAGGATATACTTTAGTAAAGATGGGAGAATTTGGTCATCTGACCTGGCTCTCAGCCAAGATCGCGGTGAAGTCACCTGACCCCAGTCAAAATGGCAGCAGCCAAATGTTGTATAGAAAAGCCACTCAGTTAAGATGGCAGTGAAGTCAGTTGACCTCAGTCAAAATGGTAGCAGTCATATGATGCATGAAAAAAGCCACTTAGTTGAGATGGTGATGAAGTCACCTGACTTCAGTTAAGATGGTGGTTAAGGTCACATGACCTCAGTCAAAATGGCAGCAGTCACATGTTGTATGAAAAAAGCCACAATTTTTGAGCTGTAGGGGTTTTAAGCTCAATAAGAGATGGAAAAGCCACAATTTTTGAGCTACAGGGATTTTAAGCTTAATAATAAGAGAGACCTAGAGCTGTGAGCCGCCCTGTCGTTGAGCCACCATGCCACAAGTTGCCATGCCACAAGCCACAACGGGGAGCAAAAGGCTGGAACTGAGAAAAGCCGCACCATGCCACAAGCCACGACAGGAAGCAAAAGGCTGGGATTGAAAAAAGCAGGGTGACAGACATGGATGGTTGCTATTCACAGCTGAAATTGTGAAAACCCATGAAATAGTGACACCACACCACAAGACCTACAAACAGGGATGTCTCCCCTTTTAGGCTGGGTGCAAATTGGTGCGAACACTGCAGGACCCATGAGCCAGGTGTCCCCTAACCCTGGGTGGGGTGATCTGGTCAGGGTGACTCAGAAGCCAGAGAGGAGAGAGGCTGCTCTGAGCAGCCTTTTACGGCGAGGGGAAAAAAAGAAAAGAAAGAAATGGAAAAAAAGAGAGAAAGAGGGATCTGAGGGACCCTGGGCCCTCAGTCACGGATGGATTGGCCCAGGGCCAAACACAATTTAAGCTCAAGGAAGCAACCATAGCAGTTGGGGGAAACTTAGCAATTGAAGCAGGGAAGACAGTGGTAGGAGTTGGAAAAAAAAACCTGGTTCAGGATCCCAATCTCTGGAAAAAAAAAAAAAAACTGGAGTGGGAGAGCCTATTGGAGTCACATGGCACAAAATGTTATGAAAAAATTAAAAATGCTGCAGGATCCCCGGTGGCAGTAGGCAGCAGAAATGTTGCAGGGCCCCAAGCGGTGGTAAGAGGCCATGTGGCGGCAGGCAGCGGGCCCTGGGAGCAGCCAGTTCCAGGCAGGGATGGCTGCTGATCCCCGAGTAGTGGCTGGTCCAGGGCAGAGAGACACGTGCTGGGCAGGCAAGAGACAGAGACATGGATAGGCACGACATGAATTACAGATGCAAGCATAATCAACAAATTATAAGAGATGGAAGATAGAATCTAAGGTGTTGATGATACAATAGAGAAAATCCAGTCATTGGCCAAATAAATGTTAAATCCAACAAATTCTTAACACAAAACATCCAGAAAATCTGGGACATCATGAAAAGACAACACTTAAGAACAACCTAGATGCCCCTCAACTGAAGAAGCGATAAAATAATGTGATACATTTACAACATGGAGTACTACTCAGTGGTAAAAAAAAGACATCTTCAAATTTGCATGCAAATGGATGGAACTAGGAAAAAAACATTCTAAGTGAGGTAACCCAGGCATAGAAAGAGAAGCACAGTATGTGCTGAAACATAAGAGGATATTAGACCTAAAACAAAGGCTAACAAACCTATTGCTCTCAACTCCAGAGAAGCTAGGTAACAAGGAGAACCCTAAGAGAAACATACATGGATCACCCTGGGAAGGGGAAATAGGCAAGTTCTCCTGAGAAAATTGGGAGCATGGGGGTTGAAGGAGAAAGGAGGATGGAAGGAGAAGCAGAGAGGAGAGGGGATGGGAGAGGAGAACTTGAGGGAATTAGATGGTCAAGCTGGGGAAAAGACAGAGAAGGAGAGCAAGGAAAGAGATATCTTGATAGAGGAAACCATTATGGGGCTAGCAAGAAATCTGGCACTACAGAAATTCTCAGGAATCCACAAGGATGAGTCCAACTAAGACCCTAAGCAATTGTGGAAAGATGCCTGAAGATGCCTGATCTGGCCTTGTCCCATAGTCACATTGACGACTATCTTAAATGTCATCATTGAATGTTGTACGAGGTTTCTGCCTGCCTGTTCCTCAATAAACACACAGAAACTTTATTATTTGCAATACTGTTTGGCCAATAGCTTAAGCATATTTCTGACTAACTCATATCTTAAATTAACCCATATCCATTAATCTGTGTATCACCACGTGTTTGTGGCCTACTGAGTAACATTCTGGCATCTGTCTCCAGAGGGGCTACCTGGCTTCTCCCTGACCTCGCATTCTTTCTCCCAGCATTCAGTTTAATTTTTCCCACCTAGCTAAGTTCTGCTTTGTTATAGGCCAAAACAGATTCTTTATTCATTAGCCAATAAAAGCAGCACATAGGTAGAAGGTCCTCCCACTCAATTTTTTCTTTTCTGTTTAAATAAAAAGGAAGGTTTTAACTTTAACATAGTAAAATTACATATAACAAAATAGGTATCAAACAAGAATTACAGTTATAATATTCATTTCTATTTTGTCTTTTATCATAACTAAGGAAAACTATAATTATATCTATATATTCTTCAAGTCCATCAAAGACTCCAGAAGGATATAATATTACCTAAGTAAACAGGAAGTGCATTGTAAGCAACTTCCAAAACTCTAGAATTGACAAAGACATCTCGCTGCCTGGACAGTCACTCAAAGTTCTTCTGTACCATTGGGGCATCCATCTTCAGTCGACAGTATCTGTCAGACTTTCCCATAAAGCAGGAAATTTCAGAGACAGTTCCACCTATATTGGCAGATTTTCAGTCACTTTCTTCTGTGTCCTGCAAAATATCTGGCAGTCTCTTTCATGAAACAGGAACCCTGAAGGATTGTTTCACTTTTAGGCAAGTTTAGCAGTCATATCTCTGTGGGTCCTGTATGTTCAGTTCCAACACTGTGATCCATTTAGAGGACTTTTTAAAAAATCTGAATCTGTCCTTATTGTGTATCTCTAATTATTTTCTGACCAGAAGCAGGCATGACTAGAACTAACAAGGCTCTGCCTGTTGGCTCTGCCCCATCCAACATGGAGGAAACATGTTTACTGTCTCTGAGACTGCCCGGTAGGAGCCATCCTCACCAACTCAACTCTGGGAAGCACCGTGCAGCATATAGACCAGTTCATACAGTTCATACAGCATAGCATCAAGCAGTCCAGGTTTGTTAGTACAGCACTAAGAACCAAAGTAAAGTCTTTTGTTTACTTCTGTGTCTGACATCACAAAATATGACAATTTACTCTAGCTTACGGCCTGAGAATGGGAGTGGAGAGGTAGAGTCTGATTCTTGGCTATCAGGCTAACACAGGTCCAGAGCTCAATCCGCCATCACTACGCTGGCAGGGGAAGGCATAATGTTTTGCGCAACTGTGGATTTAATCGTGTCTTGCCTTGTATTGTGCTCCAAGTGTGAGACCTAGGCATGTTTCTCTTTCTCTCCCTAAGGAGTTTATGGAATTCATTATGCTGCTTTGCTTAGAAAGTGGCAAAATCTGACTCAAGCAACTCTCTGTTTCCTATCACTTCAATCTAGTTTTAAAAAGTTAACACCATAAAGCATAATACTGTGATATTCCCCCTCTGTTCACCACCTGTTGAAAAGATAATGTGCACGCAGAACTGCTCAAGTGTGTTTCTGTGAGGAGACAGTGAGAAAAGATCTTACACTACCATAAGTTTTGCTCTGCCTCTAGTATCAATTATATACACGTCACACTATGTGGGAAAGAAATGAATAAGATCATCACATTTAAATAACTACAAAAGTTAAATACCTAAGAATAATTTTTTTAAAGGGGGCAGAAGATCTAAGCACTGAAAGTGTAAGATGCTGATGAATGAAGCTGAAGAAGATGAAATAGAAAGGTATCTTACATTATTGAGCTGGAAGAATTAACATTAGCAGCATATTGATGCAATTCAGCATTCATAAATTGATTCCAGGCAGTCCCTACTAAAACACCAAAGATGTTTTACAAAATTATAAATGCAAAATCCTGAAACTCATAACACAAGACTCTAAACATTTTTTTTCCGTTAGACTTGTTTATTCAAGTATCCAAAAACACTCTTTCCACTTCCTCCCCTCCTCCCAATACCCTCCCGCTCCCCCCACTCCTCCCACTCCCTCTCCTCCTCCCTCACCATTCCCCAGAGCAGCCAGGGTTTCCTGCCCTGTGGGAAATTCAAGTTCCTTCCCCCTCCCTCCAGGTCCAGGAAGGTGAGCATCCAAATAGGCCAGGATCCCAAAAAGCCAGTCCATGTAGACGAAACAAGACCCAGTGCCATTGTCAATGGCTTCTCAGTCTTCATTTGGACCTTGGGGGCTCAGTCAGCCCCCATGTCAACCACATTCAGAGAGTCCAGTTTGATCTCATGCTCGTTCAGTCCCAGTCCAGGGGAATATACCCAAGAGATGCCCTATCATACTACAAAAGTATTTGTTCAACTATGTTCATAGCTGCATTATTTGTAATAGCCAGAACCTGGAAACAACCTAGGTGCCCCTCAATAGAAGAATGGTTAAAAAAGGTGTGGAACATATACACATTAGAGTTTTACTCAGCGGTAAAAGACAATGACATCTTGAATTTTGCATGTAAATGGATGGAAATAGAAAACGCTTTACTGAGTGAGGTAACCCAGACCCAAAAAGAGGAATATGGTATGTACTCACTCATAAGTGATTTCTAGCCATAGTTAAAGGTCTTTGAGTCTATAATTTGTGATCCTAGAGAAGCTGAATAAGAAGGTGAACCTGAAGAAAATCATATAGTAATCCTCCTGGATTAGAAGTAGGCAAGATTGCCAGGCAAACTTGGGTGCACAGGGGGTGGGGGGGTGGAAGTATGGGGAGATGGTTAGGGAGAGGGGAGAGGGGGAGGATCGGGGATGGATTGGGGGAATGGGAGGGGGGAGGGAGGAAGGATGGTTACGGGAGCAGGGAAGTTTGTATCTCAACTAAGGGAGCCATTTTAGACTCTAAACATTTTAGAAAATTCTTTTCAAGGAGAACAAAACCCGGATAATGACCAAATTTCAAAGACTATAAAAGTTATGATAATCAGAAAATGTGGTATTGGGTCCAAAGGAGACACAAATCAATGAAACATAATTGAAATACCATAAATAATTCCACAAATTTATGGTCAGTTTTTCTGACAAAGGTGTCAAAGGGAAAGGAATGGTTTCTTAAATATGATGTTGGAAACATTGGATTACCACATATAGAGCAGTGAAAACAGAACCTTATCAAACATCATATACAAAATTCATTTCAACATTGATTAAAGGTTTAAGTACAAGGCATGATACTAAAAAACTATTTAAAATAAATTCGGAGAAAAAAGTAATATTGGAATAGGAAATTATTTATTTTAGTATGAAGTTATAGAGAGCAAAATAGACTGAATGAATATTTTTATAACTGGAGTTAACAATATTTTATGGTTGAAAAATATTGAAGGATTAGGCTTTAGGTTTTCTTACTAAAAATAATTATTATATGAGTTAATGAAGGTAGACATAGCTTTAGTTAACTTTTTCACAGTACATACATACATCTAAAGATCATATTGTATGCTGCAAGTATGTAGAACTATTTTACGGAGGTGGGACGGGAGTGTACTCACACAGAGAATAAGACTAATTGATGACACAATCAGAAGGCATCTATTGCTTGGAATGGTGAGGTGAACCTTTAACTGTGAGCTCAGGCTAGCTAGGGCTGCATCATGAAACCCAGTCTCAAAAAATGGGGGTGGGGTGGGGAGGTATCTATCAGCAACTTTGAAGAGGAAAACACAAATTCCTATTGCTAGCTCTTTGACCTTGGATTTTGAGGTAGCATGAAATTGAAGAATCAATTTCTGTCATTTATGTCACCAGTGTGGGCTATTTTTTTTTTATGACAGCATCAGCGGATATATTACAATGGTGATCAAACACAGGCGGCTGATTTTCGAGACCTGGGGGAAAGGGTGATACTTAAAAATTGCTTTTTATTCAGTTTTTTTTGCTAGAATTTTACTTTAAGGCAATGGCAATATTGAAAATACACTGAAGTACTTATGCAACATTAAAATGTACTATTACTGTACTGTATAAGTTATTAATTGCAGGATATTTTATTGTGGAAAGCATAAGTAATTCAAAATTTGTATCTTAGTCATACACTTCAAAAACATTAAGTACATTCACAGCATCATAAGAGTATACCAATAGCTAGCTCCAAAATGTTTCATCCTTTCACAACTGATTCAAGTCTCCATTCTTCATTTCCTCCTTCCTATAGCTTGTTGTAATCATTTTTCTTTCTCCCAGTATGAATTTTCCTATTTTAGATAACATTTTTCAGAAAAAGAAAACAGAACAAAATATTGACATAGAGGGTCTTATCATACATATAACTTCAAATACCCAAACATAGACAAAATGAGGATCTAAATTTTTATCAAAAAAGGAGCCATAATCAGTGAACATATTTGTAGGAATAATGGTAAAATTAAAAATAATTTTTAAAACACAATATAAAGTTGACTTCAAATTAAAAATAATGAAACACAACAATGACCAGCTAGTTAAGATATTCCAATTGTACAGCAGTAGCACTTATATCTTGGGGGTAGCCAACAGTTGTCTTATTGGGCTTCAAACTGCCATGGTACTGTAGCCATAGCCAACAACCAGTTGCTGCAGAGGTCATAGGTCCTAGAGGAGAAACTACTGCTATCTGCTATCATTTTCCTAAATCATTGTAGTTTCTAATTGTATTCTAAACACTTATGCTTATACCCACAGACAAGTATAGCTCCTACCCCTAATTTTTAGGCTCTTTTTTTGCAGCAGATGGAAACTATTACTACGAACCACAGCAGATGGAAATGCAGAGAATAAGTGACTGCAGATCTCATAGCTCCAATATCTCCATCTCCAACAAACTCTCATATCTGAAGCTCAGGTTACATAGCAGAAATGGGGGTGAAAATGTTCTCAGAGACAGAGGACCAAGATACCTGTTGTGAGAAAGTATCTTCTATAGATTGCAGAGATGGTGCACTCATGAAAATCACCTGTGTGAGTGGTTGAAAGAAGACTCACATAATGACAGCACCAGTTGACATGCCAAAGTGGATGAGAGAAATTTCACAAAGACCACTAGTAGATGAAGAGTTACAGGTAGTCAATGACTGCCGGAGCATTGGTTTCCTCCAGGGATGAGCCCTATTTCCAGGTAGGTAGTCAGCTCTAAACTCATGTATACTAGAGGAAAACTAGATGGACTCAGTAGGGTATGTATGTGTGTGTGTGTGTGTGTGTGTGTGTGTGTGTGTGTGTGTATTTTAAATGCATACAAATATACAAAACAATAACTATCAATTGTACAAGAAGAGGTCCTAAATCCAAGAATCAGTAGTGGGTAGTAGGGATTAGTTAGAGGGGAAGAGGGGAGAAAAAATCATCCAAATACAATATACTCATGTATGATATTTTCAAAACAATAAAATTTTCTAAAATGAAAATGAAAATTTCAGACAAATATATGCAACTGGAAAAAAATATGCTTAGTGGGATAACTCAGATCCTGTCAGACAAATACTACAAACTATCTGTGCTTTCATATGTAGATCCTAGCCTCAACTCTGTGTTCAACATGAGTACCTGTGGAAACCAGGAAGCTAGGAAAGGCACACTGGGGGAGGGGACATGCCTTAAAGGAGAGAGGATTTCAGAGCATAGATAAAGTGAAGGTGTAGAGGAGGGTAGAGGAGGCATATTAGGGTGAAAATGTTCAGATAAGGAGAGGAATGGGTGATGGTGGGGGTAAGGAAATGGATGAGGGTTAATTAAAATGGAGGAACGTATGAAAGAACAGGTTATTTTTGCCTGAGGGCTTGTCCGCACATTTGGGGTACTGGGATCTGGAAGTGCCAGCCATGCTGGTTTGGCTAAAATTATAACTCTATCCATGTGGAATATACTCTCACAGAAATGCATGTATACAATTAATTAAAGAATGAATGTTAAAAATAAGTACTCTCTACTCTTAATCTTAGGATGCAGGATCAAGATGATTTGGAGGACCCCATGAAGAAGCTTTGCTGTTGCAAGCTGTGACTCAGGGACTGCATTAGAGAGTGAAAACAGACTGACCTGAGCCAAAGTGTTGGAGGAAGAGCTCGCAGTCCCTCCAGACCTCTGTAGGTTTTTGTTTTGTTTTGTTGGTTGGTTTATCGAGATAGGGTTTCTATGTGTAGTCTTGGCTGTCCTGGAACTCTCTCTGTAGACCAGGCTAGTCTCGAACTTATAGAGATCCACTGCCTCTGCTTCCCAAGTGCTGGGATTAAAAGCATGTGCCACCACAGCCCAGCAATCTCTGTTTTTCTTATTTTAAGCTAGGTATATTATCAGATCCTTTCACATAAAGAGAAAAGAATACAATGACAACAATGAAAATGTCAGAGAAGCAGTAGTAGAACTGAGGTGTCAGAATAATTAGTAAACTTGGAGGTCAAGGTCAGTTGAGATTATCCAGCCTGAGGAACAGAAGATTTTTGAAAGACTGTGGAACGATGAACATAGCCCAAGAATCATATCAGACATCACCTAGCATAGCAACATGCATAATGAACTTTTTACATTTGAATCATGGATGTTGCTCAAAACTAACGGTAAAACACCAATAATCTATATGTGTAAGAAGTTCAATGAATGGGATAATCTCAAAGAGATAGCAAATACAAGTTGGATGTGAGTGATAAATTAAACATATTTTAATATTTTTTGTATTAGTCATACTGGTTGTCTCTTATTCTTCCTTAACGAAAACAGATCTAATATTGGAGGGAGCATTGTAAGTGTGGAGCTAGATCAAAACAGAATTAAGCTAATGAAGACATTATACCTTCTTTGAATATACTTCTAAAGCGTCGATGAGGCAGGAGTATCCAGTAGACAGTCGGTAAGGCGGGCTTGAGTTGGAAGAGGGACTAGAATGGAGATGCATGTCTGGGGATAATTGGTATTTAAAGGGAATGAATAAGAATGAGGTCATCTGGGGAGTGGGAGCACCACCACGTGGAAAAGGAGTTAGGAGACACTGAGGACAGAAACCCTGAGAACACTAACCCTTAAAGCGGAAGCTCAGCTTCCTGGCAGGCACCAGCCCCAGGCTCTGTAGTTAAGCAGAACTACTGCAAAGTGGGATTCAGAACTGAGTCTTCTTGGCAAAGCCACTTACCCCCTCTAATTGAGCTGTCACAATTAGTGAGAATGGGCATCTTACAGGGATCCTCAGAGAGCATAGCCTGGTAAAACAATTACACAACACACACAGCGTAGATACACACAACACACATTCATTTACACAATTTAAAAGAGTAGAGTATAGAACAGGGAATGACTTGATTCTGAGCTCAGAACTGCCCATGTCCCTCACCCTGACCAATCCCTAAAGGGCAACTTTCTGTTTTATCCAAGTATGATCAGATGGCCTGCTCCTCAGACTATCCTGAGACTTAATGAAATGGAGTTTCAACCCCTTTCACATCCCATAATTCCACCTACCCCATGGAGATGTGGATAGGGACACTGGATTGGCACTGCAGAGGGCTGGCTCCAGAGATTGGAACACCCCAGTACCTGGTGCTACTCATTGACATGGATAGAATCCTGGAAGGCTCAGATGAGCGGTATTGGCACAATGATCCACTGGGCTCGCCTACCATATACAGTCTGCTCGTTTAAAAAGAATCGATGTCCATCTTCCCTAGAACAATAGTGCAAAACCTGAAAGATGTAGATGAACCTCAGAGAAGAGCACATATGGTTCCAGTTGCTTTAAGTCCAGAAAGAGAAGTAAAGAGAGCTTTGACTGCCTTTGCATCACAGGTAGGGATGGATTCTCTGGGCAGAGTTTAGTATACCCTAGTGCATCTTCGTATTTGACTGAGGAGGAAGATGATGAGGAGGAGAAAGAAGAGGAGGCATCGGAGGAGCGGGAGAGTTTCTTCAAGGGTGGGTAAACTGAATGATGCAAGATTTCCACCATAACACTAATTCACTGAAACAAAACAATGGCCATCCAGAAGAAGGAGTTGGGACAACTTACAGCCCTCACTAGGCTATTCCTGGTCAGAGAAACCACACAGGAACCTGCTGAGACTCGGGCAGTGACCAGTTCTCTTGGGCAACCAATGAGAGACAATTTCAGCAAAGGAGAAGCAAGGCCTTGGGAGGTCTTACCTACTGCTGTCTGGATTACTCTGTTAGCTGACTCACATGTGATAATCTGAGGTGTGATTTCCAGATCCCTAAACTGGGGAGGTAGCTATTGGAATGCTGTTCTGTGGTAAACTGGTAGCCAGGAGCAAGACTTCCTTCTGGGGATGGGGCATGGAGAGGGAAAGGAGATGAGAAGCAGGGAGCAGGTGAACTCACTGAGAAACAGGTCCGAGTCAGAAGCTGGCTTTGGGGAGGTCCTCACCCCCAACAGTCGCTCAGAAGGCATGATCCCTGAGGCTTACCATTCTGATCAGCACTCAGGCTAACTGTGATGGTTCTGATGACTGGACTCCATTTTCCAGTTTGAAAAGACCCCACACAGATTGTTGACCTAAGAAGGGCAAGACTTCTTAACATTTCCCCGCGACTCACCCATGAATCTAGAAGCCTTAACATGGCAGGGGTTCCCGTATCAGCTCTGTCTTGGAAAACTGTGCCTCCACATCCATTTGTATGCATGAGCACATACATATGTGTACACACATACATCTCAGGGTTGTTTCTTTGGCAATTACTCACGGCACATGCTGAGGGCTCTGAGATCCACTTCTTTCTGGGTCTTTTCCTCCCTCCCTCCCTCCCTTTCTCCCTCCCTCCTTTTCTCCCTCCTTCCTTCCCCATCTCTCCTCTCTCTCTCTCTCTCTCTCTCTCTCTCTCTCTCTCTCTCTCTCTCTCTCTCTCAGTAGTAATATGCTCTAAATCTTATTAGTTCTTTAAGAATTTCATAGACATGCTTTGATCACATTCACTGCATAAACAATTTGTACTCCTCTCACTCTCTGTCAAATTTACTTGTCCTTCAAGACCAATATGTGCTGCCCACATGTTCTTGGAAGTGTGGTCAGATCTCTCACCATTCAAAAGACTGAATCTTGGGATTATTTTGGCAGCTCAGGTGGCCATGAGTTCTGCTGTGAGTGTAGTGGTACCATCAAGGCTCACCAAAATGGGAAGGTGTCACAGAATTTTAACAACCAGAGATCAGTGTGCTGACTTACATTTCAGGCAGACTTTGTACTATTCTATAGTCTCTAGGACTGGTTGCTTGCCCCGAAGTTTATTTTCATGCCCAAGTGATCTACTAAGCACATTTGGAATAAATCTTCAGGGAGAATTCTTTATATCAAGTCTGCTGCTAGATAATTATCTTGCAATGATTTAAGCATTTAACATTTCATGCTTCCCTGACCCCACCTGCTCCAGGTTGAGGAATAACTTTAGGATCACTTCCACTGAATTTTTTTCCCATGAGTAATCAAAGTCCAGCATTTCAGTTCCTGGTTTTGTAAGGTACTGATGACGTGGGAGAATTTCATGCTCATATACCCGGTGTGGGATGTCCTTCTGTGTGTATATGAGCTGCTTTTATTGGTTAATGAATAAAGATGTTTCAATCAGTGGCTTAGCAGAATACGGCATGGCAGGAATTCCAAGCAGATAGAAGAGGAGAGAGTAGGCAGAATCAAGGAGAAGCCATGTAGATTCAAGAGACAGATGCCTCCAACACCTCCACAGTAGTCCGCTGAAACTTTGTCAGTAGGCCCTGATCTTGTGGTGATGCACAGATTAATGGAGAAAGGTTAGTTTAGGACGTAAAAGGTAGCTAGAAATATGCTTAAGCTATTGACCAAACAGTTTTGCAAGCAATATGATTTCTGTGTGATTATTTCACGTCTGAGTGCCCAGGAATGAACCAATAGCCTCTTCCAACATATACCTTCAAGTCTGCTCTAATACATGAACTCATACCTAATAATTCCCTCAAACAGTTAAGATCCTACAATCATGCAGGTGCTGGACAGTGAGTTGATCTGGCCACTCCAGCTGAAGGGTCTTCCACTCTTGCTCACTTTCAGAGCTTGAAAGAGAAACAAGTGTATGGAGACAGATGGAGTTAGGTTTCTTTAAGACCATCTGAGGATGGACTGATTGCAAACAAGGATATAAAATTTGCGCACCAGTTGTCAAAATTCAGTCTTAAATTATGATCACCACTAACATAAAAAGAGGAATCACTAATTTCCTCCTTGATAATCTAGAGATAAAATTCCAAATGTTTTCACTGAAAGAACTGGTGGTGATTTGCATGCTTTGAATCTGGTTTTATACAGGAGATGACACAGTTAATTTTATCAGAATTGTCAGGAATATGCAAGTGATATTGAACTTTGATCAAATGATATCTTTCCAATAACCCAAGAAAAGGAAAACAGATTGCATATTTATGGGTAGACAGGGAATGCGACTCAGCAGGAGGATTAAATGGGGACAGGAACAAATTGGGTTACAAGAGGGAAAACTAACACTAATGGTCATTTGAGAGATTGTATGGAAGCCTACACGTTTTTAAAAATGCATACATATCTGAAAGAAATTTAAATGAAGTCACCAAATAATAGAAGAGGTAATGCCTCAACTAGTGATCTTATACCTGTTGTTCCCAGATTACGACCCCCAAAGAGACCACCAGAGACCAGAGAAGCCCAGACTGCAAAAAGCAAGGTTTTATTGCAAGTTAGCTCAGAACCCGTCTAGGTAGAAAGGAGTTCAGTGTTCTTTTGTGGGGTTAGCTTTTTTAAAGGCAAAAATCACAAGCAGCCCTTCTGGGTGGTCAGGGGGTTCTGACACTGGTACAAAGGTCTTTGCTTTCTTTCCCATCCTGTTTAGTCATCTTGTTCTTTGTTTCCAGAGCAAGGCCACCCTGCCCCTGAGTCAGATCATCTTTATCAGTCTCCACCAGGGGGCCAGGCATCCTTGTGCTTTGGAATTTCCTGAAGGGGGGGCACTATCTTCTTGGGAACATGAAGCTAGTCTGGGGTTTTTGGTTTTAAAAAATTATGCTAGGAAATTGCTTCCCATCTCTTTGGGAATAAGGGATTAGGGTCTCACATTCCCCACTCCTCTTGTTTATAAGGGGGATCAATCATGAACCTGTTTGCTATAGCTCGTATATTTCGTCTGCCCTACTGATATTATCATACGTTCCAGTTGTATAAGGCCTGATTGAAGTGTACCCCTGTTGCACCATAAGTTGTATAGTTCCCAACCTTTGTTTCATATATTTGAGTATTCTATTAATAATATAGGGGCCAAAGGTGAGTATTAGGAGGAAGAGTAACGCAGGTCCTATGAGGGACAAGACCAGGGTGGTAAACCAAGAGGATTTGGAATACCAGGCCTCAAACCAACTCTGGTTGGCTTTATGTTCTTTTTCTTTTGACTAGGCCATCATGGACTTTTGCCATGGAATCTTTTACAATTCCTGAGTGGTCCATATAGAAGCAGCATTCTTCTCCCAAAGTTGCGCATAGCCCATTTTCTTTTAGGAATAGTAAATCTAGGCCCCTTCTGTTCTATAGCACCACTTCTGCCAGTGAAGACAGAGATTCTTGCAGGTGGGTGATGGAGGCTTCTATTCTTTGAATGTCTTCATCTACTGATGTGTGGAGATCCACATAATAATGCTGTTGGGTGACAAGGGAGGCTGCCCCTGTCCCCAATGCTGCTAAGCTGGTTTCCATCAGGATGTCTAGGGTAAGGGCTGTGAATAGCTCTCTCTTTTGTCTGAGAGCATACTGGGGAGCCTCACTAAGGCTTAATAACTTCTCAGCAGCATGGTAGGTTACCTTGGAAACCAGACATACAAGGACACAAAACCCCTTGGTTCAATTCAGCACAGACACATGGGCACAGGGTGTTAGGCCAGAAGAACATGCCCACCAGGTATCATTTGCTAGGACCAAATATCCTGATTGGTTTGTGATGGACACAGTGTGATTACAGAGAGGTAAGTAGTGGTCAGATATTGTCCCTATATACAGTCCCTGGCCTGAGACTTGTTTGAGGGTCAAGGAGGTATTTGGCTGCTCTCGGCAAGAACCTGGGGTCCCCTTTTGCCCCTGCCAATTAGAATTGTTGATTGAGGCCAACACAGCTATTCCTTCATAATAGGGCGACCTCGCACTGTAGCAGAGCCAGCACGAGGCAGTTAGTTCTAGCTTGAAACAATTTAGAAGTAAGAATGACAGCTGTAGGACTGTAAACAGTAGGTGTCTGCGGATCAGGATTCAGTCACCAAGTTTGAAACTGTGGGGCTCAGGGAAAGAGGAGGATGAATATAGGGCCTGCAACTGAGGCCAGATATCTTCCTGTATTGGGGGACAGCACTTTTAGGCTTTCTAAGAGGTCCACTTCTTCCAAAGTCAGGATTTACTCATCCTGCAAGCTAGGCACAAGGGGTGGGGGCAGACCACCCATTATCTCAAAAGGGATCAATCCCATCTGGTATGGGGAATTTATCACCCTGAATAAGGCATAGGGGAATCTCCACCAATCTCTAAGGATAATTTGAAGAGTCTCTTTGAGGGTCCGATTTATTCTCTCAACCTGTCCTGAACTCTGAGGGCAGTAAGCACAATGTAATTTCCATTCAGCCCCCAGTGCAGTGGTTATTCTCTGGCTTACCTGTGAGATGAAGGCAGGGCCATTGTCTGACCCTATCATGTGTGGGAAGCCAAACCTGGGAAGGATCTCTTCAAGTAATTTCTTAGCCACCACATAGGCAGTCTCGTGTTCGGTAGGATAAGCTTCAGTCCATCTTGAAAAGGTGTCAATGAAGACCAACAAATATTTATATCCAATTTTACCTGGTTTGACTTCTGTAAAGTCCACTTCCCAGTACGTACCTGGGCGAGCTCCTCTCATTCAGACACCTCTTGTTCCTTGTGTTTTATAGGAGTTTACTAACTAATATGCTTTATAGTCACTTACAATCTTATCAATAGATGGTTTACTTGTCAAATCTTTAGTGGAGATCCAGAGATTAGTTCTCTAAGCTTTCGGGTTCCCAAGTGGTAGGTTCGGTGAATTCTCTGGAGTAGGTGCTTGTTGGGAACTGATGGAATCCTGGCCTTCCTACTCACCTCCCCTGTTGGTGACCTTTCTTACCCTTGTTGTTCTGGGTTTCTGAGAAACTTGCAAGTTCCATGCTCACAGAGTCGTTTACCAACCCTGCTTCCTGAGTGTGTATAGACTTGGCCCTAACCCGAGGATCTGAAGATGAGGTCTCCATCCTGTTGGCCCACCTGTCTAGGTTAAGTTTAAAACTCCCTTGGTGATTTACAGTAAAGGTTTCTGATTCTGCAACATCCGGAGTGCATATTCCATTAATCCTGACATCCTTCACTTGGACTTGGCTCTACCTCCTCTGGCGTGGAAGGTGCTTCCCTAATAGTCTTGGAAGGAGCATTTTTCCTCTTGGGAGTCTCCACCATCTATCTCTTCTATAGGCTCCCCCTATTTGGCCATCCCAGGTTTCTTCATCCGAATTATAATTCGGCTGGAGAGGCAAGCTAAGAGGACCTGGATCATTTAGTATGGGTAGAGTTACTGTAGTTGTTATCAGGGCTGCCTCCTTTGCTTTTTCATCTGCTAGATTGTTTCCCCTTGAGATAGCATCTGTTCCCTTCTGGTGTCCCAGGCAATGTATTACTGCTAGCTTCTTTGGAAGCCAGAGTGCTTCTAGCAACTTCAACAGTTCTTGTTTATTTTTAATAGTCTTTCCCTCTGCAGTAAGCAGCCCCCTTTCCCTGTAAATCACCACATGAATATGCAAGGCGGCAAATGCGCACCTGCTGTCTGTGTAAACATTGATTCTTTTGTCTTTTCCTAGATGCAAGGCTTTTGTTAATGCTATCAGTTCAGCCTTCTGGGCCAAGGTACCAATGAGCAGGGCCTCTGCACAGAGTACCATGTGTGCTGTTGTCACTGTGGCCCCAGCATACCTGTGTCCATCTTGCACAAAACTGCTCCCATCCATGAACCAAGTCTCTTCTGCATCTGTCAGGGGTGTATCCGTCTCCCCTAGTCACTGTTTTCTTACAAGGCAGCAAGGATGGGAGTTGACTTTTTCCCAATCCTGTTGATGTTTCTTTTCTGTTTCTTATCTTGGGGCACTCTCTGGCCCAATGTCCTTTTTCCTTGCAATACCTGCACTAATTCTTTCCTAACTTAGGCCAGAATAGTTGGCCTTGCTCCTGTCTTCCCACCTCAGCAGTGAGAAATACTTTTTCCATTTGAACTTGCTGCCTATTCAGTATTTTGGTTAGGTTCTTCTCTTGTCTTTTGTCTCTCTTCTTTTTTCTTTCTTGGCATTCTCTCTCCCTTCTCTCTTCTTTCTGATTCTCTGTTTCTCTCTTTTGTAAACCTTTTCTGCGACTGCTACTAAGTTTCTTATGACTCTTTTTCCTAGTCTTTCTAATGACTGTAATTTTCTCTTGATATCTGGTGCTGGTGATTGACATAGGCTAAGATAATGACCTGCCATGCTTCCCCAGACTCCGGGTCGTAGCGGGAGTATTGTTTGAAAGCCCCCATCAACCTTTCCAGGTAGACAGCTGGGCTCTCATCCCTTTCCTGTTTTACATTACAAATTTTTGCCATATTAGTAGGCCTGTGTGCCACAGCTTTGAGACCTGCCAACAGAGCCCTATGGTAGATATGGAGACTCTCCTTACCCTCTGCCATGTTTAAGTCCCAGTAAGGGAGGGTTACTAGAAAGGCTGCCGTGGCTAGCAGAGGGTCAGCTAGAGGGGCACCTCTGGGTCCTGGGACCAGCTTCCGGGCATTCTCTGGGATTCTGTTTTTCTCCTCAGTCATAAAGAGAACTCCCAACAACTGCTGGCACGTAGGGTCATGGGTAAAAAGAAAAGTTTCCAACAGGTTAATCAAATTCTGTGGGTCCTTGGAGAATGGTGCATTCTGAGCTTTCCAATTATATAAGTCACTGTTCAATAGGTATAAGTCAAAGGCCAATAATGGAAGGGTTGGTTCCCTGAATCATCAGGAGGGCTGGCGGGTCTGAGGGGAAGAGCGACTGTGGAGTTTGGGTATGGGGTCCCTGCCCTCGTGCTATGGGCAAATAATGCTGGTGGCTCTCCTTCCTCTGCCCCTGACAGCTGGGGAGATGGGGCTTCTTCAGGAGCCATGGGATGTGCTCTGGGAGACTGGGGAAAATAGGGTGGTGGGAAAATCTCTGCCTCCATTGTTCCTCCCTGGGATACAGTAGCAGGCTTTGTCCTATTCTCCTTCCTACCTACTGAGGGAGTCCTAGTCTTAGAAGCCAAACCTCGAGTGCCTTGGGGCTACTGTGGAATTAAGAATTTTACAATCCAAGGAAAGGGTCCCCCTACCCTATTTATTAGCCCCCTCCAGGTAACAATGTAAGGAACTTGGTCAGGATGGCCATCGTGGGGACAGAAGACTACCTTCTTCACCCTGTGGGTGGTTGCTGCATCAAAGGTTCTACCTGCTGGCCACATGGCATTGAAGGTGGGCCACTCAGCTGAACAAAGAGTGACCCATGTTTTCTTCTTGACAGTTGCACCATTGTTGCTGGCAGTGTCCTGTACATCTTGCCAGTGGGCGAGAGTTAAGTTTAGGGGTGTTGATGGGGTATTCCCCATTTCTGAAGAGGAAAGTTGAAGATAAAAGTCAAGAAAGAAAGAAATACAACAACAATTACCACAACAAAACACAAAAAGACTTTCACAAGTTACCTGGATGAAACACAAGGGCTCTTGTGTTCTTTGTTTTCAGAGCAAGGCCAACTTGCCCCTGAGTCAGACCATCTTTATCTGTCTTCACCAGGTAGCCAGGTGTCCTTGTGCTCTGGAATTTCATGAGTGTGTGGGGGAGCCACTATTTTCCTGGGAACATAGAGCTAGTCTGGGGTTTTTGATTTTAAAACATTCTGCTTGGAAATTCCTTCTCATCCCTTTTGGGAATAAGGGACGAGGGTCTCACAATACCAAGTGAAACCTACAGTGCTGGGAATGGGTTACATCTAGTGAAGGGATTCCATGGCCAAGCAAAACAACACTGGCTATTGTCAAGGATACTGATTGTTCCCCAAAATCTAATAGAAAGCCCCCATTGCTAAAAATAAAACTTAGAAATCTCATTGAACACAGAGACATTGAGCAGGTGACGAGGTAAGACTTCATGTCTACTAACCAGGGTTCAGGGTACTGGAAGGTACTCTGCATACTACCAGGGTACAAAAGTAACCAGCAACCCATCTCTAAAGCCTGAAATCTACCACACTAACCTGCCTGCTTTACATTTGGTGCAATAGTGGCACAAATATTGTAGAAACAACAAACTACTCTCTGCTTAGAATTGATGTCCACTTCACAAGATATAATCCATGTTTGACACTGCTTGAATGACCAAGAACCTGAGATTAGATAGGGCATGGGACAAGGGGAAAACCGAATGCTATTGTTCTGCTAAAGGAAGATAGCAATAAAATGACTCCTAAAGACATTCTGCAATGCTCATAGACCAGAACCTTGTTCATTCATCATCAGAGGAGCTTCCTACTGCAGTAGATACACAGGGACCCACATGTGAACAGTGTGCAAATAGTAAGAGAATTTGGAACTGTCAGTCACAATTGGGATGCCATCATCAACCTTCCCCATCAAGGCTCTGGTGGCTACATGGATGAGGTGGTAGAAAGATTGTAAGAACCGAAGGAGATGAATGGCATCAAGAGAAAAGAGTGTCTTCCAAACATAACAGAATTGATGCACATGTGAACTCACAGAAGCTATGACAGCATGCGCAGGGCCTGCATAGGTTCATGGAAGACAGGGTCCCTGTGCTAAGCATGGGAAGGAGGCAGAAACTCCCATTCCTAAACAAACAGCTATCTCAAAAGGACATTCACTTGTAAAGAGAAAATTAGTTTCCTCTGTTGTCTGTGTCTGTTTCTTGTGCTTTCTCTTTGTTATTTTGTTTTAAATTATGTTTAATTTTTTGTCTGTTTATCTTCCAAACACAGAGAAACAGAAGGTATGGATTGTGTGAATAGGGGAGATTTGGAGGACCTGGGAGGAATTGGGAGAGGGGAAACCATGATAAGAGTATATTGTATGAAAAAAATATATTCAATTAAAAATAAGTTAAATAAAAATATATCTTTATGAATTTAACTAAAATAGAAGCCAGAGGAATATATTAATACAAAATATTTCAAGTTGAGGGATGTTATAATGTTGGCAAATTATCAGAGTGTTCCACACAGTTTTTCTTGGAATAAGAAGGCAGAATCAGAGGCTTGGCAGTACCAGAAGCAAGCACGAGGAAAGAGTCCACAGTTTGAATCTGATAATGCTAGGGATTAAAACCCTAAGTCATCTGGTAAATAAAGGAAGGAACATTGTCACTCTGAAGAGACCTACTGGGATAATCAATGGATAACTTTAATACTGCATTACAAGACTTTCTGGGAGAGACACAAAACACATACACATCTGTTGCAAAAGGAGCGGCAGGCCACTTTCAGGCACCCAGCTCCCTGGCTAGTTTACACTCAAAATAATTACACGGAAACTGTATTCATTTAAGCACTGCTTGGCCCATTAGTTCTAGCCTCTTATTGGCTAGCTCTCACATCTTGACTAAACCATATCTAATAATCTGTATGCCATCACGAGGTTGTAGCTTACCGACATGAGTCTAGCCAGTGTCTGTCTCGGGAAGGGGAATCATGGCATCTGCCTAACTCTGCTCTTTCTCCCAGCATTCTGTTTGGTCTACTCCACCTATCTAAATTCTGCCTTATCCAAAAGCCAAGGCAGTTTCTTTATTAACCAATGAAAGTAACACATAGACAGATGAGCCTCCTACATCATACATCTATTCACCCTAGAGAGGGGGCTTGAGAGACCAAATTACAAATACTACCACAGTCTATGTTGACAAACCTATGAGTTGTATTGGGGTTTCTTACAGGAATGTGGGTGAAGAATTACATCCGGGGGCATTGATGACTCAAGGCAGCAGCATGATCAAAACCCCAACAGCAAGCATACCAGCTCCCAAAACTGGAAACCCGGAGCACCCTGCTCAGGCTGTGGGTTGCAGAAAGCCCTTTCCAGTGGGTGTCTCAGTTGATCTAAACCTCTTCCAAGTCGCTCAGCTGGTCTCTGATGTTTTTAGGCTCCTTGGCATCTCCCAGACAGTTTGTCATATCTCAGATGTCATTTAATGTAGGGGATGGATGGGGAGTAGTGAATCTGGTCAGTTTCAGGGACTTATTGAAACTATTTTAAGTTGTTTACTTTCGGTTTTAAGGAGATTCCCTGCAATAGGACAATGCTAATGGTTCTACCTGTGACTTCCTGACTCATCCCAGTCTCTGTTCCACTAATGGTGATTGTCAAGTTGGATGCCAAGTGTACTTGGAGGTTTCCTTCTTCCAGGGAGAGCATCTCCGGCTCTGACATGGTGGTCCTTCAATCATGGAGCCAGAAATACCTCAATGTCTGTATTGCCAGTGCAAGGAACAGACTCTTAGGAGGATTGCTGTCATTTGAAGCTTTATCTTCCATTGGTCTCACACTGAGAGTCACAACAATCCTTGCCAGTGCATTTCCTCTGGAATAGAAGTCGTCAAGAGAACTCAAGACTCCAGCCTTGCAAAGGTGTGCAAGCCTTTTGATTTCTCATCCTCTCTACAAGCCCTAACCTAACTTTGCCCCCTCTGGTCTGCCCCTAACTATATGTTCTAGAAAGCAAAATGATTTGGATTTAGTAAATGGTAGCCTAAGTTTCCAATGAAAGTTTATAATCTTCTCCTGATATAAGGAGATATGGAATCCATTCTGTAAATGATTTTGCATTCCGGGGCATTAACTTCAGCCAGAGTAGGTGTTTTTGTAGCAATCTAGAGACAGTAGGGGTTTTTATTATTTTTTATTTATTTTTATTTACTTTAAGTTGGCCAATTGTATTAAGTATTTTTTATTTACTTTAAGTTGGTCAATTGTATTTATCACATACATCTGGGTCTTCTATTTTGAACATTTGTTCAGTCATTTATACCAAGAAGTAAAAGGACCAGCCTCTTTGGCGAGGTTTCCCCATCCTGCTTTAAGGTTGGCTACTGAATGTGTCACATGGTGGTGGGGAAGGGACTGCTGAGTGGATGAACGGCACTCGGGGGAGAATGTCACATCTGGAACAGAAAGCAGAATCATGACTTCATAACCAGGGTGGCTGATTTAGCCAGAAGCCGGGAAACCAACCAGAGTCTACTTCCACAATGCCAGATTTGCCTTGGCAGGTAGAGAGCAAGTTCCTGGCTGGGGAGTGTCACATTGCTCAAGCTCTCTGTGAACTGGATGTAGCTTGGGCTTCTGGAGTTGCTTTGGCTGGCAGGAAGATCCCCCTTTCTTTCTTTCTCCCTTTCCGCTCCTTCTTTCTCCTCTCTTCACTCTTTTGCCCACACCCTCTCCCTCTTTATCCCCTCTACATCTCCCACAGTAAAAACAATGTCTCCTTCAAGTCTAAGAGGAGGAGCCGCTAAAGGGACCATGCTCTTGAGATTTTAACATGGTTCAGCCGTGAAACACAAAGCAGGCCTTTGGTTTTCTAAGCTGGATAAATCTGTTCTATGGAATAGCTGTGCATCACTTTGCAGCAGACCTGCTGAAGCTTTGAGGGTCGTACGCCTCAGGCCAAAGGAATGGAACAGGTGATCCTGGTTAGAGATAGGGACATTTTGGTAAGAAAAGGAGCACTCCTGGAGTGTGCCCAGTGGGGAGTCATATGCTCACAAACACCAGGCCACTCTCAGCTCTGATTCCAGCACCCTCTATTGTTTGTATTTCCTTAGCTTTCCCACATAAGCTCCTGTTGTACAGGGAGGCAGCGTTTTCAGTCTTCCTTGCCTACTGGCTTCTTCATTGCTGGTCCTGATGCTCTTCTCTCCTCCCTACTCTCATGACATATGGACCCTGGTTTGTTATGTGCCCTCAGTATCAATGTGTAAAGATGGCACATGGGCAAGTCCTCTCTTTTTGATGGCCTTTTCCTTTTGTTGGACAGCTGTTTATGCGACAGGCCATGTCTTATTGTGTTTGACAGTAAGCCCGTCTGCTTGCTTTTCCCCATAGCCTGGGGTGGCATCTGTGTACAGGTAGTTTAATCTTTAACTCTGTGTCTGTATCTGAAAGCCGTTTGTACTCATCTTGAGTCACTTTGGTGGGCCAGCTGATGTAATCTCTGCTGTCTGATGCTGGAGTTAACACTCGGGTGTTGGTTTTATTGTGGGATAAATAATCTCTACTGTCTGATGCTTGAGTAAACACCCGGGTGTTGGTTTTATTGTGGGATAAAGATGAACATTTTTCCTATATTTCAATTTGTGTGTATTTTGTTTAGAGAAGTCTATGTGTAGAAACATATGTGTAGAAATCTGTATCCTTGTTAACTGTTTTGATGGAGCCTACAAAGTTGATGGCTGAAGCAATCGTCTTATTAGAGATTTATCCACATTCTCATTCCCTGGACACCAAAGAGAAGAGGTAAGTGCTCTTTCCAGTCCTTTCTAGGTGACTCCAGACAGTAGAGGTTCAACAACGGTGGCACAGGGTGTCTGGCCTCAGGATATCACAGAAACCACATCAGAAGACTACACAAACATTATGGCTTGTTCTGGTCTCCAACAGCTCATCTGGGAGATGCGCATAAAGCTTAGATAGCCCAGTCACTGAGATACACCAGCCTCTTGCTTCAAGGACTTCCTAGGACACCTGAGAAGGAAGAGCTTGCCCATTGGTAGTTTCTGGGAAGCAGTTCACATCAGCCATCACACAGTGATTACCTGGAACAAGTCAGTTAGCATTAACCATTGCTGAAGTCACCAATTTGAGCCACTAACCTAAAACACAGTTTTCCTCTGGAGTTCCTAAAAATAGCCGATTAAAGTACATATAGCCTCGTCATTTTAGAGCTATCCCAGATTTATTTATTTATATGTGTGTAGGTGTTTGCCTACATGTATGTTTATGCACCTATGCCCCAGTGCCCTCAGAGGCCAGGAACAGGCATCAACTCATTACAAGTGGATCTACTTGTTGAAGAAGAGAACCACTTGTTGGTTCCTGGGAATCCAGCTAGCTTAGGCCCAATATAGTCACACAGAAACGACAGTATTTAAATCACTGCTTCGCCTGTTAGCTCTAGCTTCTTAATGTCTAACTCTTGCATATTAATTTAACCCAACCCTTTTAATCTGTGTATCACCATGTGGCAGTGGCCTACCAGCAAAGTTTCAGCATGTCTGACTCTCGTGGCTCTATGGCTTCTCTCTGACTCTGCGCTTCTTTCTCCCAGCATTCAGCTTAGCTTTCACTGCCTACCTGAGTTCTGCCCTGCTATAGGTCAAAAGTAGTTTCTTTATTCATTAATGGTAATCACAGCACACAGAGGGGACTCCCACATCAAAACCTCAGACCTCTGGAAGAGCAGATGGTGCTCTTGACCACTAAGACTTGTCTACTTACACCTTATTAAATTTTTAAACAGTTTTATTTATTTGCCAGGAATTTCACAACATGCACCCCAATTCCTCTCATTTCCCAGTTCCTCCACATTCATCCTTTTCTGCTTGAGCCTCCCTCCCTTGATCTTCTGTACACCATGCCCCTCTTTTTACTCTTCCCATTCCTACTTGTGTCTTTCTCATCTTAGTAGTGTACCCTTGGCTTTCATCTCACATGTATTATGGTAGCCTCTTTCAACTTCTCCTCAACACCTTCTTAAGACCTCTTTACAATTGTCATTAACCTTTTCTAGTTTCAACACGTGTGCAGGGAATGTTGCACACATGTACACACATGTATACACACACAGAGAGAGAGAGAGAGAGAGAGAGAGCGAGAGAGAGAGAGAGAGAGAGAGAGAGAGAGAGAGAGAGAGAGAGATTTAAGACCCCCAACATGAGAAAAATATGGAATTTCTAAGTCTGGAATATGTTGTTCAACATAATAATTATTAATGTTCTTGAAAAGACCTTGATTTCCTTTTTTTCCTATGGTTAAATAAAAATCAGTTGTGTATTTGATCCATACTTCTTATCAATTCATGTATCGATGTCCATGGGTAGACTGAGGTCTTTTTCTTGCTGTTGTGAATACAGTAAATGCGAATGTGGGCAGGCATGTATCTGTGCAGTGGGATATTGAGTTCTTTGGCATATACTCTAGTGTCATATAACTAGATCACGACAGCTCCAGAACACACAACAACTATAAGTGAATCATTAATGGATCTTATTCCCACACCTTTAGCACCAAGTCTGTTTCTATCCTTTGATGATAACAATCCTTACTCCATTGAGAATGGCATATAACGATGTATAGGAATTCGAGGGGGTATCTACTGGGATTTATAAGTTCGTGTATCCTGGAACAAGTAATGGGGACTTTTGACTGCTCCCTAATTGAGGCAGATTCACAGGTAAGTATGTTTTTCAAAAAGGATCCTCCAGCATCTGCTATTAAAAGACAAGACAACCAAATGCCTGCAGTAGCTGTATAAGCCAATGACTCAGAAACTCTCTCTCTGTTGAGATGGACCTGCTCTTGAAGCTGCAGAAGCATCTATCACAGCTCCCAGTGCTGTACACTGTTCCCTTGGTAACAGGCTTCATTTCAGTGTGAGCTCATGCTTCAGGAAAGTGGCTGGAGCTAAAAAGACCTGAGACTGTTTGAAAAGAAAAATAAGGTTGTCGCTGGAATCATGAGATACAGTGTTCAGATACAGTGTTGGATAAAAGCAAAGATTGACTGGAGAAAGCAATCTTAGAAAATTATGCAGATGAGACATGGCAGCTCAGCTGTAATTGGAAAGTTTTATTGACCACCAAGCAATGTGAGAATAAAGACTGTCTGCTTTGCAATAGTTCATTACAGACATAGCACCTGTATTGCTTAATTTCTTAAGGTTTTTAAGGTGTTCTCCATTAGACTAATATTACAATTATGTTTTTTCTTTTGAATCAGGCAACAAAAATATATACAATTCACAAAATAGCTATACACAGTGCTGAAACACTGAAGATTTACTGTGTAAGAACTGTAAATTTCTTCTCACTTATCACATTTTAGTCTTTACCTTTTGTCCCATTTTATTTTATTTTATTTTTGCTTTTGTGTCATCATTCTGTTCCCGAGTACCAATTGTGAGTGTTAGAGTTCAGATGGAAAGGGATCCTGGCTGTTGGGAGCCAAGGAATACTGAGTGTTACAACTCGAGTTGTAGAGCATCCTGGCAGTACAGAGTCAGAGAACACTCAGTGTCACAGCTGGAGTTGTAGAGCATCCTGGCAGTACAGAGTCAGAGAACACTCAGTGTCACAGCTGGAGTTGTAGAGCGTCCTGGCAGTACAGAGTCAGAGAACACTCAGTGTCACAGCTGGAGTTGTAGAGCGTCCTGGCAGTACAGAGTCAGAGAACATTCAGTGTTACAGCTCAAGTGGAACATTGCTCTGGCAGTCTGGAGCCAGAGAATAATAGCACAGGATACAGTAAGCATGGCAGCTTACAGCCCTGCTCTAGGGAAAGGTTTCCCCAATGTAACAGCTGTGCTCAGCAGGAAAGGACTTCACCAGCAAACTCTGCCATGCTGGAGGAAAGCTTCCCCGGCAAAAGTGTTACAGCCCTGCTCTGCTCCATCTCTGAATTCCCAGGCTAAGGTGTAAAACCAATGTTTGACAAGTTGTGATACAGGAAGAGAACACTGGGAATATGGACATGGTCAACTCCAGCATCACACACACCTCTGTCCAGTGGACTAAACCTTTGACCCATCCAAGTGGCCACCTGTCAGAAGGAAGTAGACAGAAATAGGCTTCTTTGTGTGGCACACGATTGCTTTTACACGCATGTACACAAGCCAGGTTCTATTATCATGGCCAGGAATTTCTCCCAGAGCATGCGATGCATTCAATGAGAACAGAGATCATCTGTACAAACAGACAGACGAAATCTCCTGATGAAGGCAACACCGAAACTGATCAGGCAGTTTAGGGGCAGGAGACCCCACAAAAATGTTCCATTTTTTTCCAAGGCCAGAAGTAAGAAATGTCCTTGGTTTCTGGTCACAATACAGGAAGGGAACTCTAGCTTCTCATGTCCTCCTAAATTAGAGCCCCTGCTGGAAGGACATGGGAAGTGTGACTGAGACTCAAGGATGGACACTTGTCCCTGCTGGGGCACACCTTTGTCACTGGATCTGGGCTTTCATGGTGAACTTGCCATTATCTATTCTCCAATTCTAGCCCCTCTCCTACATGATTTTAGGGAGTCTTCAGGGTATGTGTGACAGTAGCAGCCTGGGAGGTCACTGAGGATGGATACCAGAGCTCTGGTGAGTTGCGTTAAGGGAAAGCTACTTTGTCGGGATGGAAAGAATGGAATACAGCTCTGGCTGTGGCTGGCTGGTGACGTGACTGTAAATGGCTCTGAAGAATGACTGTCACAGACTCTCATATCGATGGTCCCTTAAGAGTTAGCAGAGCAGAGTCTGTCAGTCATCTGGTGAAGCAACAGCCCCTCACGCAGACTGATTTTCCTGGAGCAATGCTAAGGAGAAGGGAAGAACAGTTTTCTGCACACCGAGACAAGGTCTTTGTCCCTCTCAGAAAGCCGCCCTCCACAGTGCAGACACATGGAGAGTTTTCATCCCACAGCCCTGCAGATCTGCTCAGACAAGGATGCCTTTCAGTTTCCAGACCTCCCCTAAAGCCTGAGCCTGCTTTCCCTGGGCTTCTGGCAGCTTCTCTCTCTCTTTAGTTGTCTGTTCCCTTTGCCGTGTGACTGAATACAAATAACAAATAGTGTACAAATAACTCTCCCTCTTCTCTAGCTTCCCTCTCTGAGCAAATGCCAAGATCCACAGGCTGCCAACCCTACAGTTTTTCTCTCAAACCAGTAAAAATTGTTCGTGAGCTTCCTTCTGACTCCACTTCTCAATTATTTTTTTTTACAAGACTAAGAAATCAAAATAGGCCATTTCAATTTCCCTAGTACCACTTGACATCGAACTCAAGGGTTGCCACAGGTTCCAGTAACAGGGTGAACTAGGCTCTATAGCAGTGTACAGATGGGGAAAATATGTTAGCTCCATCCTCTAGGTCATTGGGACTGTTATAACATCCTAAATAACATGACATTATAAAACTGATGGCAGAAAGTAGATTCTAGTAAACAGTAATGGAAGATGATTTGTAGGAGGTCAAGGCAGCGGCACCTCACAGGATTTCCAGTGTGCGGCAGAGCAGGCACTTCCACACAGTGTTGTAAGGAATATAGTTTGTTGATGGCCTTTGCAATGTGAAGGATAATAAAAATTCAGACTTTATGATTCTGAAAGAATACCTCCAAGATTCATTGGAGACAAACCTGAAATTTCAACAAAATTTAAGATGGTGCCAGATAAACAAATCTCATGCAAACATAGTTCTCAAAAGAACTAACACACCTTGTCATTGAGTCTGAGAAAGAAATCCCTGCTCAGAAGGTAGGTCACACCATAGACACGTGGACCCTGGAAGGAGCCTCCTTGATCAGGGAGACTGAAGGACAGTGGGAATTTCTGCACTCTGGAGACATTGGACTTACAGGTTGTTTACATTATCTCGGGCCAATGGTACCTTCAGGAATAGCCATTCCGTGCCCCACTCTGTTTCTGAACTTCCACGTCTGAGAAGAAAATCCTCTTAGAAGCTGTGACCTTAGGACCAACTTCTTGTCATTGTAAAGTTACTTAGAAGTTACAAAGTTAGCTGAGTACCTGCTTCCACAAATCCAAGAGTAAAGGTTCATCAGACAATGTTTTAAGCCTATGACAGAGCTTCCCCAAACTCAATGTACTCTTTTTCTGACTTTTCTGGTGTACCTATCAATATAACTTAAACTTGCCTTAATTTGCAACTCTCTCTCTCTCTCTCCCTCCCTCCCTCTCTCTCTCTCTCTCTCTCTCTCTCTCTCTCTCTCTCTCTCTCTCTCTCTCTCTCTCTGTGTGTGTGTGTGTGTAAACATATTAAAAAACCATGAAACTGGTTATTCATTGGAACATATAGGTACCCTCAATCTGTGTTCCTGTACTGTGGCCACTCATAATGGCTGCAGAATAAACTATGTCTTATTCCCTTTAGTATGAGAGCTGTGATTTTTTACATCAGCAAGTAAAAAATGACACATGATCACTTTTATTTGTACAGATCTCTGTGCAAAGGTCTCAGAACAAAAATGATGGAAAATCTTTCATTTATGGTAGCACAGAATGTTCTATTTGATGCAGAAATTATCTTAATTTTCCTTTGAGGCCACCAGTGACCCCTCCGTCTCTTAAAGTTTTGAACCTAGGCCTCCTCCTTCCAAAATTTCAGTTGTCTTCTGACTGCACGTCATGATGACGCCACAAGGTGGCACTCTGATGAAATAAGTGTCCATTCACTTAGATCTAAAGAAAAATCTTGGATCTGGGGACATACAGACTCCCTGGTAGAATTCTTCTCTGGCATGGGTACAGCCAACAGCAGAAATACTCAGAGATGGCCATGTAACTCCTTAGCAGAGACTTTGCTTAGCTAGAATTTACAAAGACAGGGTTTAGATTCCCCATACCACAAAATGAGCACAATTCCTTAAAATCCAGTTTGGCCAGGCATCGTGCTACACAATTTTATTGCTACGTCCACAATGCATAAGAATGCAGATGTCCGTGAATTCCAGGACAGCCTGATTTCTACCGCAGGTTTCATGTCATGGAGGGGAACAATGAGACTGTCTTTTAAAAAAATCAGTTCATGAACCTAAATACAGAATTTAATTATTCTGAAAATCCTGATAAGTGTAAGGGAAGACCATGTCCTTCAGGTTTCCATTACAGGAACAAATACCTTAGAGCATTGACTTATAAAGCAAAAGCACAGTTTTTCTAGTAGGAGAGTCCCCAGTCCTGGACCTTCTGACGCTGTTTCTTTTGATCTTTGGGGAGGCAGCATCGTTTGGTTTGAGTGCGTGGTAGAAATAAAGCAGCCCTCTCGTGGTAAAGGAGCAAAGGCTAAAAGACACAGGTCTGGGTTTGCTATATCCATTCATTTAGAGGCACGACTCCAAAGGACTAGGGCCTCCCACAAAGTCTTGTTTATCAAGACTTACCACCTCCCTGTAGTGTTGCCTTGACAACAAAGATTCACCAAGCAGATCATTGGAGAATGGGTAAGCTTTAGTCCAGAGCACATGCTAGAGACATGTGCTCTGAGTGTCCATGTTATAAAACACCAGGTAGTTCTGGAGTTACTGGGAATCACCAGCGTGTGCCAGGGACGGCAGGAGCTCGTGGAAGCAGATGGAGATGCTGGCTCAGGACCTGACAGCTGTGTGCAGAGCACACAGGAGAGAAAGGGACTCCAGTGACTGGAGGAAATTGGAGAACCCCATGAAAAAATGGGATGTTGGAGGACCCACACTCGACTCCTGGAGAGAAATCTTAACAGTGAAGCATGATTAATAAAAACTCAAGGTCAGAAACTGGGGTTCAACCTGAAGATCAAAACAGCAAAACAGCCAGACACTGGCTCTTACCTCAAACTCAGTCTGAAATCGCAATCCTGCTTCCAGGAATCTCAGAATGAGACTGTTTGTCTGAGAGCTCTCTTCCTACTCCCCCACTCTTATATGCTGCTCTAGGGCTTGGATTAAAGGCGTGCAACACTGGGATTAAAAGTGTGTGCCACTGTGGCTACTGGGATTAAAGATGTATGTTATCATAACCTGGTCTATAAGGCTGACTAGTGGGGCTGTTTTACTCTCAGATCTTCAAGCAGTCTGTATTTATTAAAATAAAATTGAAATGCCACCACACTACCATTTGCAGAGTTAAGTCTGCACCAGGGGAGAAAACGATGAACTATTGAATGGAATACAGATTTGGGATCAAGAGCAAACAGAACTGTCTTAATGTGTATGGAGATTTGCCACACAGAACCCATGTTGCAGTGAACATTTAAGATAGTTAACTGAGAACAACTCAAAAGGAAACAGCCGTGATGCCCCCTAGTGGCCAGAGTCAGGATTTTCCCTCTGAGAATCTGAGCTACTGACTCTGTCTGTAGTCTGGAGAGTGAGACAAAGGCTAGGAACTGAAGGAATGGTGTCAGTCTGAGCTATAAGAAAGTTTTTAATCACTAGTTGTGACCGTTTTATGTTCACCCGTTCCCAGGATGTCTACCTTCAACCGAG
Organism: Myodes glareolus; assembly: GCF_982192425.1. NCBI lineage: Eukaryota > Metazoa > Chordata > Mammalia > Rodentia > Cricetidae > Myodes > Myodes glareolus. The sequence goes on from NC_142053.1 coordinate 53,122,900, forward strand.
AAGCCCGTGTGCGCTCTCTAATGGTGAAAACTGCACCTGGGAATGTACAATGCTAGAGGAGACACAATCACCTCCTCGCCCACGCGTGGATATGAACACTCATAGGAGCAAAGCTTCGCTTTTATCCATGTTGTCCCTCCATGAAATTGAAAACAATGAATGTTTTCCAAAGAACTGTATATCCAAAATACTTGTGTTAATCTGCATACAATTATAGTCTCAGCTTTCTTAAATTATGAAATTCCTTTCGTCTCGACGGCAGAAAGTTCAAAGCTAGAGCAAATGGCAGTGTAGAGGGAAATCATTTTCTCAGTGGACCAGTTCCTTCCTCATGGTTCAGCGGTGTCTCACTCACAGACTGGGGACACCCCTCTGACACACTGCTTTAGCCCACAACCATTCCACCTTCCCACATGCCCACGCCATTTTAAAGTAGTAGAACTTCAGCAGAGAACTCCCACTGAAGCTGCTCTTTCCCCTTTCATACGCTCACGGTCCTCGGTAACTCAGGAGCGCTTGTGCTTTCACATAGTAAAATATGTTGTACAAGCTGCTCAATGAGATCCCTACCTGTCATCCCCACTGGTAACTGAATCTCACAGAAAATAGATAATAACCCAGTATTTAGGATTTGCATGCAAATGTTTCTCCTGGCATTGACACAATTCAGTGTATTTATTCAGTTAGAGTGCAGCTTTTTAATAAACTTTTTAGCTTTTTAATAAATTTTTACTTATTCTTTATGTCTTTCACCACTCACATTTCCATCCCATTCATTTCCCCATCACTTCTTATCTTCCCTCTGCCCTTCCACCCTCCCCCACTAAAATAAAATAGAACAAACTTTGAGAGAAAAGAGAAAAACGGAGAAAAATCTCATGGTGGAAGCTGTAATGTGACACAGTGGGTCACACAGTGCACTGTTTAGCCCGTATATCTTTACTTGCAGAGAGCCATTGGTCTGGTTTGAGGTCTCTGGTTTCTGCTACACTGTCGATGCTGGCCCTCACTGTGATTCCTCTTGGATGTCCGGTTGTTGCCCCATGTCATGGAGATCCTGCCGCTTTGGGTTTGCAGGACCGGCTGCTTCACGTCCTCCAGAAGATCACAGATGGGGTGGATGTTAGCGTGAGCCAACTCATAGCCCTGGTTCTGGGCCTGAGTGGTTGCAGGGTTGGTCAGTCTGCCAGTTCTGCCCTGTGCTCACCTGTCCAGAGTGAGCTCTCTGACACTGTCGTGACTAGTTCACCCTATGCAGTAAGGAACAAGGGGCAGGACTGGTTCTCCTGCTCCCAGGGTCAGCTCTCCCACACCTATACCAGCAAGGCCAGCTCTCCTGTGCTGCCCAGGTGAGGTGACGAGACCACTCTCCAAGGTATTGCAGCTGGTGAGGGTGATGGACAGTTCTCCTGCCCTTATGACCTCAGGATCTGCTCTCTCATCTGGCAAAGGCGGTGAGAGGCAGGGGTTAGGGATGAGGGCATCTCTCTGGCGGGGCATGCCACCCTATGGAAGATGAGGGGCGGGACTAAATTTCTCATACTCATGTTTTAGGCTCTGTCACCAGTGCCCCTGCCAACAGGGTCAACTCTATACGGTGCTGCCCAGTCAGGCTGCAGGGTCCATTTTCCTGAGTGCTGCAGCTGGTAACCAGGAGTGTCAACTCTCCCTAGTGTTGTCGTCAGAGTTGGCCGGGACCAACTCAAGCAGCCCTATCTTCTTGGTGTTTGGTGGTACAGGAGCCAAGGAAATCAACACAGACCAATACTGCTGCAGGGTCGGAAATCCAGATATGGGTGTTGGCAGCAGCCCAAGAGTGGACATCGTCTTGAGGCACTCGGTTGGTCCTCGAGCAGGAAGCCCTGGGTTTCCACATGGGTATCTGTCTGCTGCTCAGTATTAATTGCACTGGTTAGGGTCCTACTTTCTCCTCTAGAATCCAATTTTAAATCACAACAATATCATGGCATAAAACATTTCAATTATTTTTGAAAATGTGCTTAATAACACATGAAAAGTTTAAGAGTATTTCCTAGAGCTATGATCCCTTTAAGGACCCAGAAAGAGTGAAGGGCAATCTAGAAAGGCTTTCCAAGAGGTAGGGTTTGAAAAAGGTTAAAATACATGGTGTGAAAGTCTCAAAATACACGGGGAGGAAGAAGGAACAGGGATTGGTATGTACAGTAAAGAGATTGCTTTACAAATGAAATCAAACAAATTCTCAAAAAGTAATAAAAATTCCATTTATTTAAAAGAACAAAAGAATAATCCCAAAGCAGCTGTTAATCAGATGACAAAATCTTGCTTTTCTAATGTACTTAAACTCCCCAGTTAGCACCTTGTTCTGAATGGTGATGGTTGTAACTAATGGTGGCTTGGCTGCCTGCTGAACATATGGCTTCCTTTTCTCTTAATCGCCTAATTGCTCTCATCCCTTTAGGGATCGGCTGTCTCAGGTGATTCTATGTGCAGGTCTCCTGAGTGGGATCTCCTCTTTTGTCGTCACCCAGAGGGGTTGTTGATGGGACTCAGCAGACCACAACACCAGGAGAGTGCAGAATGAGCCTTCCTAGAACCTTGAATCCAGTCTTCAGATGCAGAGGCTGTTCTCTGAGCAAGGCTAGGGAGGGAAGCTTCCCTAAGTTCACCCAGGGTGACATCAGCTTTGGGAGGTAATTTAAGAACTGTATCTCAGGATACCCTCCTTACAGACCTCACTTGAGGGCATCTTATGGCAACTTGCTACTGTCTGTGAACAGGGTGCGGTGTTGGCTGATCTTTAAAATGGGACATGGGTTCAGGACAAATGGCCCAGTGATTAAAATATTTGCTGCTTGTACAGAAGACAAAGGTTCGGTTCTCAGGAACTACACCAAGCAGCTCCCAACTTCCTGTAATTTTACTTCCAGGGGATCTGATTTCCTCCTGTGGACACTGTGGTCGCCTGAATGCACTTGGTGCACATAACACACTTGCTGGCAGTCACACATGGACACAAATGAAAACAAGTCTTTTAAAAATGTGTAGATATAGCATTAGCTTGGTGAGCCTTGTGTTAAGTGAGATACTAAAAAACCATTTCTTATTGGTTTCTAAGAAGAACACAGACATGTGCACATGTACAAAGTCATGTCTTTGGAAATGTTGAAGTCAGCGTTTTGGGCACAAAGATTCTTTCTCGGGTCCACAATAGGGGCTCTTTGTCATCATGCTTTTCAGGAAACTCACATAGAGGTGGTCCCCATGAGATAACCCAATTAGAGACCCTCAAATGGGAACACGGATTAGTCTAAGAACCTGTTTGTAGTATTCTGCAACAGATCACAGTGGAGATGCAAAACAGAGTTTGCCTAATGGCTGCTCACAGACTGGAAAGAATGCTGGTAGTTTCTTTTTCTGGATCATTCAAACCATTCCACAATCCCAAGCACAGGGCTCCTCAGATCTGTCAGTACCTAGACACCACCACATCAGGATCTCAGTCACCTACTGCCTACCTGAGCCATGTAGGGATTACTTTAAATTCAGAGTTTCCTTTTTGCCCACCAAAATTAAATTTAAGTTCACAACCAGTGCTATCATTGCAGGTGTTTCATGAGATCTAAGGGAAACAATGGAAGGATACACTCACAGCTTTACGGTTCAAGTGTTTCCTAACTCTTCCACATTGTTTTCAGACTCACTCAAGCTTCAGAAATGGAGCACTTTCCACAGCCTCTCCTCAGATGCCATCATCTCTTGGTAAGGAGATTCATCCTTGCCCCAGTTCCATTTCCTTTCTTTCCCCTGCTTTTCCTCCCTCCACCCTTCTGCTTCCCCATTCAGAACAGAGGTTTCTATGTCATCCGTTGACAGGCTTTCCATTGCAGATTTTGCACAATCCTCACAGCTTTAGGACTGCCTCAAACACGCATGATTGTCGGCACTGCTTCTTTCACTCACCAGTTTGTCCAACTTTTCCCAGGCCATTCAGCCCGACGTAGTTGTTGCTGCTTAACCTCACAGATGCTTTTGTTTCCTGTTTTAGGGCTAGCAGGTTCTCTACCTTCTTGGGTAGTTCATTTCCTTACAAATGTTGTTTGATACCATTGCCCTGAGAAAATCAAAATGTCATTTTCCCCATCTGAAAGACAGGTGTGTCTTCAGTCTCCCATCTTTCCCCAGATGGGCCACATTGGTGCAGAATTTTGATACCTCACCTAGCCTAGTGAGGCTCTGAATCTAACAGAGAGCAGGATGTAAATGAAAGATGCATTAGTCTGTTTGAAGATCCTCCTTAAGATCCTCTAAAATATTGATGAGGACCAATGCTGCTTCTTTTTTTTTTTTTTTTTTTTTTTTTTTGGAGGCAGGGCTTCTCTGTGTAGCTTCGGACGTCCTGAAACTCACTTTATATTTGAGGCTGGCCCCAAAATCAGAGATTTCCCTGCCTCTGCCTCCTAAGTGCTGAGATTAAAGGCATGTAACATCACTGCCCAGTATAAAACTTCCTTTTAGCTTCTAATTTATTTTTTAAGCAGAAGATCACTCTGATATAGATCCAGACAAACACTGTAAAAATAGGGAGTGATTACAACTCATATTTAATTAATAAAAATCTCCTCCAAATAGCAGAAAAGGTTTAGCTGTATATGAAAAGAATAGCATGCCTCATTCACATAAATTTTATTTCACAAGTGTGAGTTACACATGGAGATTGGTAATGTCTTCTTGGGTATACCAAATCACATGTTGCTCTCCATCTGTGTTAGTATGTTAGTCCTTCACATAACGATGCCAAGAGAGAAAATAGATAAACGGAAGATGGGAGAAAACATTTGTAGATCATATATCTAACAGTGTTAATCTCTAGAATGTGCAAACAATTGTATTTTTAATTGATTTTATTGAGCTATGCATTTTTCTCTGCTCCCTTTCCATCCTCTCTCCTCACTTTCAATCCTCTCCCATGGTCTCCATGCTCTCAATTTACTTTTTCTTCTTTCCATGTAGATTAGATTCATGTATGTCTCTCTTAGGGTCGCCATTGTTTTCTAGGTTCTCTGGGATTGTGATTTGTAGGATGGTTATCTTAGCTTTATGTTAACAAAACACTTATGACAAATAATTGTCTTTCTGGGTCTGGGTTACCTCACTCAATATGATATTTTCTAGATCCATCCATTAGCTTGAAAATTTCAAGATGCTGTTAGTTTTTCTGCTATGTAGTACTCTACTGTAAAAATAACCACATTATCCTTATCCATTCTTCAGTCGAGGGGCATTTAGGTTATTTCCAAGTTCTATCTATGACGAGCAATGTTGCTATGAGCATAGTTGAGCACATGTCCTTGTGGTAAGCCTGAGAATTCTTTGGGTATATACCCAAAAGTGGAACTTTTGGGTCTTGTGGAAGGTTGTTTCCTAATTTTCTAAGAAATTGCCATACTGATATCCAAAGGGGCTGTACCAGTTTGCACTCCCACCAACAATGCAGGAGTGTTCCCTTTACCCCAGAACCTCTCCAGTATAAGTTGTCATCAGTGTTTTTGATCTTGGTCATTCTTACAGGTATAAGTTGGAATCTCAGAGTTGTTTTGATTTGCATTTCTCTGATGGAAGCCATTACATTTAGTGGCTTGAAGGTGCAGAGGGGCTGCAGGGGTTCATGCAGTCTCTCTGATTGGAAAAGATGCAAAAAAGAGAGGTGGATGATCAGATGACACGCGACACCAACTGATCCTGCCGTCTCCCCATGACCGTAGTTGATCAGACCAGCAAGCTGGGTTTTCAAATGGATGAGAGACTCTGCTACACATTTCCTGAGACACACAAAAGGCCACCAAACACATGAACATATACACAGTGTCACTTATCATTAGAGTTGAAATATCAAATGGCCTCGTATCACAATTCTATGACCACAAAAAACAAAACTCAAGAAACTCCCAAATGCCAGTGAACGTAAAAAGTTTAGCTTATGCAAAACAGCACAGGGGTGGGCTGCCAGAGTCAAGAGTGAAAGAAATTGGGGAGCTTTTGCTTAAAGGAGAGAAGTACTTGGTTCTAAAGGAAATGAGTTCTGTAGGCCTAATGTATAATACAGGAATTGTGACCGTACTTAGCAGTAATGTATATTATACTGGAAATTTTTTAAGAGACTGAATGTGTATTCCTCTCTCAAAAAGGTTTGATATGATTTGATGAATGTGGTCATTAGTTCTGTTGAGGTCATCATTTCACTATATATCCATACATGAAATCAATTCTCTGTATCACTAAAATCTTTACGTGTCTGTCTATCATTTATAGATCAATAAAACTGACAAGTAGAATAGTGATGGAATATTCATTACCATCAGTGTACACATTGGGAGTGGCATGTGTAGTGATTCCCAACCAAGATCCAGAGGAACAGACAAAAGTAACTACAATGAAATGTATTGGTTCTTTCCATATACTCTCTGTGCACAGCACCAATGTGAGGCTAATTTCCTACCCTCTCCCATTTGACAGATTAAAACTTGAGAGATCGAGACAGTAAGAATTGTCCTCATGTCTACACAGTCAGCAATTCAAATGTCTTGAATTTGTATCCAGTACACTGTTCTGAACCATGGGAAAATGTTCGTAACTTGTTGAGCAATAGAGTGAGTTGAGAAAAGAATGCACACTAAAGTAACTATCAGAGTGTCAGTAAACTGGCACAAGCTTAGAGAAAAAAAAAGGTTGTGGACTTGGTTTGCTGTGAGTCTTTGGGAAGTTCAGAATCTTAACAGAGAATGGACATATCTATTCTTTGTGTTTTGTCTTCAAACGGATAGGAGAGTGACAGAGAGACAGAGACAGATAGAACGAAACAGAGAGACAACGACAGAGAGAGCGAGAGCATGTGTGAGAGCGATCCATGATATCTGGAAATGCAGGTGACAGAAGCAAAAGGGGCAGATAAAAGAGGAAACTTTTATAATTTAATAAACTTAAAAAAAAGAAAAAATCTCAAACAAAAAAAAAAGAGGAAGCAGAAATCAAAACAGTCAAAACACACCATTGACCCCAACAGCAATTGTAATGACATATAGAGACAAGGATAATGGGGTAGGCACAAATATGGGAAAAGACCCTCATCTTGGCTTTTGACTGGAGCAGTGATAATAAAGAATTTGGAGGGAGGCCTCACTGGCTCTCCTGGAGTGCAATACATAAACCATGGGAGTCTTGAACTCACAAAGATCTGCCTGATTCTCCCTCCTATGTGCTGGGATCAGATGTGTGAGCCACCAAGTACTGTCGAAGCTATTTTTAAAATATGTCTGCTGAACTGGCAGCTAGGCAACTCCAGAGGGTAAGGTCTCTACCTGCATGTCCCTCTCTGGGAACCAAAGGCAAGTAATTGTCAGGGGACTACTTTATTTTTAGATGCCTCTGTGTGTGTGTGTGTGTGTGTGTGTGTGTGTGTGTGTGTATCTTGTGTGGAGGCTAGAGGTTGACACTGGGATGTCTTCTTGGATCACTTTTTCACCTTATTTTTGGAGAGAGTGTCTCTTCCTGAATCTGCAGCTCTCCATTTTTGCTGGACCGCCTGGTAAACGAGTCCCAGGATCCATCTGTCTCTGTGTGTCAGTGCTGGTGATCCAGGCACACACTGCCACGAAAGGAATAGGGGGCAGGGAATTGGAGATATATTGGCTCCCAACACATTATATCCATGTACTAATACTAATTAAAATGTCAAAATATCAACAAAGGGATCAAAAAAGAAATGTGGAGGTATCAAAGACAAAACCCATAGCACATTCAAATCCAAGATCTGATGACGCACTGTTGGCAACTGTACAGTTAGTCAAAACCTCCTTTTATAATGTAGTGTGTAAGTTCTCATGAGCTGAGCTGAGAGCTGTGTTCATGGAGAGAAAAGCTGGAGAAAGCACTGCAGCTTCTGCACTTTAGGATGACCTACCCTACCAAGGTCAAACAGAGGGCCTTCCTTGTATGCTGAGCTCAGGGTGAAGGGAATCTTCTGTTCTTTTGCAAAACAGGGTCACTTCAGTTTTCCGATCGGCAAAGTTATATCATTTTTAGTTGATATTGTTTGCTGGATTCTCCTGTAGGAGCGCAGTTAAAAGGCGACATTATAGAAGCTTCGCCAAATAGAGGGGAAATTACAAGATTTCTGAAAGTCAACTAATGAAGCTTTATCCTAGGAAATTTTATATGCTAGTATACAAATAGGAATAAAGTAAAAAAATTCCCCATGAATATTCACCTTTTATATGATTATACAAAAATATTTTCAATTTTTTTCTTGGCAACCTAACTTTTAACATTTTATTTGTATATATATCTGTGTATGTCTGTGTACATTTGAACATGCAAGTTCAATTGCACACAACTCTGGGAACAGTGTGTCAGATTACCTAACTCTGGAGTTAAAAGCATTTGTGAACCAACCTACATTGGTGCTGGGAACCAAATCCAGATCCTCTTAACCACTGAGACATCTCCTTTGAGCAATTTAATTTTGGAAACTATTTGGAATTATACCGGAATTATTTGAAGCTAAGGGGCAGCTTTGCAATGGCGAAGGAGCCATTGCAGTGGTACACTGTTCTATGATTCTGAGCTTTGTGTGTGGAGACATAGAACTGGCTTAGAGGGCAGGCTCCTCCTGGAACAGATAAGGTGAAGTTGGGAAATGGTTGCTTGGCAAACCAAGTATATATGAAAGCATACTTGCTTTACCCATTTCGCAAACCTTCTGTCAGAATCTGTACCCTGGTTAAGAAAGTGGCCTTTGAGCTCAGTTCTTCACACTCTGCCAGATATAAACAAGTGCTTTGTTTCTGTATACTTTTTGCCTTGTTTCTGTGTACATCTTTTCTTTTTAATTACTGTTATTTATTGAGACATTGTTTCTTTCAAAGTGAGGTAAGAGTTTCTCATGATCATGCACGTGAGTAAAGGGGGGTTCAGAGTTGAGGTGATGCATTTTAGTCTGTATACAAAGTCATACGAACTAAAGCTTGTGATGCAGTTGTTCATACTCTGCATCCTGTGTCCTGATTTGCACGAGACCCTTACCCAGGGACCCCAACGCACTAGACGTTGACATTTGTGGGCCTCAAAGTTTGGGATGGGATTTTCCTTGGATGGAGAGATGTGATTGAGACTGGAAGGAGTAGTTGCGAGGTGATTAGCAACTGAGCTTTTGAGACCATAGAGTAGAAGCTTCCTTGCATGGGGGAGGTCATTCCTAAGGGCCTCTCTTCTAGGTCAGGTGTGTCAAGCTATCTGGTTGGCAAACAGCAGTGACTTCAGAGTTCAGATCACAGCCATGTGCAGGACCATGAGAGAAATTCATCTGGAACAAATGAAACATGGAGATACATCTGGAATTGGAGGTGGGGGAAACGTCCGACCTTAATGTGTAGCTGTGCCATCAAGTCTTACCTACATACAAAGGTACCAGAATTTCACTTTAAGTACAGCTGCATCTTTGAGACCCACCTGGCAGAAAGATAGAACAAACTTCTACAATTTGTCTCTGAACTGCAAACATGCATACGTGTTTTGTATATCAAATGTGACAAAATATTAAAATGCTTTGAATATATAAACACATATATTTAAATCATCCCACAAAATGTTGTTTCATCATGAAATTTTTATAACCTTATTTTTAAATTTATAGGAATCACAGTTAGAAAACTTTGAAATTTTAAAGAGACCTTGAATTGTTGATATACTGAAAAAAAATAATGGATTTGGTATTTTGAAGGTCATATTCTTTTATGTTGTGATAGTAACGAAAGATATTAGGAATAAACAAGGAAAGGTTATAGTTTAGAAGCTATGTATGTGTGTCAAGCCGGCAGAGGTCTACTGTAGTGGCTAGTTTGTCAACTTACAGAAACTAGAGTCTTGGAGAGAAAGTGGACCATAGATGCAGAACTGCCTCCACCGGATTGACCTGTAAGCAAGTCTGTGGGGCATTATTCTTGATTAATGAATGGTTGATGAAATAGAGCCCAGCCCACTGTGGGAAGTGCCCCCTGGGCAACTGGTCCTGGGTTGTAGAAGACATGTTGTTCAACAAACCACAGAAAGACACTAAGCAGCTTTCCTCCATCTTTCCTGCCTCTCCTGTCCAAATGCCTACTCTGACTTCCCCCGATGATGGGCTGAGGTTGGGACATGTAAGTCAAATCTACCTTTTCCTCCCTCAGTTGCTTTTCAAGTTCTTATCACAGCCATATAGAAGCGACATAGTACACTCACTTAGGTTATCTTTCAGATCTATAGAAAACAATGTATTCAGAGCACCTGTTTCCATGGAAGTTTCCAGGAATACTATTCACATCGTCAGCACAAGAATCAACTCCAGGATTTCTGTTCATTGTAGGGTCTAGTTTTCACCTCAGGGTGCAGTGTCTCTGACAGAAACATGGCACCCAAGGAAAGACAGAGCAAAGAGAAAAAATATGGGTCCAGTTTCAGCTGCCCCAGTATTCTGATACTGTTAACACATTAGTCAGATGTGAACTTCTGAGAGCACAAGATCTCAGTTTATTCAGAGAATATATAGGGACAGCCATATGGAAAACACAAAAAACAAAGTTCAAAGAAACAGGTAAACTTAATTTGAATATTTTATTTAATACAAACTGTCAAAAACTCTGCATTTTTAAACTTGTAAACAACAAAAGTAAATCACCCATTACACTGGTATTTTAGTTTTTTTTTGAAATTTTGTGCATTATATCACGAGGCAAGCATTAGGAAAAATATGTACAAATTTGAAATGTTATATCACAAAAGAATTACGACACATGAATTGCACCATATTTTAACATGCTTTTTCTTATTAATTTAGAAATATGTTACCACCAAAAGAAAATTGATAAAAACAAATATGAACTGCCTTGCCATTTTCTTATTATATTTTGGCTGTAAAATATAGTTTTAACCCAGGCAGTGTGGTGCACACCTTTAATCCCTAAACTTGGGAAGTGAAGGCAGGTGGATCTCTGTGAGTTTGAGGTCAGCCTGGCCTACAGAGTGAATTCCAGGACAGGATTCAATGATACACAGAGACACCCTGTCTCAAAAACCAAAAAATATATATAGTTTAATACATTTACCAGTATCACCTCTGAAAACAAAATTCAATTACTTAGTTCTGTGGTCAGACTGTAACCCATCATGACCTCACTTAAAAAAGAAAACAATATAAAAAATTAAGCCATTGTATTTACTAATTTATTTCAAAAGGACAACACTATGTGTAAATTATTACTTATAATCTATTCTTTTTGTTACTCAGTGACTGAAATGCAGTTGTTTTGGCATCTCAACAAATGCTAATTTTGTATTTTTACCATGCTTCCTGATGCAGTATGCATTTAAAGAAATTAACAATATTAGTAAGATATTTTTATGTATTTCTGTTCATGTGTGGGAGAAGGCGCATGCACTTGACTATGTGTGTGTGTGCATGTGTGTGTGCATGTGCTCATGTTCACACAGCATGCCAAAAGTCAACATCTGTTTCTTTTTTTCTACTACACATATTTTCTGAGGGCAGATCTCTCACTGAACATAGAATCCACTTAATTGCAAGAATGTCTGGCTATGTAGCCCAATGATCTCCCTTCCTCCACCTTTTCAACACTGGAGTTACAACTGTGCTCTTTAATGCTCAGCTTTTTACACAAACGCTAGGTTGGGAGCTGAGCACAGGAGTGCTTGTGTGGTAAACAACTAGGCGACTGAGGCATTTCCTTAGCCCTGTGTAATTATTAATTTCTGACTTTACACCATTTGTAAGTAAATCTGGGACATACAAACTGAATTTATAATTATGTTATATTTTGGAGTATAAAGTCAGTTAGACTCAGTATTCAAACATGGCTAGTATGTATCATATGAAATGTGGCACAGCTAATGCAAAAGAGAAGCAAAATGTATATAGGGAATGATTTATACAGCTAAGGAAATGTACAGGATCGATAGAACTGGGAGTAGAACAGGAGAACTAAAGTAGGGGGAATATTATGGCAAGGATCCTAAATCCCACATAAAAATTCATGAGACAAAGGCTAGGTACCCAACTGAAGAGTTCATGGGAAGTAGTGGAAACTATACAGTTGGCCTACATCAAGGAATTGTCCAATTATAGTTGTGTTCTTGAGGTTATATTAAAACATCAGAGCCTCTGCTTGCCTTTTTCCTTGTCCACTACTTAATCTTGACGGTTTCCCCAAAGCAACCAAAAGCAGCCTATGGTAACTTAGGGGATGGAAACATTGTCTCAAAAAAAAACCCCGTCATATCCTCAAATACAGACAGGAGAGGCTGTCATTGTTCTGATTTGTGTGCTGTACCAACTATTGAACCAAACAGTATGAGCAGATATATAGCAAACTAGGAGTTGATCATCCTGTATTACATGCACATCACAGTGATCAGTAAAATGAAATATATCAATAGTAGACAAGAGATACACAGGGATTCTCCAAGTCCTCCATTTTTTTCTAAATTATTCTGTATAGGAATTAGCTTACATATCTATTTTCTCTAAGTGCAATTTCCCTCAATGTAAGAATTGAGTCTATGGGTTCAGGAAATAACATTTAGTACTTAAGTATTACATATCAGATTGAAACTGTGTTAGACTGTGAAATTTACTCTGAGTAAGTGATCCATTTCATGTCACGCTTCCCTGCAATCTGTAGTATTGCGTTCAGTTGTAGTTGTACAACAGCAAGCCTCTGTCGGTCTGATCTGCCCTGAAAATGCCATCGTTCATAGCAATGCATAGGGATAATATAAATCACATATTTTAGCTTTATCAAGGGTGTTAACCTATGCATGATATTCACAAGCATAGGCATTGTGATGGGGTTAGAAGCAAAGACCAGGATACAGAGATGAGTACAACGCATTAGGGCAGGGATAAGAACAGAGATGGCAGAATCCTTTATAAGGCAATGATTTATCTCTAGATGCTTAAGAGTACCAGAGAGATTTAACAGAAGAGTTTGAAAGGGCTCAAAGTCATTCCAATACATTGTGTTGTTATTAATAAGACAATGATTTATCTCCAGATGCTTAAGAATACCAGAGAGATTTAACACAAGTGCTTGAAAGGGCTCGAAGTCATCCCAATGCATTGCGTCATTACTAAGATTCAACATCTTTAGGTGGGAAGTCTGAGGGCACTGGTCTAGAAATCTGAAGTCTCTGTACGATATATCACAGAATGACAGATACAAAAAATCCAGACTAGGTGGTAGAACTCTGTAGGGAGAAAAACAATAATAAAACTTCTGAAGAATGATGATTGAATGAGAAAAACTATACGTTTACATCCAGAATAAACCACTTTTAACATGCGGTATAATTTAATATAATTATAAAGTGGGTATAAATTAATACCCACTTTTTACAGTGGGTATAATCTGTACTTTCTTCACTTAATAGTTTTGTAACTCTAAGAAATATTTTTAGGCATTAACTTGCTGTGTAGTCCTGGCTGCCCTGGAACTCACTATAAAGATCATACTGTCATTGAACTCAGAGAATCTGCCTGTCTTTGCTTTCCGAGTACTGAGATTAAAATCATGTGCCACCACACATGGCTGATAGTTTGGTTTTCAACAATGAGATAAATGGCATGTATGATTATGTGCATCAGTGCTATAGAAAAAGTCTTCCACCATCTCAATTCCTCTTTCTTCTCATAGCTAGAAGGCTAGTGGGTTTTCACCTTTGTATTTCTGCACTAATCTTTACATTGCTGGCTGCTTAGTTTTTGTAATTCCTCCTCCAGTTTCAAATTCCCAAAAGTGACAAAAAAGAAAGCATAAAAGGTTTTGAGGAGTTTAGGAATACCCATGAATATTTTTATTTTGTCCCAAGAATTATCCAGGAAACCCAGAAACATGCCTGAATCTCTTACCTGAGCACGCTGTCCAGATGATTTTTGAGACAGAATGAAGACAAGTTGAGTTTCTTAAGGGTTTCCATACGTTGCAAATGACTAAGGATTTTTTTAAAGACTTTCCCACTCAGAGATCTAAAAATGACTTTAAGCAGTCTAATGCTCTTTAGGTGGCTCATCTGAGACAGGATGTTGGTGATATCACTCAGTGAACCCTTATCAACTGACAGCTGATTAACACAGCTGAGATCAAGAAATCTCAGGGGGCGTTTGCAGTGACCCAATTTAACAACTTGTAAATCTCGACAGCATATGTGCAAAGCCCCTAAACTCTCCACAATTTTCCTCACAAGCACAACCAAAAATTCCTTTTCCATTAAGGAGTCACCTAGGGAAGGATCCACTAGTAAATCGACAGGCCCCATGGGTAAGCAAATCATGGACCCTAATTCTATAAAACAAAGCTGTCCTTTCATCTTCGTGACAGAGTTGTCAGAATAAGTACAAGAGTCGAGACAGAAAGGTGATTTGATGCCAAATTCAGGGCATGTGAGCCTACAGTCAATGTCTTGCCTTAAATCTAGGATCCTCAGTTTAGGTTTCCTGTAGGGGTAAGAGGAGATAGAATATCTGAGAAATAGCAAATGATAATGAAACCCAGTAGGATCAATGATGACATATAGGAACAAATCCTTTTATCCATAGCTGGAACTCCTTGTACTAACTACCAACAAGTCTTTGCCATGAAAATTCAACCCCCTCTTCCCCCATCCTTTGTACATCTTAAATCCCCTCCAGTCTTAAAGCTTCTGTCTTTCTCTTAAGTAACACCTGTTATATAAACCCATCAATAGAATCCTCAATAACAGATTTCCTAAGGAATATTGAAGACATCAGTCTTTAATGTGTTACCAAGTTTTAGCAGAGTCTCACAAATCAACCTGCAGCATTCACTAGTTACTCCTTCTAAGAGAGTATCAGGCTGTAGCATTATATCCTGTGTCTCACCATGTCTCTGTTATACAGTCTTACCGAGAAGCAGAGTTCTTTGCAGGACATACTGGAAGATTCTCAATCATGGCTTTCAGGAGTTCATGTTGAGGATCCCGGACAGTTAATGTCCCAAGATGGAGACAGTAAAAGGGCCAAACTTTCACCATCTCACTCAATATATTCTTATGCCCACCTTTGAAGGCAGCAATGAACAATGGAACAAAAAAACATCTTGGAATATCCTCCAGAGCTTGGATTGCTGCAGACTCATGTCTCAGCAAACACTGTATAGCAAGATCGAACAGAGTTTTGGGGTTCTTTGCATCCATTTTTGTGAACCTGTATTAGGAGGAGAAACATTTGGAAGTTCTGGGAAAACACACAGTGTCGTTTTTGCAACCCGTGCTAGGAAAGTAGAAATTATTTAAACAATAAATCAATCAGATAGTCACCACCAGGTACTTCTACTATAGACACAGATTAGAAATAGACTTGTGAGTTTATAACCGTATGTGTTTATGTGTGTGTTACTACTCTCTCCCCCATGTATATATGCTCTGTGTCCTTATAAAATAGCATCAAAACGGGTAGTAAGTTAGCAGAAAACAATTTTGGTCACTTATCTACTTGAATTCCAGTATTTTCCCTCAGTTGTATATTAGCTATGATGAAGAGAAAGATAAATCTACGAAGTGGTACAATAGTAAATATTAAAACATCAAATTAATCGTGATTAAAGAGAAAAAGAAGGACATTCTAGCTCTTGATTTGTTTCACTCCCAACACTATATTTGTGGCAGATGAAGACACCAAAACTCTACAAGATACACAAGAAAGAAGATGGCAAAGAACTTAAAGTTGACCTTAAGAAAATTCAGAAAAATTAGTTATAAATTAATCCTAAAGATGAAAAAGAAAACATAAAATCAAAATAATGCACTACAGTTTGGGGCAAAGACTTCAAAAGTGTTCAACTCAAAGCTGTATGTTATCTAACTTGTGGAAAGTAAAGATTAAATAGTCAATCTGATCATGGAATAATGACTTCTAGAGTGTAGGAGAGATTGCAGGGGTTGGGGTGACAAAACACAGCTAGATATAATTCATGTAACCTAGAGGTTGGTATGGACATATCACAATGAGTCTCATTAATGAGTATGTGTTACAAAAATGAGTATCAAATGCATATCAAATAGACAATATGGAGGGTTTAAAACTGCAGTCTTTGAAACATACAGGCTCTGAGAAAGAATAAATTGATGTGGATAGGAGCAACTTTGAAGAAAATTTGTTAATGATGGAAGAAAACAAAATGAGGGGAATTAAGAATCCTGTAACACATAAAAGAGTCAGAAAGCTTCTAAATTTGTCTTCTACTGCCGGAACAACAAATCCTCTAAAATGCCTACATAGCACTGATAAAAGGAAAACAACATGATAAAGTGAATAGAATATAAAACAATGTAGCATCATATGAATACACAAAATAAGAAAAAATTTGAAGCAAAAACATTAAAACCATCAGAAACAAAATAACTGTTGCTTATCACCTACCTAGTATGGTACATTGCTACAGCATCTTGTATACTTTATGGCATTGTCTTTTGATAAAATAACTTGATGACTAAGATTTAAAAGGTGGTACATTTTCTTAAGGCTTCTGGGATTTCAATCTCAGGCACATGTCTAAGGGTCTTAAAAAGCTGGTCTTCTGTTGTAGCTCAAAGTGCAAGAGAGGGTAAGTACTTCCTTTTAGTGAATAACTTTCTTTCGTGTGAAGTCATTCTAGAAAGGAAGGGACTGGGAGATTTAATGTAACAAAGTAGCTAATTTCACACACTGTTACAAATGTTAGTGAAATGTATTCAAGAATTTACTGTTTGCGCTCTATTACAAGGTCACCTTGTGCCTAGGAATATATCTGAATATTCCAGGACTTTGGTTGAAAATTCAGTTGCGGATGTGCCTGATATGATTGAATAAGGACTCCAGAGTTCATTATAAGGGCTTTGGAGAAATACTATTTAAATTTGTCTTTTCCCTGACAAACTCAACACTAAAAACATTTAAAAAGTTCTCCCTAAATTGATGCTTAAATGAAATTAAATTTCAAAAAATATCTACATTTTACTGGGTTAGACAGCCTGATGGTAAAGTTCATATGTGAAAGAATACACAGGAATAGCTAAGAAGAGAGAAGGAAGCCACTTGAGAAGGGACTCCTGATACCAAGAAAACGAAAACTTTCTAGAGAATTTCTGTAATTACAATTTCTTGTCACTGCTATAAGAAGAGACAAATAGCTGAATGAAATAGGTGAGAACAGATGGCCCTGATGGTCCAACATTTCAGAGCACCTCTGTTGAACTTTCTTCTGATTTCTGCATCCAGAACAGCTTCAATGAGTTCTGCATTCAGAACAGCTGAGATGATCAAGTCTCACATAATATTCCAGTCAGGACTTGACCATAATCAAAAATTTTCTTATGTCCCCATGAGATTATTAGCGCCACCAATCATCAGGAAGTAACCAAGAAAACTATGCCCACATTCTCCTCAAAAAAGGGTTATGGATGCTTGTCTTTGTTTAGAGTGTTGATTACAAGTTGTTGTATATAATTGTCAGGAAAATGCTAAACAAAGGAGATTAGACTCAAGAGTTCTTGTTTTGAAAAGAAAAAAGGGGAAATGCTGTAAGACAATGAACTTGTACACTGTAAAGCTTTGTTATTCATATTAGTTTACTGAAACACTTATTGGTTAGTATCCAGGCAGAAAGCATAGGAGAGGGGAACAGACTAGGAGAATTCTGGGAAGAGGAAAGGCAGAGATGCTGCCACTAGCCAGACTTGGAGGAAGCAAGGTGAAAATGCCTCACTGATTATCAAGCCATGTACAAATAAAACCAAACACCAAAAAACAACTACTAGCATTCCTGCATCTTGTGAAGATTTCATGTCTGGTAACCATGTATAGTATATTAAACTATTGCTGAAACACTATGGTAAACATACCTCCTACCCCAAAATAAGCAAAAGGTAGAATGGAGGCCATTAGAACAGGTATTTTTGTCACCAATGTATAATTCCCATACAATCATAAGAAAACATGAAATTCTTGGGTAAAATAACCATAGAAGCTATGTACATACTACATGGTAAACAGAAGGAGTTAGAGAACTAGGTATAGAGGCATATGCCTGCAATCCCAGGACTCAATAGGCAGAAGCAGATGGACTAGTAGTTCCAGGTATTCTCAACTACATAATGAGTTCAAAATGCACCTTGGACTACACGACACCCTTTCTGAAAAATCCAAAGTCATACAGACAAGCAAAAGAGAAGGCAGGGTAAGAAAACGCAGGCTACTGAAAAGGATAAAGAATAAGACATCAGGAATCACAAAAGAAAGGCTAGGACAGCTTAAAAGTACTGAGAAACAGAAAGGCTATTCATCCAAGAGTAGCCACGTCTCAAAAGTTCCAGCACCAGTTCTGAGTGAAGGTATGAAGAATAAGGAAAAGTCACCTCCAAATATAATGTGTCTCCGACAAAATGACGGAGACCCTTGCCTCAAAGGTCATCCCAAGCTTCTCACTAGCATTAATTCAATCTGGGAAATTTGGGGACTATGATTCTGCTATTGGCACTAGTCAATGGGAAAGAAAATTATTTCTTCCTTGTTATTGTCTGAGGGATATCCAGCCAGGTGCAATCTTGAGAGCAGCCAACAATTTAAGACAAAGCTACTCTGGTAAATAAGAACTAGAGAGAGACTGCCACACCAGCTTCATGGGGAGACACCTGTAGAAGGCAGTGATGGGTTGGGTGAATGACAGGCAAGGAAGAGCTGAAAAAGAGAGGCCGCAGATCCTCGGGTATTGAAGGCCCTACCACTCTGAGGTCACACTACTTGCATGTTAATGAGCAATCTCTGCCACCTTGTGAGGACACTGATGATCCCAGGCATGAGGTTGGGGAGCAGTCCTACATCTGAAGCCACTTACCTTTGGTTCAGAGCTGGTGAAACTGAGAATCCTGAGTTTCAGGTCCACGAAGGCCTTAGGTTGCAGCAGCCTCTTCCCTCTCACAGATGGTCTACTGTTGGGTGAGAAGTGAATGCGCTAAGACAAAAATCCCAACACAGAACTCAGTGCTCTATTTCCTTCTCCTGTCCTCTTCATTCACTTATTATTATTTCTACTTTTAAAATAGAACATTTTATTAATTATTTGGAAATTTCACAATGCATAAAATGTATTCTATTAATATTTGACTCCAGTACTGCCCATATATCCTCCTAGATCAATTCCTACCTCTAAATGCCTCCCAACTTATATCTGCTCTTTTTCACAAACCTTGGGTATGATTAGTTCTACTTTTGCCCAAACCGAGTTTTAACTTAATTATCTACTATACATTACTTCTATGAGAATCTGCTGCATAGTTATTGGGGCACAGCAGTTGACTTTAATATTTTCTGTGTACTTCTATATATAGTTTAGCTCTTACAGTGGTTTCTTTTCTTCTTTCTTTTGGAATTTGATACTGATCCCTCCTCAGATGGCTATACACTATGAAAAGATAAACGTGAAGGTGTCACATACCCATCCAACATGGTACAGAAGTTACAACACAAAATTATAAGAAATATGAAAAAGCACAGCAAATGAAAATATCTCCTCAATGTCATATCAAAAAAAACCTGCAGAAGTGCTTAAAATGTTGAACAAATAGTCTAAAAGTATACTTGAGAAAAAAGTATGGCTTACAACTGAACAAACCAGGGTGGAGGGAAATCAGTAAACAAAATTACTTTGTGGTTTTTGCTTCCAGATTCCTATCTTGAATTCCTACCCTGACTTCCCTGGATCATGGATTTATAAGAGGAAAAGTGAAATAAAACTTTTCTTCCTGAAGTTGCTTTCAGTTATGGGGTTTATCACAGAAACAAAAAAAAAGCAAACTAGAGCAAGAATCTATAGACTATTACATTTAATAGCTATAGGGTACATATCTTCTCAGCAGTTCATGGAATATTCTGTGATATAGATACCAATGTAAGTCACTGGGCAAGTAAAAAATATTTAAAAGTAGAGTCAGTATTTTCCATCTTAGCAGATGCTAAAGCAATAAACTTATAAATCACTATTAAGGGAAATGACAGATATGAAACAATCCAAATGAAATTAAACATTATACCTCAATGAGCTATAGGTAAGTGAAGCAATCAGGAAGGATGTTTAAAAAATCCTGAAATCTAGTTTGGGAAATCTAAGAAACACCCCAAGGAATAGACATTATTGTCATTGCCCTCAGCTGCCTACGAGGACTTGAAGGTATGACATTACTGTGAATGACATCACACATTTCAGACACAGGACTTAGAGGAACTGATCTGCAAACAGTCCTCACGTCTCATCCATAAGTACTAGTTCTTACAATTTTCAATGTACTATGCAAGCTGCTAACAGGAAAAAGCAACCAATAATCATATGCAGCTTTGAGCCCTGGTGTGGAGAATTGTCTTTACTCTGTCAATCATGTTTAAAAAAATGCTGATTGGTTGATAGCCAGGCAGGAAGTATAGGCAGAAAACCAGACAGGAAATAGAGGTGAGACAATGAGAACAGGAGTGTTCTAGGGAGGATGAAGCCCATTCCTCCCATTCCTGCCCAGATCACAGAAGAATCAGGATGTGATCTGCCCCACTGAAAAAGGTACTGAGCCATGTGGCTAACATGGATAAGAATAATGGGTTAATATAAGTTACTAGAGCTAAAAAGAAGCCTGAGTTAGTGGGCCAATCAGATTATATCTCAAGTAAAATCTCTGTATGATTTTCTTTGGGGCTTACCGGCTGTGGGAACTAGACAGGACAGAAACCCCAAAAAGCAGGCCCTCATGTTACAGAGCCCATTGTCTTAGTTACTTTTCTATTGCTGTGAGGAGACACCGTGACCAAGGAAAAATACAAAAAAGTAACATTTAATTAGGGGTTTGCTTACAGTTTCAGAGGCTTAGACCATGAAAATCAAGGTGAGGAGTAAGGTGACAGGCAGGCAAGTATGGTGTTGGAGTGGTAGCTGAGAGCTTACTTCCTGATCTGCATGCAGGAGGAAGAGAGAAAGTGAGACTAGGCCTGGAACTAGCTTTTAAAATGTCAAAACCCTCTCCCCAGGAACAGGCTTTCTTGAACAAGGCCACAATTCCTAATTGTCCCTAAATAATTCACCAATTAGGAATCAAACATTCAAATACTTGAGCCTATAGGAACCATTCTCATTCAAACTACTCCATCCTGCTCCCTGGTCCGCATAAGTCTGTAGTCATATCTTAATGCAAAATGCACTCAGTCCAACTTCAAATGTCCCCACAGTCTTTAAGTCTTGAGATTATTTACAATTCCAGAGCTTAAAGTTTCTTGTGAGACCCAGGGTAATCTCTTAACTGAAACCCCTGTAAAATCAAAATACAAAAAAAAAACCAAACAGATAAATTTCTAGATACAAAGGTATAAATAACTTTAGAGATCCATAAAAACCAATAAGATTAAAGTATCTCCCAGCAAAGAAAATCCTAGAAACACATGGATGAAGGAAATTTTTTATCAGACCTGAAAAAATGCTCCCGAGACTACCTAATTAAAAAATACAGGAAATGTTAAACTTCTCCTACATGGACAACATATCTTGATATCTAGCCTAGTTCAGACTAAAAGTTTTTAAAAAATGTTTGGGTGGTAAACAGTATTAATGTACTACTTTTTTCTAATAAAGTCTTTATAAACTGGATTTAATAATATATTTTAACACCATGATCAATTTGGCTTATATGAGGTATGCAAGTAGGTTTCACTTATGGTTTGTAGTCACAGGTCACACGACGATCTTACAAGTGGAAAATAGGCCTTTATCAAAAAAGCACTAAAAAAATCTAAGACTAGAAGAAACATATCTCACAACAGAATGTCTCTACACATTAAACCTATAGTCAAAATCATATAAAATTTGGAAAACTGGAAAGCATTTTTTCTCAAGTCAGCAACGAGAAAATATCATCCACCTTCTCCAATCTTATTCAATGTGCTGAATGAAGTTTTAGTTTACTGTAGTAAAGCAAGAGAAAATGGCAAATGATATACACAAACAGTAAAGGGAAATGTCTAATTATTCCAAAGACTCTTTGCTATAATCCTATAATTAACAAATTAATTATAATTAACAGATTAACAGAATGTTTTCTAAATTAACAGAAAACATTAGGATGTGGTAAAAGGAGTTAAAAAACAACAACAAAAATTCAGTATTACAAAATAAGTGCAAACACTGATGCTTTTCCACATTCCAATAACCATGACATTGTCAAATAAATCAAGAAAACAATTTCATGCACAATTGCTT
Organism: Myodes glareolus; assembly: GCF_982192425.1. Classification (NCBI taxonomy): domain Eukaryota; kingdom Metazoa; phylum Chordata; class Mammalia; order Rodentia; family Cricetidae; genus Myodes; species Myodes glareolus. The sequence continues at coordinate 53,145,216 of NC_142053.1, forward strand.
CAAACTTTAAATACCAAGGAACAGACTTAACGAGGAAGTGAAAGCCTGAAACAGCTAATTTAATATCAGTGAAGAAAGAAACGAAGAAGACATTAGAAGATGGAAAGACTTCTTACATACAGGAACAAGCAAGTAAATGTTAGCTGCTTTCAAATTATATCACAGAGCAATAGAAACATAAACAGCATATTAATCTCAACATAACGAGATGTGTAAGTTAGTGGAATGAAATAGAAAACCCTGAAATATGATCATATATCTAGAATCACCTGATTATTGAAGAAAAAGTGCCCAAAACATCCACTGAAGAAAAGGAAACTACTTTTACAATATTTTTCTTTAGATAGTTTTTGCTAGTTTAGCAAAACTAACCATCTAAATGTAGAGAGAGTAACCTGTATCCCTGTCTCTCTTTACAAAAGTCAATTAAAAATCGATTAATGTTCTTAATGTAAGATGTGACATCCTGAAACTTCTATGAGAAAAACACTTTATAGGCACTGTATAAGCACAGTAAAGCCTCTTTAAAATACATTCTGAAAACAGCTCAGGAAACACTAGCAAAAACTGACAAATTAAATTTCAAGAAATTAAAAAACTTCTGGCCGGGTGGTGGTAGCACACGCCCTTAATTCCAGCACTTGGAGGCAGAGGCAGGCAGATCTCTGTGAGTTCAAGGCCAGCCTGGTCTACAAGAGCTAATTCCAGGACAGGCATCAAAAGCTACAGAGAAACATTGTCTAGAAAAATGAAAAAAAAAGAAGAAAAGGAAGAAAATATGAAAAAGAAATAGGGGGATATAGAAATGATAGGATAAAAGGGTAGATTACTAAACTTACTTTAATCTAAAAAACAGCTGTTAATCTGAAATATTTTACATTGATAAGGATTTTGATTTTTTTGATACATTTTTTTCCTCTTTTCTTTTTTGTATTGCTTTTATTGAAATATACGGGTTTTTTTTATATCTGTTCCCCTTCTTTCCTCCCCTCTTCTCTTCTACCCACTCCTGTGACTCCCACACTCCCAATGTATTCAGGAGATCTTATCTTTTTCTCCTTCCTATGTAGTTCCATGTATTTCTTTCTTAGGGTCCTCTTTGTTGCTTAGGTTCTCTAGGGTCATGGTCTGTAGACTGGGTTTTCTTTGTTTTATGTTTAAAAGTCACTTATGAGTAAGTACATATTATATTTATCTTTCTTTGTCTGGGTTACCTCACTCAATATGATTTTTTCTATATCCACCCATTTGTCTGCAAAATTCAAGATGTTATTATTTTTTAACATTGGGTAGTACTCCATTGTGAAAACATACCACAATTTCTTTCTTTTTTGTTTTTGTTTTCAAGACAGGGCTTCTCTGGGTAGCTTTGGTGCCTGTCCTAGAACTCACTTTGTAGACCAGGCTGGCTTTGAACTCACAGAGATCTGCCTGATTCTGCCTCTCCAGTTCTGGGATTTAATCATGCATCACCATGCTCAGCTATACCACATTTTCCTTATCCATTCTTTGGTTAAGAGGCATTTAGGCAGTTTCTTGGTTCTGACTATTACGAATAATGCTGCCAGGAACATACCTGAGCACATGTCCTTATGGCATGATTGAGCATCCTTTGGGTATATACCCAATTGATACAAATTTAATTTTGTTAGACTGTTTGTACATTTCTACTCTTATTTGGAGTATTGTGTTTATGAAGCTCATTTAAAAATGAATGTATAATTAAGAAATACAGGTTAATACTAATCTATAATAGTCAAACTTATAGTCATGTTAGGTATATTATCAGGGTCATAAACAGCTACATTGAGATAGACAGATGGTCTTCATATACTTCAAAGACCTACAGAATATGGCATTTGTTTACTAACCTAAAACTTTTAATGACAGTGAGACATGTCTGTTCCTGGCAGCACCAATCTATTTCAGAAAAGGTGATGTACATCAAAGAACCTCTGTATGGAGTTTGCTTTCCTTATGGGAAAAACTAGCTTTATAAAATGTCTCTTAGCAGAGTTATCTGGGAGAATACATTTTAGACTTGTAAAATTATTTTTAAATGTTTTACAGATAACAGTCAGGCATGGAGGCAAACACTTATAATTATCACATTCAGAATGCAGTGACATATAAATATAAAGTTTCCAACCAGACACAGCAGGGAACTGAAAAAAGTTCTAAATGACTTGGAAATGAAATCACACTCATCACCAACAGGTATTTCTAGTTCAGATGCAAAAGTATTTTAAAATACATATTAAATAAACTGGAAGGGAAATCAGCATCTACCATTTTAAAAGCCTGGCATATGAAAACTAGTAAGACAAATATGCAAAGAAAAAATGGTGTGTTCATTTCTTTGTTTTTTTTGTTATTGTTTGCTTGTTTTGTTTTACTTTTTAGGACAAGGCCTTACCAGGTACTCAGGGTGATGCAAAGAGAAAGAAAGGTAAAGTTTTCCTGGTTTTGTTGGCTGTTTTTTTTTTTTTAATACAAGGATACACCAAGTACCCAGGCTGATGCAAATGATGTTTTTGTTATTGTTGTTTGTTTTTATTTGTTGTTTGTTTTTGTTTTTTCTCTGAGAGAAGACCTCACCATGTATCCAGGCTGAGGCATAACTTGGAGTCTCCTTACTTCAGCCTCCAATATGGCACCACACCCAGCTCAGAAATATAGACTATAACTAATAGGTGAAAAGATTTGAAGCATTTTAAATTGAGAATACACAGTCATTGTTTACATAATTGATGTGATTTACACCTCAGGAACTCATACCTCAAGTGAACATGGACGGGACAGGGTTGGAATGCTACCTCGAGAAAACAGGCCGGGACGTATCGTATGCCTTGGGCGAACAGGGCGAAGAAACACTGCCTCGCGCGAACAGGGTTGCTTCTTGTGAACAGGGCTGTCCTGTGCGAACAGGGCCAAACTGTTAAGAAATCCGATGAAAACAGTGATTAATCCCCAAATAGGTTCAGTTTATGAAAAGAAACTTCTGTTGTCACTTACCTGAGTAGGCGAGTGGGGAGAATTTTCCAACTTTTTCAGCACCTCAGGCGCGGTAACTGAGACGAGAGCCAGAGAACTTCAAAATCCCGCTTGAGGACCCCAACCGGTCCTTTTCAAAGTTAGTGCACCCACCCGAGGACTCCAATTGGCTAGCTGGGGTCAGCTGACTTCTCTCCAAATCCTTCCGCCTGCTGCGGTTCACGAGGCCCCAGCGGCACGTCAAATTTAGGTGTCTATGCAATTGCCTATATCTTTTTGGTTTAAAATTTTTCTGTGGACTATATGAGTGTGACTTAAACACTGAATGACCAGAGAATTCTATGAAGCCGGGTCTCAAGCTCAGAGACAAAAAGTCAAATAGAATGAACAAAAGAACAGAATATTTTCACTTAAAAAATCAGGCATTTGCTGGGCAGATGGTTCAGTGGTTAAAAGCATTGGCTGTTCTGATGGGCCTAAGGCCCCGGTCGGAAGGATACACAAAATGCTTCACAGCTTTTAACACCTTTAGTTTCCCTGAATTCACTGCATTCTTTAGGTCTCCATCAAGAACAGATGCACTCTTCTGGCTTTTGTGGGCACTGCATGCACAGGGTACACAAATATGCATACATGCACAACATTATACTATACCTCAAAAATACATTTGTTAGAACACATACACGTATTTCACTCTCATATATTAATGTCCCGAGTTCTTTGATGTATATAGTAGTAGTTCTTATTTTCACCAGTTGCTTTTTCTTTTACTGGATGGTGACACAGTCATTTTATTTTTGTCCTTAAGTTTGTTAATATAGTGAAACCAAACTGATCTCACTTTGAGAAGCTGAGTTACTGGATAACAAGCAGTTTGTGTGTTGATAGATATGATTTACTGATGTTTTACTGAAAAGTTTTACAACTATGTACAAGAAGAATACTGGTATATTTTTTTCTTCTGACAGTTTTGGTTAGGTTGTCACAGAATTTTGTATCATAAAATAAAATATGAAGCTGGTCATATTTATATCCTTGAAAACATTATACAGGTGAGATTTACCTCATCCTTAAATTTTGTTGAGGTTTATAAGATCATTACTATGGACCTGCAGATTATCATTATTGCATTTGAAAGCTTTTCAACTATTATTCTAATATTTTAATTGCTTGAAAGCTAATCAAAATTTCTGTTCTTTCCTAGGTATTGTATGTACTTTCAAAGAATTGCTAAGTTTTTGCTTAATTTTCAAATTATGTTGTTTTCAGTGTTTTCTTAGTATAATATTGTTTATTAATTCTGTAATAAAACCTTATTTTCATTTTTAAAACAAGTTTTCAGTATTTGTCATACAATAAGATGCATTTTGATATGTATGTATGTATGCTGTGTATCATGTTAGAATTTATTAATGTGTGTGTGCTAAATTTCATGCCAAGAGTCTTTCTCAATTGCGCTCCTCATCATTTCATCAAAACATGATCCCTCACTTTAACCCAGTTAGCAATGGAAGTTCCATATCTCTGTCTCCCCAGCCCTGAATACCAGACGGACTGCCATGCCCAATGGGCTTTGCTTTCTTTTCTTTTCTTTCTTTCTTTCTTTCTTTCTTTCTTTCTTTCTTTTTCTTTTTTTTTTTTTTGAGTGCCAGAGGTCTAACTCGGATCTTGATGCTTTCCTGGCAAGTAAATTGTTGAATACCTTTCCAAACCCCCACAATATGGTATTTTATTTTTTTTCTTGGTGGGACAGAGCTTTCCAAGGTGAACAGAGATTGAAAGATTATGTGGCCTGCTCTTGGGACAAATTCAGGCATTGGTGGGATTTTTTTCCATAGGCCACAGCCTGGTCACTCTCCTACCTTGAATGGGTGATTGCATCCCTTAGGATGGGGAACCGTGGACTGGCTGTTGGAGCTCCTCAAAGGGGGCTTATGGGGTGTAGCCACTGACATGCCTTGAGGGGTCAGGTCTGCCACTAGAGTAGTCTGGGGGTGGAGACTGGTGGCCAGAGGTCTCCAGGGTCATCTCTTGGAACAGCAGGGAACGTTTCCCCCACGACCCAAGTTGGCATGAATACCTAACACTGATGACTAAGCAGTCAAATACACGAGCCTATTGGAGCCATTCTTACTCAGACCATCACCTTTCCAATCTATGGCTCCCATAGGCTTGTAGCCATATTTCAATGCAAGTATCCATTCTGACCAACTTCATAAGTCCCCATAGTCTATTACAGTCTCAACACTGTTTAAAGGTCCAAAGTCCAAATTACCTTCTGAGACTCATGACAATCTCTTAACTGTAATTACCCGTAAAATAAAAATAAAAAATAAAATCTCTTACTTTCAACATACAAAAGCATATGATAAGCCGGCTTATGATGGTGCATGCATTTAATCCTAGCACTCGGAAGGCAGGGGGAAAAGCTTTATAAGTTCCATTGTTAGGAAGATGAATTTATAAAGCATCTTTTCCTTGGAATATTCTCAAAAGTACTTCCATATTCATTACAGCACCATGTGCAATAGCGGAGATCTAGAACAGAAACTTTATTTTAAGATTATGAGAGTCTATTACATGTTTTAGCTTATAGTACATTTCCTTATTATTTTGTTGTAATTATTTTATTTTTTATTCATTTTATTTTTTAAGCAACATGGAAAGGATAATTTATTGAGTATCCTGTGGAAGAGTAGGAGACTAGACATTGATTTGAAGTACAACCCACAATGTAAGGTAATGAAATCTGAATGGTAATCCATTTGGCTGATGCACTCTTACAGTTACAGTAATAGTGAGTTTGTTTGTGTGCAATCCTCGCATTTAATTCACACCACACAGGAGGATATTCCAGATTGTCTGGGATACAGTTCTGGTGTGTTATCATGAGCCATGATATGTAGAATTTACTTTTGCCTAATCTCTGATTTGTCAATAGAGGATTCACGAAAGTCAAGGTCATAGAAATAAAGGTGGTACTGATTGATCAAATGTCAGCACATGACAAAGATTTGGGTCACAGCATATAGGGCTGCAGTTCCTAAAGATAACCAACTTTATTTCCTAGGATATTTTTAAAAATTAATTTATTTTTCATATTGGTATTGTGTTCATATGCATGGGTGTGCTTATATATTAATGTGCATGTAGAGTTCAGAGGTCAACTTTGTGTAACATGAACATCATGGAAGGAACCAAAGCTTTCTGATTGAATTTCAGCCCTACTCCACAAAATGAATATAACTGGAACTTTTGTTAGGGCAAACACTTTTGAGTAGCCAGGTCATAGACCCTAGGTGGAGAACCTACTACTGTTATTCTACTAAATAGTCACAGTATTAAATTGACATCCAATGACTTATTGTTAATGCATCTCTCAGTCCTTATCAATTAAGTTTATAATTGCAGTAGATGGTGATTAAACTGAGCCCCCAAATTTGCCCAGTGGATACAATAAGAGACTGCAACTACTCTGTCAAAATGGGACACATACACACCACACCAAACACAGACACACACACACACACACACAGACACACACACACACACACACACACACACACACTACACTTTGTCTTCCCTAATCGAGAAATAATTACAGAAGAGACGGCAAAAAGCCTAAAGGAGTGAGAAGTCTTTGACTAATACAAGGAAAAATATTTCTTCCACACACATCAGAGTAGTAACACATAGTAACCCACATATGTTACTATGTGGGTAACAGTCCACTATAGTATATACTATATACTGTAATAGCATGCACAAAGCCCCATGCATGTACAATTCAGACAACATCCTAGTATGGGAAGGATGAGGCAGTCATGAAGTTCCATTATTTGTTTATCTGTTTTGTTTTTCACTTTTTGTTTACCTGTTTTACTTTTGTTGACAGAGAACACAAAGTTGGGTGGGTAGGGTGGTGGGGAAGATCTATGAGAAGTTGGGGAGGGGTAATAATGTGAAAAAATATACTGTATTAACAAAACCACTACTGGTCCTGGTAAGTCCACCATGATCATGCTCTAGTGGAAAGCCATACATGCAAGAAAATATGGAAAGCACACATTACACTTGATTGGTGAAAAAGACCCATACAAAGTTGTAGGTTTAGGGAATAAAGGATAGATCTGAGAAGAGTGGTTTGGTAGTTTGAAGTAGACTGGCCACCATAGACTCAGAGATTTGAATACCTGGTGTCTTAGTTGTAGGAGATGCAGGCATGTCCTGACAGCCAGGCTACTTGGCACGCTGTGCTTCTTAATATGAAGCATGGCACATTCTGCTTCTGAGTGGTGCCAGAAGTCAGAACACTGAATTCTGAAGAAACACAAATAACTGGGCAACATGCCTGCAGGTGAGTCTGTCCTCTCCATGTCTCTTTTAATGTGCTTCTTTGTCATAGAGACTGTGGTGGTTTGAGTGAAAACGGCTTTCATAGGCTCATAGGAAGAGGCAATATTAGGAGGTGTGGCCTCGTTGAAGTAGGTGTGGCTTGTTAGAGGAAGTATGTCACTGAGTGGGCTTTGAGATTTCAGATGCTCAAGCTAGGCCCAAAGTGGCACTCTTTTCCTGCTGTCTGTATATCTTAATGTAGAACTCTCAGGTACCTCTCCAGCACCATGTCTGCCTGTGTCCCACCATGCTTCCTCCATGATGACAATGGACTAAACCTCTGAACTTTAAGCCAGTCCCAACTGAGTGGTTTCCTTTAGAGAGTTGTTATGGTAATGGTGTCTCTTCACAGCAATAGAAAACCTAACTCATACAAAAGTCGGGTCCAGGGACTGGGATATATCTGTGATAGGCCAGACCATGCTTTTGTTTGGAGGACTATGGAACACTTCAGCACCTTGGACTAAAAAAGTTGTTGAATGCTTTAAGCATGGCTTAATGGGCACTACTAGTAGGAGCACAGAGGACAGCAGTGCTGAGGGTGATGAGAACTGTGGGGGCCCAGCTCAAGAGGTTTCAGAGGAGAAGAGTGATAAATAGTATGTGGCATAGAGAACATTCTTGGAAATTGTGGCAAATAATGTGGCTGCTTTCTGCCCCTGTCCAAAAAAATCTCCCTGAGACAGAGGAAGTTTCCAGACAGTCTAGTATTAACTGTGTTGCTTGGTTCTTAATGGTCACACTTATGCAGATTTCAAATGAAATGAAGCAAGCTGAGTAAGGAACAATACGAAATTACCATTGGAGGAGAAAAGGGACATCAGGAAGTGTAGACACATTTTAAAAAGCTTGATGCTAAGTGGAATAAAGGGAGTGGTGATCTCAGAGTAAGACCTTACCTGCCTAAACTTCCAACTTGTGAAAAGGAATTAAAATGATAAGTCGTTAAAGAAAAACTTAGGGCCAGGCTTCATGATATATTCCTTTAATCCAAGCCTTTGGAATGCAAAGGCTTGCTGTTTTCTGAGTTCAAGTCCAACCTGGTCTACTGAGTGAGTTCAAAGAGAGACAAACTTAGGCAGAGAAAGAAATCATCAAAAAACAGAAAGCTGGTGAAAATGTATTTGCACAAGGGGGTCACGCTCCAACCCCAGGAAGCTGTAGAATTTGGCAATTTTGACCATGTGGTTCTGTCTTTAGAGTCAAGGATAGAAGAAAGACATGATGTGATCTCCCTCCATGGTTAAGACAAGCTACTTAGGACAGGAGCATAACATGGATGTCCTTGCACAGAGGCCTAGAGGGGTCATTGTGTGAAGCTATGTAGGTGAGGCCTGGATTGCCTTGGAGACCTCAAAATGGTGGAGATGTCAGAGCAAAGGATAGGTGCCAAGAAGAGCTCCTAACAGGGAGTGGAAGCAGCCCAAGGGAAAGAAGCATGTTGTAGTCATCAGAGCTGAAAGGCCTTGGAGATCTGAAGATTGTTTTGACATCAGACATGGAGTACAGACTTTTGAGTTTGCCCAGCTGATCTTCTGTTTTGTTTTGGTCCAGAATTTCTCCACTATGCTCCCTTTCCTCCATTTTGGGATAGTAATGTGCATCCTGTGCCCTTGGAAGTATGTGGTCTGCTTTTTTGGTTTTGATTTTATAGGGTATTAGAGTTAAGAGATCACATGAGTCAGAAGAGACTTTGGACTTTTACAGGGTTGAGACTATTATATATACTATGGGAACTTTTCAAGTTGGACTTAATGAATTTCTGCATTATGATATGACTACAAGCCTATAGAGCCCAGGGATGGAATATGGCAGTTTGTATAGGAATGGCTTCCATAGGCTTTTATGATTGAATGCTTAGTCTTTAGGGAGTGATGCTACTTAAGAGTGGCTAGGATTTGGAGAGAAAGAGAGAAGAGAGAGAGAGAGAGAGAGAGAGAGAGAGAGAGAGAAGGACTTCCAAGACCATGCAGGAGCAGGATTGGTGGGTTTGTGCTTAGTAGGAGGTGTGGATGAAAAAGCATTTGATTGCTGCCACCTAGGAGACCTCATGAATTTGTTCCTGGAGGAAACAAAGAAGTCAGGGGCTCGAAGAAAACTAGATAAATGAGAATAACTGGTCTCATAATAGGGTTGAGCCTGTCAAAAAGGGAAGAGTGACCCCAGAGTAAAGGAGAGGAAGTGGGTTGGTTATGCCATCTAAGGTCCTCCCCAAGTTTCTAGAGTGACTTTACCCATGTCTCCACCAGGCCAGGCTTGATAATGTAGCAGGAGCACTCTTTCTCCAGGAGTGGTCAGGTGTCTGTAAAACAGATGGAACAGATTTACACCTTGGTGTCATAGCAAAAGCTATGGCTTTGGGTTAAAAATCATGTACATCTTTCCTATGTCTAGAGAGCTTGATATATGTTTTAACTTGATGAAATGTACCTTTAAGCCTATACTTAGAAGACAACCAAAGGATATGTAAAATCCTGAGCTTGTGACTGAATAAGTAAGTAATCAATGCTCTATCAGTTTATCAGAACTCGTTTGTCAATGCTACAGTTCTGAACATTTGAACTCTTAGTGTAGGAATAGCATAGAAAGGGGAGAGAAATCTTAAATAGTTCCCACTTTCACATAGCTTAAATCACTTACTTATACTTTTACAACTTGCATTTATACATCTTAAATCATTTTCTGGAACCTTTCTTAGACCTTCACGGAGTGTCCTTAGACTGTGTACCATCTCGGGGTAGATGGTCTTAGAAGGGAGCACAGGGCCCCTCCAGCGCCTTCTGTAGAGGCTTTTTTGTCTCACACTACCCTGCCTCCCCCAAGCCTGCCCTATTGTTTGTGAGGTTCTTGGTTCAGGAACAGTTCCTGCTCCTGTACTGAGGAGATCCACCCAGAGAGACAGTCACAGCATAGATTGGACCAAGACACCAAGACTCTCCTGACTGCGTTTGAAGGAAGAGATGGGCAGGCGTCAATGTAAGAATTACTCCAATAATCTAAAAAACAACATTATAACACCAGAATTCAGCTAACATAAAACAGGAAGACTTACACACCCTAACCTATGAAGGGGCGTGGTACAATTGGTAATTAATGATCCGCCAGACTAGATTAATATAAAATATACAGCTTTAATAAATAGAAGGAAGACTTACACCAGAACTCCAGTGGTCTGTCTGGAACGTAGAAGCAAAGCGAGAGAGAGCTGGGAAGTGCACCCGCCAGGTTTATAGGTAAAATTTGCCTTAGGGCAACACGCCCCATGGACAGAATGTGATTGACTGAACTCCCCTATCAAACCTAGAAGAAGTAAAAGAAATAGACTTTAAACGTAACATTATGTAAGTGATAGAGTCCCTTAAACAGGATGTGAAAAACTCCCTTAAAGAAATAAATGAGAAGAATAACAAAAAGTTTGAAGAAATGAATAAATCCCTCAAAGATACCTTGGGAAAACAAGTAAAAGAAATCAAACAAGTAATGGAAACAGTTCAAGGCTTGAAAAGTGAAAAGGAGGTAATGAAGAAAACATAAACAGAGGGACGGCTGGATATCGAAAATCTGGGTAAATGAACAGGGATTTCAGAGACAAGTATAACCAACAGAATACAAGAGATAGAAGAAAGAGTCTCAGATGCTGAAGATACTATAGAGAAAATAAACTCATTGATTAAAGAAAAAAAAACCAAATCCAACAAATTCTTAACACAAAACATCCAGGAAATCTAGGACACTGTGAAAAGATCAAACCTAAGAATAACAGGGGTAGAAGAAGGAGAAGAATTATAGCTCAAAGGTCCCAAAAATTTATTCAACAAAATTATAGAAAAAAACTTTCCCGGCCAAATTCCGAGAATCTGGTTAGATCACGTCCTCGTTCAGTCCCAGTCCAACTGGCCTTGTTAAACTCTCATCAGATCCGTTCCCTTGTATCAGTGGGTGATAGCATCCCTCGCAGTACTGATTTCGTTTTTCATGTTCTTCCTCCTTCTGCTCCTCATTTGGACCTCGGGGGGCTCAGTACGTTGCTCCGATGTGGGTCTCCGACTTTATCGCCGTCCTTCGCCAGATGAAGGATCTATGGTGATAAGCAAAATATACATCAGTATGGTCATGGGCCACGGCCGATTCAGGCACCTTCTCCTCTGTCCAGAGAGCAATCTGGGGGATCTCTCCTTGGACCTGGGATCCCATATATAATCAAGTCTCCTGTAAACCCTCGGAATTTGGCCGGATTCTCTGACTGTGGCTGGCCCGAAGTCTTTCTGAAAAGCCATTGACTATGACACTGGGACCTGTTTCCTCTACATATACTGGATTTTGGGGATCCAGTCTGTTTGGACACTCACCTTCCTGGACCTGGAGGGAGGGGGAAGGAACTGGAACTTCCCACAGGGCAGGAAACCTTGACTGCCCTGGGGGACGAAGAGGGAGGAGGAGGGGGAGTGGGGGGAGTGGGAGGATGTTGGGAGGGGGGGCGGAAATGGAAACTTTTATAATTTAATAAAATTTACTTAAAAAAAAAGAAAAAGATATCAAAAGGAAGGGGAACTCAGATATCTAGGAAATTATTCATGGTGATCAAATGAGATCAAATTTTTTATTGAAAATAAATATGGACTATAAAAAAAACTTTCCCAACCTAAAGAAGGATATTCCTATGAAGGTACAAGAAGCATACAGAACACCAAATAGACTGGATCAAAAAAAATTCCCTTGCCATATAATAATCAAAACACAAAACAGACAGAATAAAGAATGACTATTAAGAGCAGCAAAGGGAAAAGGTCAAGTAACATATAAAGGTAAACCTATCAGAATTACACCTGACTTCTCAATGGAAACCATGAAAACCAGAAGGTCTTGGATAGATGTGCTGCAGAAACTAAGAGACCATGGATCCAAGCCCAGACTACTATACCCAGCCAAGTTTTATTTCACCATCGATGAAGAAAACAAGGTATTCCAGGATAAAAACAAATTTTAACAATACGTAGCCACAAACCCAGCCTTACAGAAAGTAACAGAAGGAAAATCACAACCCAAGGAACCCAACAACACCCACACTAACTTAGACATCTAATAACCCTCCACAAGCACAAGCCAAAGAAGGGAAAAACACAAACTCTAATTTCTTAATAGTCTCCATCTTAAGGGATCCATGGTGTGTGTGTAAGGGATTCTGGGGAGTTGTTGGATGCTATCAGCTTTCCTACCTCACTTCCACAAGGCACCCAAATATTGCCATGAATTCATGATTATGTGTGAGAGAATTGCCTGCCTCTACCCCTTCAGTAGGGTAAGAAATATATAATGCTACTGCTAAAGGATATGTACCCATGACTTTTTCATATTTCTCTGTTCATAATATTTTAAATAATTTCCCATGTAATGAATAGAAATTTGTGACTGTGGCATGATAGACTTCACAAACATATTTGATTGTAAAAGGGGAATATTAAGAATAGGAGATGAGGATGCACTGAATTTTCTTCACTAGTAATGTTGTTTCTTTTTGCAGGCTTGTGTCAGTTAATTCCCCCCACTTCCTCGACTGTTTTGAGCATCTAGTAGAGGTTCATTGGTAAACATCTGGAAAATAAATAAGGCTCCCTCTGTTTCTGGAGATCATGGTTTTCCTTTTTTTAATACTGCCATGGTAGACCATAATTTGTCTTTAAAAATTCAGAGCAATTATCTTACCTCACTTGTCTAGTGCTTTTTATTTCTGTGTTTTGCACAGGACCTTGAAGGGCCTGCTTGAACTTTTGTGGTATTCAGTCTCTTGCAACTGTCTGTTGGATTTGAGTAATAATATGACTGTGTGGTTTATTTGTCCTGGTTGCCTCAATATGGTAGAAACCTGCTTTTGTATGTCACAGTAACATGGACACATGTCTTTATTCTAGAACTTCCTTATCCAAGAGACTCTCTTACAGGAGACGGATAGCAGCACAAGATTGCTAGTGCATTAGTTATTTATGCACATATGGTAGGGCTGTGTCATGCTGTATATACAGAGATGGAAGGGAAATTGGAGGAAGTTTTCTCTCCTACCATAAGGGTTACAGAGGTTGACCTCATGTCATCTAACCTGTCAGACTGTAAGTGCTTTTATGTACTGAGCCATCCGCCAACTTCAGGCTACTAATTTAGCATGCTTTCCAAATGCTACTGAGGGAGAATAAGCAACATTATTTTTTCCCATACGTGAACCCTATGAACCAGAAATGCAAGCTTCCAGGCAAGACATGCCCCTTGTACGACAGCAGCTTGATTTTGTGAGGTGACCCATTGCCCTCTGATTGAACTTATGGCTTGCTACACAAGGTTCAGGGATCCATGCCTGGTACTTTAAGGTCAGATGACCAGGTTTAGAGAGGTCATGGGATCAAGCAGGGACATTATCACTGATATTTAGCTAAATTGACATTAGGAGTATTCCTTTTAAATATCCACGATTACACCTGTAGACAAAAGCTGCTCCCACCCTTATAATAAATGACAATGAATGGAGACCCAAGGACACCTCTTTTAGTTAGGATTTCTGCTGTTATGACAAAACCTCTATGAAGCAAAGTGGATTTATATGGATTTAGCTAGCACACGTTGGGGTGCCAATTTGTTGTAAAATGCTGCTCGTTTGTTTTCTGGCTACCCAGACTCCCAAAATAACCACACAGAAGCAGATGCAGAGATCCACAGTGGAGCACTGGGCTCCCAAATACCAGATGTAGAGTGGGAGGAGTGATAATCTGAACAAAAGGGTCAAGACCATGATGGAGACACCCACTGAAACAGCTTATCTGAGCTAAGGGGAGTTCACTGACTCTTGCAGGACAGTGGGGGAACCAGCATAGAACCAAACTAGGCCCTTTGACTGTGGGTGACAGTTGTATGGCAGGGGCAGACTGTGGGGCCATTGGCAGTGAGACCAGGATTTATTCTGACTGCTTGTACTGGCTTTTTGGAACCCATTCTCTTTGGATGGATACCTTGCTCAGCCTGGATATAGTAGGGGGGGGGCCTTGGACCTGCCTCAAAGGAATGTGTTAGATTTTGTTGACTTCATACCAAAACCTTACCCTCTGAGGAGTGGGTGTGAGTGAGAGGGGTGGAGGGAGTGGAAAGAGGGTCTAGAGTGGAAATTGGGATTGGTATTTAAAATGAAAAAGTTAGTTTTTTTTAAAAAAATAATTAATTAATTAAACATTATTGAAGAATGAATTTAGGCATTAATTAAATCTTTCTATTCCTATTTAAATGTTTTGAGACAGGGTCTTAATTTATAGCCATGACTGGCAGTATGTAGACTGGCTTTGCCTTGATCTTCCAGATATCTATCTGTCTGTAACTACCAGGTACTGAGATTAAAGGCATGTGATTCCATACCCAGCTCAAACTGATTTTAAGTTAGATTTTGACATGTTCCTTCTGAATTTGAATCAATAATTTTTAATATTTATGTGGTATATGTTCTTAACAATGTTGTTAATAAAATAACATATATGAGATCAAACAAGAATTAATATGCTGGAATTGTATATGTTCCTTTTACTGATATCTTCTTGAATTTGATCATGTTTTTATCATATAAACATAATCATATAAACTTCAGTTTTGGAGATGAATTTTCATGTTTTTTATCTCAAAATGAAATTTAATATCATCTCAATATGTGAGAACTATGAACAAAACTCTGCAACTTTTAATTATATTTTTGCTTGGTTGATCTGAAATCCAGTAGGTTCTCATTTAAAGTTTGAAACAATATAGATACATTATTGTTTTGTTTTTTCTTACAGATCATTAAAATGCAATTAGGTTTATTTTTAAAAAACTGCATAATGGTTATTTTTTTTCATTGCCCTAGTAAGCAATGAAAATGCACTGGTGTTGACAATTCAGCATGTGACAGGAGCAAACCAAGTTTTATAAACATTTGCTATGTCCTTGCAATGCAGTGTTTTCTCACTTCAATACATTAAGAACATAAATACATTGCTAATTAATTGGTTTTATATGCTTCTTTCGTGGTATATCTTGAACAAACATGCTTCTATATCTATGGTAATAACATTTTGGAATGTCAAATATAAGACTTCATATACATATTTGCCATACAATATTATAGAAATTGTGGCAACTTTAATAGAAAAGAATCATCATAATATCCAAACAGAATCACGTATATAATGAAGGAAGAATTATGCATGTGTCCTAAATATCTTCCTAAGCTAATACAAAAGGTGGTCTCAGGTGGATGGCTCATGGCTCATGGTGACTGGTGTTTGAAATTTTAAAAAGGCTAGCTAGTTCAAGAATGGCTCCGGGGCAAGTGGTAGAAACTTAGGGCATGCTAGTTCAGGGAGGCAGATTAGTGTAGTCCCACTCCTAATGGCTGAATAGGGACTCAGGATCTTGCTGTCTCTGCTTCCTGACCTCATGAATGGGAAGGATCTCCCTCTGCCACAAGCTCTTTACCAGGTTCTGCCTTGCTGAAATTCCAAAGCAGTGCAATTAAACAAGCATGGTGAAAAGTCTAAAGGAGGGAAGCAAGCTCCCCTTCCATACTAGTCTACTATGTCAGGCATTTTACACAACGACAGAAGATAAACATCAAATAGATGTGAGAGAAAGCCTCCAAGATGGTAACATTGAACCCATGAATTCTGCTGAGAAGAGAATAAACAGAATATGTAACAAGAACAAGGGAAATAAAATGGGTCCCAAGCTGGAAAAACACCTTGCTTCCATGCACTAACAATCTGTGCAAAAACAGGTAAACCACAGAAACATTGAGCCTCTGAGTGGCTTCAGGCAGGAACCTTGTCTTGTCTGTCTGTTCATTTTGGCTGACTACAATACAATCCCAAACCAATCCTTGGAAAAGGAGTATGAAATAAAGAAAAACTGAGTCACTCAATGGGTAATGCATACACATTCTTTTTCTCACAGTTAAATCCAGATGATTTCCTATAAGAGACTGAAGACAGTCTTATATTGTGAGGCTAAATATAACTTATGGGATAAAAGTGTTGGCTTTAATAACTACCTGGCCTCCAGAAACATATCCAGGAAAGGTTAGAATGTCATGACTGGTGACCAGTAACCAGAAGTAAATTTCACTGAAGACAGAGGTATGATTTATCATGACTTCCTAATCTATATCATACTGGTAAGAAGAATAATGGTGACAATGGACAACTCAGCCTCAGGAACTTTTAATTCTTCCATTTTCTTGTCAGAGTTACTCGTAATAAGGGCAATTCCTGTCTATATTTCCTGACTACGTTTCCTATAATATATAAATCTTACATATGAAGTCTATAGACCTCAGGAAAGAACACTGGGTGCTCAAATGGCAACTATCATTATTGAAAATTGGTTGAACTGTGGAATTCACTCTGAAAAAGTGATCAAGGTCATGTCAGTCCGCTGTGCTGCCTGTAGCATCATCTTCAACTGTGCATGCACATCAGCAAGCTTCTGTCGATCTAAACTACCCCGAAAATACCACTGCTCATAGCAATGCACAGGGATGGGGTAAACCACGTATTTCAGCTCCATAAGCGGTATTAGGTTTTGCAGGATACTCACGAGCATAGACATTGTAATAGGGTTAGAAGCAAAACTAAGCACACGGAGGTGGGAACACTGGCTTAGAGCTGGGATAAGAGAAGTTATGGTAGAATCTGTTATAAGACAATGATTTATCTCTAGATACTGCAAGGTACCAGACACATTTTCCATAAGCGTTTGGAAAGGCTCACAATCTTCCCAAGATATTGGATTGTTACTGAGATTCAGCAGCTTGAGGTGGGTTGCCTGAGGACACTGGGAAAGAAATCTGAAGTCTCTGTAAGAAAGCTCACAGAAAGGCAGATTCAAGAAATCCAAACCAGGTGGGAGGACTCTGTAGGGAGAAAACAGAAAATTGATGCTGAAGAATGAGGAACTGGTGGTGGGAATTTATCTAGGAACCTAGAACAAGCTTCTTTGTACATACAGTGCTGCAGCAGCTAACCATGTGGACTTTAAAATAACATAATAGGCTTGTGGCTCTAGGAAAGACTTTTCCACTCTTAGACACAGATTTTTAATCTTCAGAACATGTACAAGATATTATTATGCTTGATTCTGAGAAGTAATAAGTGAAAAAATTTAACCAAGTTGGTAATTATAATCCACATGGAACTAATTCTACTATTTGACGGAATGGGGTCAGGGATAACATTCAACTGAATGTTCTTAAAAGACAATCTCTAGATTCTGGACCTGATCCTTGAGCCCAACACATGGGCAAAGATGATCTGACAAAAAGAACTACGGGGATCTTTTGATGAGTACGTATGTCAAACTACAGCATAAAATCTTAACCTCCGTCGACCTCAATGCTTCCACTTCATCTCTAGATACCTAGAGAAAGTCTTTTTCTTTTCATTAAGATATTTGAGGTCCTATATTGTATGAGGATAGTTGTCTGAATGAATGAATGAATAGGTACAGCTTATTTTTGTAATCCTGACTTTTTCTTCACTATAAATGAAGTGCTCTAGTGGACAGTTTCAAAGTTCCTGTAGTGTTACTGTTGCGAAGGGAAAAAACAGATTCCAACGAGCCTTAGGAATGCCATAGTCTAGTTTCTTTCCTTTCTTAACAACAGAACGTCAAAAAAAAACAACAAAAAACAAACAAACAAAAAAACCAGGTACCTCCCCTCCCCTCAGACTCTCACCTGAGCAACTTGTGTAGACGATTTGTGAGGCAGAAGAAAGACAGGCTGAGCTCCTTTAGGTTCTTCATCCGCTCAAGTTGGGTAAGGAAACCTTTGAATGTTTTCCCATTCAAAGATTTAAGGGTGATTTTAGACAGACTGAGACTGTCCAGGTGGACCATGTGAGACAAAAGGGTTGTAATATCACCAAGAGAAGCCTGATCAACTGCCAGGTGTTCAATGCACAACAGATCCACAAGTTTCAGGATATTTTTATACTCAGACAGTTTATCAATCTGCAAATCTCGACAACAGAGGTGCAAGGACCTGGAACTCTCTTCAACTTTACTCAGAAGCAAAGACAAAAACTCGCTTGCTCTCAAGGTGCCGTCCGGGGAAAGATCCACTAGTAATTCAGTGGGGTAGCTGGACAACTCAGCCTCAGGCACTACATTTACAGTGCTATGTTGGACTTCTCTCTTCGGGGCAGAGATCTGAGAGTAAGAACAAGACTGAAAACAGGAAGGAAATGTTGTCCTGGTTTGAAAACATGTGGTCCTGCAGACAGCATCATGCCTCAAATCTAGGATCTTCAGTTTGGAGCCTCTGTAGGGAAAAGAGGAGGTAGCACATAAGAGAGGCAGCATATTTTAATACAGTCTAACAGAACTAATGATAACAAGTGAGGATAAAACTCCTTGGGTGCTCAACTCCATACAGCAACTAAACACTGCACTTTCCAGCATTACCTCTGTCCTAGATTCTCCATCAATGCTCACCCATTTCAGTGCTTCTGTCTTCTAAGTAATATGCCCATCATGTTTACCAATCAATGGCATCCTCAGTCACATGTGTTACAAAATTAAAACCCTCTATAAGACATTAGATTCTTTTAAATAACCTCAACTGAGAAAATGAATAGAGTATAACATCCGGATGGTGTGAAGGACGCCAAGGAAACAAGGCCCTCTAAATCAAGAGGATACACACACAAATGAAGTCACAGAGACTGAGGCAGCATGAACAAGGTCTGTATGGGCCTGCACCAAATGGGGTCCCAGAGCAGAAAGAAGTGGACATATGCCCTTATCCCTAACCCAGAACCTATCTCCAACTGATAACCACTTGCAAATGAAAATTTACTTTCTTCTAATGGACTCTCACTGGGGGCAAACTCCTACTCTTAATGGAAGACTGCATGACCAGCAGCATATGGCCTACAGAAAATCAACTCAATGGCCTCTTTGGAGGTTCATTATCTCAAAATGTTGTGTCTGAGCTGTTTAAACACTTATCTTATGTTTTAGTTTTATGCATATATTTATTTTTTTCCTCTTTCTACCTTACAGGTCTTTTGCGTATATATATTATAGTTTCTAGTGTCATGGGTTTATTAGATTCCTGGCTGCAATTAAGTGGTTTTCTACTTCTATATATGTTCCTGTGCCTTTTCTAGGGCACTTTTCCTTCTCTTTATTAATTTTGTCCTATTCTGAAGTGTTAGTTTTTGTTCATTCTCATTTTATTTTATTTTTACCCCTTAGAAGCCTGTTTGTTTTCGAATGAGAGACAAAAGGGAGTGGATTTATATGGGAAAGGAAGAGGAGAGGAACTAGGAGGAACAGAGGGAGGGGAAACCATAATCGGGATATATGAGAAAAAAGTATTTTTAATAAAAGGAAAAAATTAAAAACAACAAGATCTCAACAGTTGGACCAAACACCTCCCATCCATTGTCAGAATTTACCACGAACTATCTTTGCTATAACTTTTTCCTCTCCTGTCACAGGCTGAAGAATAACCTCTTGCTGTCTCACCATGTCACTATCATACAGAGTCTTACCGGGAAGCAGAGTTTATGGCAGGAAGGACCTGAAGACCATCAATCATGGCTTTTAAGAGTTCACCATGTATTTCATGTCCTCTTATTGTTCCGATGTGGAGACAGAAAAAGGGCCAAACCTTCACCATTGCTGTCAGTGTCTTCTTATGCCCACCCAAGAAAGCAGCATTGAACAGTGGAATAAAGAGTTCTCTTGGAATCTCCTCAAGTGATTGGATTATTACAGTCTCAGTATTGAGCAGACTCTGCATAGCAAGGTCTAACAGTGTGGCTGGGTCCTTGTGGTCCATCTTCATGAACCTGCACAAAGGTGAAAAACACTTGACAGTACTGATACACTACTAGCAATGTAGAAAAACATTTATAGACTAAACATATGGTGAGTCAGATAATGATTTCTAGATATCTCTATTATAAGCACAGGTTAGACATTGACCTGGTTATATAATTATGTATATGAATATATAATATACATATGATAAAATGGCATTTGAAATTAGTAGTATGTTAGAAGTCAACATTAGATAGCTGCCTACATGCTAATATTTTCTATGAAAAGAATACAAAATCAACAAGAAGTAGAAATGTAAATATACACAAAGGTCATGTCTTCATTTTTCTGGATATGGAAAATACTAAGTCATAAAAAAATAATTGTAAGTAGAAGAATGAAACTTCAGTATATCACCAAAATCAGATTTTCTGGCAGGTGAAGAGAGATAAAAACTTCAAAAGATATACATAAAGGGTGATGATTTGGAGCTTCAAGTTATTCTGAAACAATAGGCAGAAAGATTATACCTTAAAGAAGCCCAAATTAAGAATACTATGTCTTTAAGGTCTTTAAGGTCAAGGAAGGCACACATTTTTGGGAGTAGACTAAAAAAAATCTCTGATTAAATCCTCTTGCTGTCTCTAACACAGAGAAATTAAAAAAAACTGTTAATCTGAAAATAGAATAGTGACTCTAAGGGTCAGGGAAGGTTGGCAATTTGAGTACTGAAAGTAAAAAAACAATAGCTGGACATGATCAACATAGGATATATGTAGGTGTAAAAAGATGAGAATTGGTTCTATTATACTGTATGTGTGTGTTAAAAAATAAATACATGACATCAAATAAGGACTATTATGATTTTTTTGGCACAATGGAATTTTATTAAGGTGTACATAAAATGAAATTATGAAATTGGCATGTAAATACATATAGATGAGAATAATGATTATTTAGTTGAGGCAACCCAGATCCAGAAATAAAAACAGGTATATTCATTCTCATATAAATCTTTAGATAAATGTGCTTAAATTATTTTTTTTAAAGTAATTTTATTAAAGTATAAAAGATTCCATTTACGCCCCTCTTCCCAACACCCTCCCACTCCCCCCCTCCCTCTCCTCCTCCCTCTTTGTCCCTAAGGGCAGTCAGGGTTTCAAGCCCTGTGGGAAGTTCAAGTTCGTCCCCCCTCCCTCCAGGTCCAGGAAGGTGAGTATCCAAACAGACTGGATCCCAAAAATCCAGTATATGCAGAGGAAACTAGTCCCAGTGTCATTGTCAATGGCTTCTCAGAAAGACTCCGGGCCAGCCACATTCAGAGAATCCGGCCACATTCAGAGAATCTGGTTGGATCACGTCCTCGTTCAGTCGCAGTCCAACTGCCCTTGGTAAACTCTCATTAGATCCGACCCCTTGTATCAGTGGGTGATAGCATCCCTCGCAGTCCTTCGTCATTTTCTTCCTCCTTCTGCTCCTCATTTGGACCTTGGGGGGCTCAGTCCGGTGCTCCAATGTGGGACTCCGTCTGTATTGCCATCCATCGCCAGATGGCGGTAGTGGCGCAGGC
Source organism: Myodes glareolus (assembly GCF_982192425.1). Taxonomy (NCBI): domain Eukaryota; kingdom Metazoa; phylum Chordata; class Mammalia; order Rodentia; family Cricetidae; genus Myodes; species Myodes glareolus. Next base: position 53,167,006 of record NC_142053.1, read on the forward strand.
CTTTAATCACAGCTCTTGGGATGCAGAGGCAGGTGGATCTCTGTTGAGTTCGAGGCCAGTCTGGTATACAAGAGGACTATTATGATTTAACACTAGTCTTTGAAACACAAAACTTCTCAGGAAGAGTAAATCAAATGAGGATCAGAGCATTACTGCCAGGCACTTTATAAAATATGGGCAATGAAAGGAAGGAAATTTAAAAATATGGAAAAATAGAAGAAACAATGAAATTGGAACATACAAACGCACAGAAATAGTTAAAAAGACAGAAAAAATGGAGGGACAGCAAATAGCACAATTAAAATAGACATATTAGAAAACAATGTGACTTCAAACAAATAAGCAAACTTAAGAAAAACTACAAGAACCAACATTAAAATTGCCAGTAAATAACATTTCTGTTTGTCACCTACATAGCCTATGATGCTGCATTTCTGCAACTTGTATAAACTAGAATAACTTGCTGACTGAGACAAAAGTCATTCTAGTCAAATGCAAAGACTTTTTGCATTTTTGACAAATGCATCTAGTCAAATGCACATTTACTTGAAGCTTCTCAGAATTATAATTCCAGGATATATAATACCTAAGAAGTCCTGAAAATATATCCCGAGTTAAAAAAAAAGGTTCCCTTTATAACTTAAAAGAGCAAGAGGGGCTGCTGATTCCATCCCTTCAGTCAAAAGAACTGTAATTCTTTTATGTCCAGCAAAAGTCAAAATGATCTTACAAAAAGGAGAGATTTCCCAATCTCCAGAAGCAAAGAATGATGGTTTCAAACTGTTACAAGTACTAGTGAAATTTGTTCCAGAATTTGCAGTTTACAAGATCTGCATGTTTCTGGGTGCATATGTGAATATTCAGAGAATTTTGCTCAAAGCTAAGTTTTGAGTTTGCTTAACGTCTGGTTTAATAATGGCTCACAGGTTCCACTTTAAGGATTCCAAAGCAATACTATTATAATTTGATTTTCTTCCAGGCAAATTTAACTTTAAGAAGATATCGCTTCTCCTAAGCTAATGTATCTACTTACTGTAATTTTAAAAATATCTACAAACATTTTACAAATTAATGATAAAGTTCACATAATAAAGACTATGTAAGTCAGTTAAGAGAAGTGAAAAGACACCTGAGAAGGGAGTTATGGTACCAGACAAGAGAGCATACTACAAAACTCTAATTACAGAATCATGGGTAGTGGTGCAAAAATAGACAAACAGCCCATGGGAATAGCTTAGAAAGCTTGGAAGCAGAAATCAATGCCAAGGGAAAATAGAGCAGTTTAAATGTAGTATGGAGAACCACTGGAAGAAGAATGGATACGTACTGTATGGTGCTAGAGCAAATGAGACTTTTAGGGAAAAAATTAATCCAAGAGACATGCCACATACAGAATAGTAACCAAGAGACATGCCACATACAGAATAGTAAAATATAAAATCGTAACTACGAAGCCATATAATGTTTTGAAGAAAACATACAAAATTTTAACAAGATCATAAGGAACAGGCTTTGTAAATATATAACTTAAACTTTAGGGCAATTGAAAATAAATGACAATCAATCTGGCCACATAAAAATAAAAGCATCTCGTACTATGAATCATAATTAGATCAGAAAGTAATTACCAAAATGGGATGAGGTATTGGTTCCACATATTTGAGACATTTGGTTAATAAACCATGTATCTAACTCCAAAATTTAGGGACTAAGGATCAAAACTTTGGTATAGAAATGGAACAATAATACCCATTGATAATTTACACTCTAGCTATGAATGGTGGGAAGTATGTGCAGAAGGAGTGTTAAAGGATGCTAGAAGCATTCGGATAGGATGGGGTGTGACAGTAGCCAGGATGAGCTACATGCATGTACAAAATTGTCAGAGAACAAACTGAATAAAAGTTAGAAAATCATACAAAGTACAAAGTATAATATAGACCATGCTATCTTTCATATACGAAAGCAATGTAAAAAACATTTCTTCTCTTCGTGCAAAATATACGACAGGATGAATTAGGCCAGAAACTTACAGGAAAAGGATGGGACAGTAGGAGAGATGAGAATAGGAGTGACATTTATATAAAAATACCCTTTGGTAAAGCTTTTCTATACTCTCAAAAATCATAGTTTTGAATGTGAAACATTTGGTCTGTGTGTATAGATTCAAACAGCACTGCTATAAGATAACCATTAAAATGTGCCAGTACTGAATATGTATAGGATTTCTTTATGCCATTATTCCTTACACAATATAGAAACGATACTTGAATTTACCTTGCATTAGGTATGAACAATCTAGAATTAATTTTAAGTATATGGTACAATTTATGTGTGCCCCTTATGAAAATACAACACATCATATAATAAACTTGAGTTTTCACAGAACATAAATGAAAATTCACTATGGATGTCTTGTAGTCAATATATTATGGATAGCAAGAGTACAGGGTAAACAATTGAAATTACCCAACATGTGAACAAGAGGATGCCCTAAAACCAATAAATTAAGCTAATTATAATTTACATAGATTTTGTAAATATTCACATAAACATTGTAACCATACCGTAGAAATAAAAAAATATTTGTGCCTAGAAAGCTTTAATTTTATTAAGCAATGTAAAGACAGAGATAACAGTGCACAGATACAAGTAAATAAATGTTCCTATCAAGTATACTTAGTAATTCTGAAGCTAGTACATATGTATACTGAGTAGAAAAAAATAAGTAAATATATCATCGATAATAAAAGGCAGGTGAGGGAAAAAATTAGAGGTAAAGCTAGCAAGGATTGGAATCAGAAGCATCATCATGAGATTCTGTCATTTGTGGGTGTGTGTGTTTGTGTTTGTATAAATATGGCTATATGCATACTATATCTTACTTCTGCACTTGGAAAGGACTCACCCACAGTAAAAGCCCATTAATAAACACTATCTAAATGCAACTCACTAAAAAGAAGATTCAAAAATTCTTGAGCAAGACACTTTAACTCAAGGCCAGGATGGAAAAAAATTCACAAGATGAATCTGAAATTCCTAGTGTCAGACACTCCTAGTGTGCAAAGCAGTACATCATTATATTGAGAAAGCAACTGACTAACTAGGAGGTCCCAGAATAATTCAAGGAACAAAGTATCTTGTAAGATGATTATAACATATAGTATCACATTTATTCCTAAAACCACACTGGTACAAATAAATTAATGAAATACAGATAGTACCCTTTTCTAAAAAGATATCTCAATAGGTAACTTTAATATGCCCAAAGAAACCAGAAGGCCATGACTAGGTACATTTGTAGCAAGCTAGTTCCTAAAGGAGAGTCACAATCTGGGAAGAACAGTATTTTTTTCAAACTTAAATTTTTTCTTTCACCATATTTGCTATTAACAAAGGACAAAAGGTAGCAAGCGTTAAAATGAAGCAACAACCTCACTATGACTGATTCACGTAATTACGGTAAACATTATCACTAATCCAAGATCTCTCCTGGTAATGTGATCTGAACCAGAAAATTAAAGTAAAAGTATGTGTGCTTTGACATCTGGGGAAAACTAAGCAGGTTTTAGCCTAATAGAAAATGATCCTTCCTATTACATTCTTATGAGAAGAAATCCCCTAGTCCAAGTACCCTGTTGCTCTCCTTTGAGGTAGTGGATCAAAGCACACTACCTGTTTATTTTCCAAGCAGCAGACTGTCATCCACAGTATTGTGCAGAACAATCATTCCCCCATGAAGTGAAGGTTGTTCCCTTCTCTTGATACTACCAAGAATGTTCCACAGCCCTTTTTATACTTTCTTCCAGAATGTGACACTGTATAGTTCTACCCACAACACAGTGTGCTTCTCTCCTAGATTTTAAGTGTTGTTGTTCATTAGTTTTTATGTATTTATTTAATATGTCTAATGTCAGTTACACTTAGCTGCTCCCAACGCATTCTGGTGGGAATGCCCTGCATATCAGTAAGGTGAGTGGGGAAAGAGTAAAACATGTATTTTTTCACAGATGCACACTTTCAATCTAGTCACAAGAAAGCATTAAATTCTAGAGGACGATGCCAAATTAGAATCTGCCTATGATGGCTCATAGTGAATGAGGAAAATTCCAGGCAAGAAAGGACAGACTCTGGAACACAAAGAGAGATTAGGATAGCATAAAAATCAAGAAAATAAGTTACAGAAAGGTGAGAAACACAGAGACAGGGCTATGCCAACAAAAGGAGCAAGTAGCTAAGGTTCCAGCAACTGTTCCATGACCAGGAAGAGGAAGGCAAAGCCTCATCATAAAGGTAAGCTAAGTGAGCCTGGATAAGAGCCTGGAAGCAGTGCTACCCAAAGGGCAGGCCCGCAGTTCTCACGCACCTTAAGTCAAGTTGGGGGGACTGGGGTGACAGTGACTCCACTCTCATGAGAGAAGACATCCGTTTCAGCCCTCTTTGTATGGAAATGTTGTAGATGGGCGACATCTTGAGAAGGGCTTGCTATTTGAGACAGACTTACTCTGGTCTTCCAAAAGAAGAAAAAAAGAGACATCACAAAATCATGACTAGGGACACGCTGCTAGTGAGTGTCTCTAGATGGACACTGAAGATCAGACACAGACATTTTGAGTTCAACTGGCAGGTACTGCAGTGAACGGCACAGTTGTAGGAGATTCCAGCATCCATGACAGGAAGCATACCCCATAACCTAAGGATGGTTGAGGATGCTGACATATCATACTTGGGATCAGCAATCAGACTGAGATCCAGAGGCATCTGTCTGACATGCAATTCATGACTGGTGAGAATAAGAACTCTGAATGTTGGCCCAGCACAGCCCCAGGATTCTGCAGTTCCCTCCCCATCATACATCAGCTCTGTAGGATAGGATATGAATGTGTAGAGACTGACCATCCAACCCAAATCTCAGTGCTATTTCTTCTTTCATTCTAAAATGCGCTTGGGAGACACACGTTGGCATAGATGTCAGCCACCCCACAGTTTCTGAACACAGGTAAAAACTATCCATCACACAGACAGTAAAGTATGTATGGACAGCAGAGGCTTCTGAGACTCAAAGACTGGAAGCTCCTAAAAACGTGGGGCCCTGTTTAATCTGATCCTTGAAGGTCCACTCTCACAATCCTCCAAAGAATAGGACAATCCAATTCCAGTTCATCCATCTGTTAGCAACCTGTGGATGGCTCCAGTTAAGGACCTGCAAGGGAGCTGCTCTGATAATTGACCTTTTCTTCTTATTTTTATACTGCTGTATTTCCATAATTTTTATTCAGAGGTTAGTCAATTGGTCAGACTAGTTCAATAATGGCTTTCTCCCAACAGAAAGGCCAAGAACCTGGTAGCTGTTCAGTCTATGAAGTTTCTAATTTCCATCTTTTCTTTTATTTGCCTCTTTGCTGTACTCTTTCCTTTCTAATATAATTTTAGTCATTTTCATTTTATAGTTAAGCCTCCCAGTTATATTTCTCTTACATCTACCTAATTATTTTTGCAAGTTTCTTAATTGTGCAATCAGTATTTTTAAAATATCTCTTTTTTCTTTTCCTCTTTACAGTCACATTTCTTCACTTCCTTTCTTTTGTTTAGTGTTGCTATATTTTAATGTCCTCTTTCTTGGTCCCTTAATTTATTTCTTTCATTTACCATTTCTACTTTTGCCCAAATTGGTTTTTAACTTCATTTCTTGCTATACATTATTTTTGCTATTTCTGTTCTGTAGTCATTGGTGCTGTAGTAGTTGGCTTTAATCAATTAATTAAATTTGATTACAATTTTATGATTATTTATATGCATGCTTAAGTGTGTTGTTTACAGCTGTTATAGTGGCTTCCTTTACCCTCTGTGAACATAGTGGATATTGAATCTTTCATTGAAAGACAGTCTCCCAGGACACCTGGGTGGGATGTAGACTCCATGGGATGCAAAAGTAACAATATGGAACCTTGAAAACACAGGGCATAAGCATCATTAATCTTCAAATACTGAATACAAAATACTGAAACTCTTGAAATTCCAGACAATTAATTCAAAAGTCTACTTGAAAAATTACCAGTGGCTTTCATGATACAAACAAGGAAGGAAATCAATTCAGAATGTAAATACACAAGTCAGCAAGGATATTGATACTTTGAGAACAAGCAGCTAAGGAAACAACCAATAAGATGAAAAAGATTTACTGATATACTAGATCAAGGCAAAGAAAGGTTAGGTTTGGAAGAAGAGCTCAAGGAAACTTTACATTTAGACATCCATAAATAAAATCAAATTAACAATCATGACCACAACTTTCAGAAATTCAGGGACATGCTAGATTCCTTGGGGTGGAAAGAGGAGACAGCATGAAAACTAATGGCAGGGGAAATCTAACCTGTGAAATTATCTCTGAAAAAGTCCTAAATCTGGGAAAATAAATGAATATCTAAGTATTCATTTGGAATCCAAAACACACAGGGACAGAACAAAACAATTTATCTAAAATAGGTTGGAAGTAAAAGGCAGGCTATGGGAACATAAACAACATTTGGTGCCTAGAAGAACAAAGACACAATATTAAAAGCTGCAAGAGAAACATGTCAATCCACTTAATAAAAGCAAAGCCACCAGAGTAACATCAGATATCCTGTGAGCAACTTGAAAAGCCAGATGACATGGAACTATATCTCTTTATTCTTAAAACTGAGCAGATTCCAGACAGTACAAAGTTATCTTTTACAAGCTGTGGCGAGGAAGAAACATCTGTGGAATGATGACCACTCTGAAAGATAAACTCAAAGAGGCAAACAGTTGATGAACATCAGAGCAGAATTTTAGAAAGATCCCTAAAGGATCTTATAGGCATGGGAGGAAGACAGTAGTTTTATGTTTTGCTTTTTAGATGTGAAAAGCATTTGGGGGATGCTTTCAAGACACTGTTTCTCGCTTTACTGAGTGAGGTAAGCCAGACCCAAAAAGAGGAACACGGTATGTATTCACTCATAAGTGGATTCTAACCGTAATTAACGGTCTTTGAGCCTATTATTCATGATCCTAGAGAAGCTAAATAAGAAGATGAACCTGATGAAGATTATTTAGCTATCCACCAGGAGATCCTTCATCTGGCGAAGGACGGCGATACAGTCGGAGACCCACATTGGAGCACCGGACTGAGCCCCCCGAGGTCCAAATGAGGAGCAGAAGGAGGAAGAACATGAAAAACGAAATCAGTACTGCGAGGGATGCTATCACCCACTGATACAAGGAAACGGATCTAATGAGAGTTTACCAAGGCCAGTTGGACTGGGACTGAACGAGGACGTGATTTAACCAGATTCTCGGAATTTGGCCAGATTCTCTGAATGTGGCTGGCCCGAAGTCTTTCTGAAAAGCCATTGACTATGATACTGGGACCTGTTTCCTCTGCATATACTGGATTTTGGGGATCCAGTCTGTTTGGATACTCACCTTCCTGGACCTGGAGGGAGGGGGGAGGAACTTGAACTCCCCACAGGGCAGGAAACCCTGACTGCCCTAAGGGACTAAGACAGAGGAGGAGAGGGAGTGGGGGGAGGGGGAGGGTGTTGGGAAGAGGGGCATAAATGGAAACTTTTATAATTTAATAAAATTTACTTTAAAAAAAAAGACACTGTTTCTCTGTGTTGCTGTGTGGTCTGTCCTGGAACTTGCACTAGACTTCAGGCTGGCCTCAAACTCACAGAGATCAGCCTGCTTGTGCCCAAGAGTGCTAGTATTAAAGGCATGTGCCGCCACTGTCTTGCTCAAAAAAAAAAAAATTAACTAATGGAATGAAATACAATAAATGGAGAATGATTACACACTGCGATCTTTACTATTTTATAAAGCTGACATAAAAAAATAGCAAAACTGTCAGGCGGTGGTTGTGGATACCTTTAATTCTAGCATTTGGGATGCAGAAGCAGGTGAATCACTGTGAGTTCAAGGCCAGCCTGATATACAGAGGGAGTGTTCCAGGACAGGCTCAAACCCAATAAATAAATAAAAAAATAGATAAATAAATAAATAAATGGATTTATTTCACCACTTAGCCAAGGCAACTTCGGCAACTTCTTACCACAGATTTGGAAAGGCTAGAATCACAGACATCTGCAACCTGTTTGATGAACAGACTGAGGATCCAGTCTGAGGAACAGTTTGTTGATATAGAAGGTAGACAAGATGCACTTAAAGAGAATCAGCTATGGACATGAGACTGCCATGCACCAAAGTGTCTCAGCAGCTGTATATAGGATCTGAGGTTTTGAAGCTGGTTATTCAGTGACTGTGATTAGAGATTAAAGTGTGTGCTATCCAACTCCTTGTTTCTTATCTGTAGAGTTCTGTCTTGAGGAGGAGAATTTTTAGGCATATTGTGTAGGCTTACTACTAGAGAAGGAAGCAATAATAGATAAAGCATTATGCAAAGGCTTCTTTATAAACGAGTCAAGGGAGAACAGACTTAAGATACAGTTCATTAGTCATTTAAAACATCTCTCCTGTATGTGTCTCAGAGAAGAGGGTACAGATCTTCCTGCAGGTATTCTGTTCAATTATGTTAGAAACTGCTGACTGTCAGCCAGCCAGGATGAAATGAGAACTAGGAACTGGTAAGGGGTTTCTCTTTTCTTGGTCCCTCTATTTCCTGTCTACCGATGGTGTTTCAGTTTTCCGTTTGGCAGTATAACTTCTTCAAGATATTGTTCTGAAGTGTTCAAGATATTGTTCTGAAGTGTTGGAAGGTATCAGTACCATTCCACTTTCAGGACAAGGCTAAGTGTTACTATGAAGTGAAATAAATAGGATTCCGAGCTCACAGTGATTGGCCTTTACCAGACCTGGAGAATTCCATGAGGTACTCTCCCTTTCTTTGGTGACTACTATCTTGGCAGTCACTTGCCGGTAGCTCTGTGAATGCTGGCCAGCCTATTGATCAGCTGAGGAAGAAAATAACAGATGCTGATCCAGTTCAGCAGAGTGGTGGGCTCTAAATCAAGTGTGAGTGGCAAGGAGCAGACACGCTCTGAGATCTCTTCCTGTATTTTAGGCATACCCTTACGATGCCAGACATAGTAGGCTTGGAGCAAGGAGTCCCCAAAGGGACCCATATTGAAAATGGGAACAAGATGGGATTTCCTAGGGGGTACATGGGAAATATTTGATAGAGACACATGGCCATGAGGGGTGGTAAGTAATAATGACTTGATTTTTGACGAGTCCTCAGAATGCAGAATAACTGGAGCTCTGGAGTTGGGGTGGACAGACTCTGCCTGTGTTTCAAATTTACAATCCCAGCATATTTTTTCCACTCTACCCTGACTTAGAGTCCGAAATGGCTAGACACTTGAGAGCAGAGATGCTGTTGAGGAAAGGCAAAGGAATGATGCCTATGAAAAGGTCCCTTTGTGAAGGAGACAGCTGAGTGAGGAAGCTTTTGACTAAAGGGATGAGAAATGAGATGTCTGCAGATGTGGTGTAAACACAGGCACTGCTTGGGGATCCTGGGGTAAGAATGAATTAGAAAAGACTGAGTTGGGTACTGGTAGACAATGACCCACACATCTCTTGGTTAACACCCATCTTGAAGTGCAAAATAATAGTCATAGGAGAAGGGTGGATTTTGAAGGGGACACCAGCTTATAGGGGACTGGCAAATAGAAGGACTGTCTTAAAATTTTTCTAGGCAGAAAACCCTTTGACTCCTGTACTGCAAAATTCGTACCCCTGTATCCAAGGAATTGTCATTTGTTGAATGGTATGAAACAGTGTAGCATAAAGGTCTATAGAAATGAATGATTTGAAAATCATTACTTTGAGTAACAAAGCATATTTCTCAAAAGAGAAATATCTTCTCACAGCATGGCAAAAACAGACCATGAGACAGGGTGGAGAAAAACAGACTATTATATCATTTGATCCACTGGTAAACCCTTAAACCAATAACAGAGCTGGTGTCCCCGGACTAGCACTTGATCACATGATCAATCCTGGCCACTGCTAGCATTTTTTAAGCATGCATCAAGGCTAGAAGATGAGGATTGCCTCTGATCTGTGCAGGTAGGAGGTTGCAGATCATGGAAAGGTATCAGGAATGAGACCAGAATCCAGGAAACTCAGAGCTTTCCCTACCTGAGCTGAGAGTAGGGGAAATACATGGAGGAAAATCTGAACTAATGAAGAAAGGACTGCATATAGGGGCAGCGGGCAGAGCTCAACAGCAGAGTCGATCAGAATCGCTAGGAGGTGAGGCCTAGACCCCTAATTGTTGTAAGGAGAGAGCCCGCTTTTTCCTCCTGGCCACCCAGTTAGCTTAGCCCAGAAATAACCACACAAATACTGTATTAATTCAAACACTTCTTGCTCACTAACTCTAACTTTGTATTGGCTAACTCTTACTTCTCAGTTTAACCCATTTCTACTAATCTCTGTATTGCTATGTGACAGTAGCTTACCGGGAAAGATTCAGCATGTCTATTTCTGGTGGCTCCATGGTGTCTCTCTCCTCTGCTTTCTTCCTCCCAGCATTCAGTTCTGTTTTCCCTGCCTGCCTAAGTTCTGCCCTATCAAAAGGCCAAGGCAGTTTCTTTATTCATCAACCAATGAAAGCAACACAAAAACAGAAATACATCCTACACCACCTAATGGCTGCTCTACCTATGCCCTAGCCTACATTATGGTCACGTGTGTTTCCTGTGGAAAGACTTTTGGTGGACTTTGAGACAGAGCTGGATCTGGAGAGACACAGGAGCATTAAGTCTCTCAGGTAGGAGAGACTGTGAGAAAAGAACTCTGAATTCTGTTACAGAGCATTCATTCAATTCTGTTTCTTGTTTCTTATCACATAGAAGAAGCAACAAAATATCCTTGAAAAATGGCCCTCAGGGAAACCAAACTGTAGAGTACATCCCAGTTACCAGTGAAGAAGTTTAGTATTTAAAAAGTGTCTAAGGCAACATATGCAGGGGTTAACCTAGAGAGGGATGGCCACCCTCTGTGCAGGATTTTGAAATGGATGTGGAAAACTGGCATATAACATTGACATGATAGCTGGAGGAGCAATGATATGGAAAGGTTCATAAGAGGAGCTGAGAGAGCTAAGGAGAAAATTTCCTACTCTTCCTTTTAGGTACATTCTGTATGTTTTATAGGGAATCTCTTTCCTACTCATGATGAGTTTTGCCTTATGCCTTGAAACTTTAGGTTAGTAATCACAAGCTCGTTCATTGTAAACTTACAATTATAGGTTCACCTTAATGTTGGATCTTTTGACATTCTAGTTTTTGACCAGAAATTCAATTTTGATGTAGTATCTAAGTTCTTCTGTTATCAGGACATTTCAACAACTTTCATGGGATGATATTTAAGACAGTATAAAGTAAATAAACAATGCTTTAAATCAAGTAGTAGACTTATTATCTCAGTTAAAGGCATGAATACTTGTGTATTATGTATACAGAATCTATTTTTATATATACAAATTGAAATTTTCTCTTTAGTTTAGTTGCTGGCAGTTTTTATTTTTATTAATTTAGGTTGTGAACGTTTTTCTTTATACTTGATAATTCTGTACATGTAGTGATCATATCCACTGCCTATTTCTTCATTCTCACTCCTCTTATACTTGCACCAACATGACCCACTTCCCAAATTCATGTTTTCTTTTTTCTATTTTTATAATCCACTAATTAAATTAGTGTTGTCGATCTGTATATGTGTGGTGAGATCTGCTGTAGAATCATAAATCTAGCAGTGCCCGCATCCTCAAAAGAGAATAGTTTTCTGTCCTTCCAGAAGCTACCATCTACCACATCGATGGAAGAATTCTTGCTAACTTGCTCTTGCTTAGGTCTTGTGCAGGTAATGAGAGCTGCTGTGAGTTCTTGAGTATGATAACTGTATCACAACCAGAAGACAAGATTTAAAAGCATTCCTTCTGTCCTCTGTTTATTGAATGTTTTCTGGCTTCTACAATGTTCACTGAGCCTTAGTGGCAGAGGTTGGGAAGTATTGATAAACATTTCTTATTTGGAGCCTAACATTCACACGTTCTCATCACTTAGACCAATCAAGAATCTTTGTCCAACTACTAACACTGAAAAGAGAAACATCTCTGACCAAGGTTATGTACAGCCCATGTGTATGAGTACAAAAATAAATATTTAGAATGCAATTTGAGTGTATGACTACTAAGCAAAATAATAAAGGAGGTTCTAACCTAGGAACTCTTGCCTGCCACCCCTATCAAGCTATGGACTTTTGATCAGGATGACAGTACCAGGCATGGAACTCCTTTCTGTAGAGCAGGCCTCAGAGTCAATTAGAAAGTAGTTAGTGATCTTATAACAGTGGGACAACTAGTATACCACTGGGCACCTCTTTCCTGGAAGGTTGATGTACCTGCATGCTCTAGTGCTAGGTAAGGCCATCGATATCTTTTCTCGTCCATCAGCCTGCATAGCACCTCCCACCACTATGAAAGCTAGCAATCAGGGAGGAATTTCAAAAGGCTGTTTAAGATTCATTTGTTTATGTCCTATAGCCACATTTTTCTATCTTTATCAATAGGAACTTGCCATGTGGTTATGGTGGATGACCAAAGGCAATTGACATAATCTGTGTTGTTTTGAAGACTTCAGTATACTGCTTAACAAATAGTGTAGGGATTGTCTTGTAATGCAATATCTATTTTTAAAAACCAGTGTATTCTGGAAGCAGCATTTATAAAATATCCAAGATAATTCCATTCTAATAACAAAGACTAAATTTCTAGGATGCTGGCAGATCTCTGTCAGAGAGTCTCCAATCTACCTGACGCCAGTTTTGTTTTTGCTTCTTGTGTTTGTATTTCTTAATCTCCCATGTTCCGCAGACGTATTCAAGAGACAAGTCATGTGGTTCTTGCAGCTGCTCAAAACCATCTATAACTCTAGTTTCAGGGGATCTAATACCCTCTTCTGGCTTCTGCAGGTACTGCATGCATGTGGTATACAGAAATACATGCAGTGAAAACACTCCCACACATAACATGAAATTTGAAAAGAGTGTGATATGAAATACATATTAATACTGAGCTAACAAGAAATCTATACTTCCAATCCAAGGTTGGGAGATAGTAAAATTGAGATGGTTGTTGGAGGTTTGTCCTAGTTAAGGTTTCTATCACTGTGATAAAACCCCACGAAAAAGCATCTTGGAGAGGAGAAAAGATTTATTTCTTCTCACAGCTTGTAGCCCATCATCCAGGGAAGTGAGGGCAGAAACTGAAAAGAGGAACCTGGAGGTAGAAACTGATGCAGAGACCATGGAGGATCGCTGCTTTACTGCTAGCTCAGCTTGTCTTCTAATATCACACAAAACCACCATACCAAGTGTGGCACCACCCTCAGTGAGTTGGAGTCTCTCACATCAATCATTATTCAAATTTCCTCTACAGGGTTGTCCATTGAATGAATGAATATATATATATATATATATATACACATACATACATATATATATATATATATATATATTGTTTAATTTGCCATTCCCTTTTCCAAAATGATTCTAACTTGTTGAAAATTATCAAAAAAATCAGGAACACAGATACATTTGAGGAGGAAAACCTTTCACTGTTCTTTGTACTACCATCATTGTTGGGGTAGAAATTAGATTAATCAAAAGGGGAAATGTTATTCTTGTTTTCTCATTTATTCCCCCAGCACCCTGGCCTTTAACACATATATACATAGGTTATGACGTGCAGGTCCATATATTCATGGGAATATTGACTAAATATTTATTTGAGAAAATGACTTTCATCAGCTAGGTAGGGGTTACACCTTTTTATGAAACCTCGGTGTAGCAAATATGCAATTTTCCAATGACTGAATGCACTTCCACACAAAAGTTAAATATAAATAAGTAAATATTTACATTAAAATAGGCAATTACATCCATTTCATATAAACATGATTATTTGGGTTTTTTTGGATTCAATTTATGTGAGTTTCTTTCATTCCCGAGCTGTCAGTATGTATATGTCTTAGAGGTAACATTAGTTCCCCGTAGACAGGTTATTTTAATGTCTTTTCTGTTTTAACATATTAGATTTTACCATTTTGTTGAAGAATTTTATCCACTTATAATTATGTTAATTATAGCAAGTTAAGGCATTAGTACTGACATTTTGTTATTGTTTTTCTATTTGTTGTTTTTGGGGTAGTTACTTCCCCTTCCATTATCTTCTCTCACAGTGAAAGAATTTCTCTGGTAGTATGTTTTAATTCACTGATTAGGATTTGGATGCTATTATTATAGATTGTAGGCGAGGACTGAACTTTTGTTTCTCAGCTGCTCAGAAAAATCACACAAACTATATTAATTAGAACAATGTTTGACTGATACTCAGACACATTTCTAGCTAGCTCTTACATCTTAAATTAACCCATTTTTATTAATTTGTATATTGCCAGGAGTCTATGATCTACCAGTAAGGTTTGGGTAAGAGGCTTGGCTCTGAAGGTGTTCCCAGGAGTCCAAAGGGATGATCTCAGTTCAGACCCTGGGCAGTGGAGGAGAAGGTGCCTGAACTGGCTTTGTCCTGTAGTCAGACTGATTACTATATTGAATATCATCATAGGACCTTGTCCCGGGGACAGATGGAGATAGAGACAGAGACCCACATTGGAGCACTGGACTGAGCTTTCAAGGTCCAGTTGAAGAGCAGAAAGAGGGAGAACATGAGCAAGGAAGTCAGGACCATGAGGGGTTGGTTCACCCACTGAGACAGTGTGCCTGATCTAATGGGAGCTCACTAAAGTCAGATGGAATGGGACTGAACGAGCATGGGATCAAACTGAACCTTTTGAATATGGCTGACAATTGGGATAGACTGAGAAGCCAAAGATAATGTCACTGGGATTTGTCTCTACTGCATGTACTGGCTTTTTGGGATGCTAGTCTATTTGGATGCTCACCTTCCTAAGCCTGGATGGTGGTGGGGGGGCTTGGACTTTCCACAGGTCAGGGCACCCTGCCTTCTCTTAGGAGTGGACTGAGAAGGGGGAGGCTCATTGGGGGAGCTGGAGGGAAATGGGAGGAGGAGAGGGAGTAGAAACTTTAAATGATATAAAGAAATAAAAAATAAATAAAAAAGAAAGGCAGACGTTGATAAGGCACTCTTTCCCACTATACCATACTTCTTCCACCAATAGAAAAAGGTTCCAGCATCTTTATCCTTTGGAAGCTACATGGCATCAGCCTGACTCTGTCTTCTATTTCCTGTATTAGGTTTAGCCTCCCCCAACACCCACCCTCCTAGCTCTATTCTGCCCTGTCATAGGCCAAAGAAGCTTCTTTATTGATAATTAGCATTAGGCTATTAAGAATATCTTTTGATTGTAAAAAAGTTAGATTGAAACTATAATAATATTGGTCATGAAAATAAAGGGGAACAAATGAAATATTAAAAATCTTTGTAATCCATTCTTCCCCAGAGCTAATTAAGATAAAAAGTGGGGGAAAAACAAAAACAAAACAAACAAGACAAAAAGCAAATTGCAATTCATGCCTCTCCACATTTTGAATTTAAAATATTTTTCAAATTTATTTATTTACTTTCTGTCTTAGCAAGTGTTTCCATTGTTGTGATAAAACAGGATTAAAAGCAATTTGGAAGAGGAAGGATTTATTTCAATCTGCAGCTCTCAGGTCACAGTCCTTCACTGGGAGAAATCAGGGCAAGGACCCAAGGCAAGAACTTGGAGACAGGAGCTGAAACCCACATTTGATATAATTTTGCAGTCGATGTGTTATTCAAGAACGTCTGACAAAAAAAGTTTTTTAAAGGTAGTCCATGCTTGCCAGCCTCCCTCGGGTGCTGTAGTGAGCCCCAATCCCTTATTCACAAACACTGACCTATGGTCAAATGTACAGCATTCTGTCTGGCACTGAACTTCATAATGGATGAAATATCACCATTTCTAAGCAATGATTTAGGAAATCTTTTCCTGCTTTTTACTTCATGTAGATAGTGACTTCTGACATATTGTCTCCTGGGTTGTGGGAGCGTTAGAGTAGTCTGTAGGCTATACTGAGGCCATCAATGCCACAACACTGTGTCCCAGCAGGAATCTATAGGGCAGAGACCAGATTGAACATTCATTCTGCAATCACGTTCATGTTTCTGTGACTCACTTGTGGCGTGAGACAGCTTTGTACAGAGGAAAACGCTGTTTGACAAAATATAATTCTTTATACTAGGACCACAGGTCTCCATGTGGCACTCTGATGGGTCAGTCCTGCTGCTCTGCTGATGGGCACTAAGCTAGGTACAGGGACCTCAGGCATTTCCCTGGTGAGGGGTTTGTTAACTCAGTACTAAGAACTAAAGTAAAGTCTTTTGTTTACTTCTGTGTCTGACGTCCCAAAACATGCCAATTTACTCTAGCTTACGGCCTGAGAATGGGAGTGGAGAGGTAGAGTCTGATTCTTGGCTATCAGGCTAACACAGGTCCAGAGCTCAATCCGCCATCACTACACTGGCAGGGGAAGGCATAATGTTTTGCGCAACTGTGGGTTTAATCGTGTCTTGACTTGTATTGTGCTCCAAGTGTGAGACCTAGGCATGTTTCTCTTTCTCTCCCTAAGGAGTTTATGGAATTCATTATGCTGCTTTGCTTAGAAAGTGGCAAAATTTGACTCAAGCAACTCCCTTTTTCCTATCACTTCAATCTAATTTTAAAAAGTTAGCACCATAGAGCATAATACTGTGATATTCCACCCGTGTTCACCACTTGTTGAAAAGATAATGTGCACACAGAGCTGCTCAAGTGTGTTTCTGTGAGGAGACAATGAGAAAAGATCTTAAACTACCATAAGTTTTGCTCTGCCTCTAGTATCAATTATATACACGTCACACTATGTGGGAAAGAAATGAATAAGATCATCACATTTAAATAACTACAAAAGTTAAATACCTAAGAATATTTTTTTATAAAGGGGGCAGAAGATCTAAGCACTGAAAGTGTAAGATGCTGATGAATGAAGCTGAAGAAGATGAAATAGAAAGGTTGTTATTCCTTTGACTCTGGTCCCTTTAAGGGCAAGCCATGCCCACTCCCAGCCACTTTTGATCCCTTGGTCGCCATCTTAACTCTTTCTCTTCTGTCCCCATCTCTCGGCGTGTGCACACGTGTCTCTCTCTGTCTCTATGTTTTTTATGTCTCTGTGTCTCTCTATCTCTGTCTCTCTGCCTCTTCTTTAAGTAATAAATGTTTAGCTTTATGAATAGTCTTATGTTTATCTACTCCACCATCTGCCGCACCCGCCCGCCTGACTCGCCCGGCCGCATGGCGGGACCAGCATGCCACCCTGGAGATCTTGCTGTCCTTGTCGGACTAGCGGCTGCTCTGCGAGCCTGCCGGGGAACATGCCAACATTAATCAACAATAAAGGTATCTTACATTATTGAGCTGGAAGAATTAACTTTAGCAGCATATTCACGCAATTCAACATTCACAAATTGATTCCAGGCAGTCCCTACTAAAACACCAATGATGTTTTACAAAATTATAAATGCAAAATCCTGAAATTCATAACATGAGACTCAAAATCCTGAAATTCATAACATAAGACTCCAAACATTTTAGAAAATTTTCTTCAAAGAGAAAAAAACCCAGATAATGACCTAATTTCAAAAAGTATAAAAGTTATGATAATCAGAAGAATGAAGTATTGGGTCCAAAGGAGATACAAATCAATGAAACATAATTGAAATGCCATAAATAATTCCACAAATTTATGGTCAGTTTTTCTGACAAAGGTGTCAAAGGGAAAGGAATGGTTTCTTAAATATGATGTTGGAAACATTGGATTACCACATATAGAGCAGTGAAAACAGAACCTTATCAAACATCATATACAAAATTCATTTCAACATTGATTAAAGGTTTAAGTACAAGGCATGATACTAAAAAACTATTTAAAATAAATTCGGAGAAAAAAGTAATATTGGAATAGGAAATTATTTATTTTAGTATGAAGTTATAGAGAGCAAAATAGACTGAATGAATATTTTTATAACGTTTTAGCAATATTTTATGGTTGAAAAATATTGAAGGATTAAGCTTTAGGTTTTCTCACTAAAATAATTATTATATTAGTTAATAAAGATAGACTATCACTTGAGTTAACTTTTCCACAGTACATACATTGTATGCTGCAAATATGTAGAACTATTTTACTATTGGGACGGGAGTGGACACACACAGAATAAGACTACTTGATGACACAATCAGAAGGCATCTATTGCTTGGAATGGTGATGTGCACCTTTAATCCCAGCACTTGAGAGATAGAGCCAGAGCTTATCTGTGAGCTTAGGCTAGCTAGGGCTGCATCATGAAACCCAGTCTCAAAAAATTGGGGGTGGGGTGGGGAGGTATCTATCAGCAACTTTGAAGAAGAAAATCCAAACTCTTATTGCTAGCACTTTGATCTTGGATTTTGAATTAGCATGACTTTGAAGAATTAATTTCTGTCATTTAAGCCACCAGTGTGTGCTATTTTTTTAAGACAGCATCAGCGGATGTAGTACCATGGTGATCAAACACAGATGGCTGATTTTGGAGACCTGAATGAAAGGGTGATACTTAGAAACTAGCTGCTTTTTATTCAGGGTTTGTTTTTTTTTTGCTAGAATTTTACTTTAAGACAATGGCAATATTTTGAAAATACACTGAAGTACTTATGCAACATTATAATGTACTATTACTGTATTGTATAAGTTATTAATTGCAGGCTATTTTATTATGGAAAGCATAAGTAATTCAAAATTTATATCTTAGTCAAACACTTCACAAGCATTACGTACATTCACAGCATCACAAAAGTATACCAAAAGCTAGCTCCAAAATGTTTCATCCTTCCAAAACTGATTCAAGTCTCCATTCTTCATTTCCTCCTTCCTATAGCTTGTTGTAACCATTTTTATTTCTCCCAGTATGAATTTTCCTATTTTAGATAATATTTCTCAGAAAAAGAAAACAGAATAAAATATTGACATAAAGGATCTTATCATACATATATCTTCAAATACCTAAGCATAGGTAAAATGAGTATCTAAGTTTTTACCAAAAAATGGGAGATAATCAGTGAACATATTTGTAGGAATAATGGTAAAATTAAAAGTAATTTTTAAAACTCAATCTAGTTTGTTATAGCCAGAACCTGGAAACAATCTAAATGTCCCCGACTGAAGAATGGATAAGAAAAATGTGGTACATTTATACAGGGGAGTACTACCCAGCAGAAAAAAATAATGACAGCTTGAATTTTACAGGAAAATGGATGGAGCTAGAAAACATTATTTTGAGAGAGGTAACACAGACACAGAAAGACAATTATCACATGTATTCATTCATAGGCGGGTTTTAAAGATAAAGCAAAAGCAGTCAGCCTATAAATCACAATCCCAGAGAACTTAGACAACAATGAGGACACTAAGAGAGACTTACACAGATATAATCTACATGGGATGTAGAAAGTATAAAAAGACAAGATCTCCTGAGTAAATTGGGAGCATGGGGACCTTGGGGGAGAATTGAAGTGGAGAGGAGAGAGGCAGGGAGGGGAGCAGAGAAAAATGCAGAGCTCAATAAATATCAATAAAAAAATCTCAATATAAAGTTGACTTCAAATTAAAAATAATGAAACCACAACAGCGACCAGCTATTTAAGATATTCCAATTGTACAGCAGTAGCACTTATATTTTGGGGGTAGCCAACAGTTGTCTTATTGGGTTTCAAACTGCCATGGTACTGCAGCCATAGCTAACTACCAGTTGCTGCAGAGGTCATAGATTCTAGAGGAGAAACTACTGCTATCTGCTATCATTTTCCTAAATCAATATAGTTTCTAATTGTATTCTAAACACTTATGCTTATACCCACAGACAAGTAGAGCTCCTACCCCTAATTTTTAGGCTCCTTTTAAATTTTTTTTTATTTTATTTATTGAAAATTTCCGCCTCCTCCTCGCCTCCCATTTCCCTCTCCCTCCCCCCTTCCCCTTCCTTCTCTAGTCCTAAGAGCAGTCAGGGTTCCCTGCCCCGTGGGAAGTCCAAGGTCCTCCCACCTCCATCCAGGTCTATAAAGGTGAGCATCCAAAAAAACCAGGCTTCCACAAAGTCAGTCCATGCAATAGAATAAAAATCCAGTGCCATTGTCCTTGGCTTCTCAGTCAGCCTTCATTTTCAGCCACGTTCAGAGTGTCCATTTTGATCACATGCTCCAACACTCCCAGTCCAGCTGGCCTTGGTGAGCTCCCAATAGACCAGTCCCACTGTCTCAGTGAGTGGACGCACGCCTTGTGATCCTGACTTCCTTCATGTTCTCCCTCCTTCTGCTCCTCATTTGGACCTTGGGAGCTAAGTCCAGTGCTCCAATGTGGGTCTCTGTCTCTATCTCCATCCATCGCCAGATGAAGGTTCTATGGTGATATGCAAAATGTTCATCAGTGTGGCTATGGGACAAGGCCAGTTCAGGCACCCTCTCCTCTACTGCCCAAGGAACAATCTGGGGACCTCTCCTTGGACTTTGGAACCCCTCTAGAGAGAAGTCCCTAGCAAACCCTAAAATGGCTCCCTTAATTAAGATATTTACTTCCCTGCTCCCATATCCACCCTTCCTCCATCCCATCCATCCCATTCCCCCAAGTTTTCCCCAATCCTCCCCTTCTCCCCTTTCTCTACCCATCTCCCCTTACATCCACCCTCCATCCCCCCACCCCCGTGCACCCAAGTTTTCCCTGAAAATCTTGTCTACTTCCAATACCCAGGCGGATAACTATATGATTTTCTTTAGGTTCACCTTCTTATTTAGCTTCTCTAGGATCACGAATTATAGACTCAAATACCTTTAACTATGGCTAGAATCCACGTATGAGTGAGTACATACCATATTCCTCTTTTTGGGTCTGGGTTACCTTACTCAGTAAAGCGTTTTCTATTTCCATTCATTTGCAAGCAAAATTCAAGATGTCATCGTTTTTTACTGCTGAGTAAAACTCTAGTGTGTAAATGTTCCACACATTTTTTAACCATTCTTCTATTGAGGGGCACCTAGGTTGTTCTCAGGTACTGGCTATTACAAATAGTGCTGCTATGAACATAGTTGAACAAATGCTTTTGTAGTATGATAGGGCATTTCTTAGATATATTCCCAAGAGTGGAATTTCTGGATCCTGAGGGAGGTTGACTCCCAGTTTCCTGAGAAACTGCCACACTAATTTCCACAGTGGCTGCACAAGTTTGCATTCCCACCAACAATGGATGAGTGTTCCCCTCACTCCACATCCTCTCCAGCATAGGCTATCATTGGTGCTTTTGAGTTTAGCTATTCTGACAGGTGTAAGATGGCGTCTCAAAGTTGTTTTGATTTTCATTTCCCTGATCGCTAAGGAGGTTGAGCATGATCTTACGTGTCTTTTGGCCATTCACACTTCTTCTGTTGAGAATTCTCTGTTCAGTTCAGCGCCCCATTTTTAAATTGGGTTAATTAGAGTTCTAGTGTTTAGTTTCTTGAGTTCTTTGTATATTTTGGAGATCAGACCTTTGTCTGATGAGGGGTTGGTGAAGATCTTCTCCCAGTCAGAAGGTAGCCTTTTTGTCTTACTGACAGTGTCCTTTGCTTTACAGAAGCTTCTCAGTTTCAGTAGGTCCCATTTATTCATTGTTGCTCTTATTGTCTGTGCTACTAGGGTTCTACCTAGGAAGTGGTCTCCTGTGCCCACGTCTTGTAGACTACTTCCCACTTTCTCTTCTATCTGGTTCAATGTGGTCAGATTAATGCTGAGGTCTTTTAGGCTCCTTTTTATGCAGCAGATGGAAACTATTACTACGATCCACAGCAGATGGAAATGCAGAGAATAAGTGACTGCAGATCTCATAGCTCCAATATCTCCATCTACAACCAAACTCTCATATCTGAAGCTCAGGTTACATAGCAGAAATAGGGGTGAAAATGTTCTCAGAGACAGAGGACCAAGAGAACTGCTGTGAGAAAGTATCTTCTATAGATTGCAGAGATGGTGCACTCATGAAAATCACCTGTGTGAGTGGTTGAAAGAAGACTCACATAATGACAGCACCAGTTGACATGCCAAAGTGGATGAGAGAAATTTCACAAAGACCACTAGTAGATGAAGAGTTACAGGTAGTCAATGACTGCCGGAGCAATGGTTTCCTCCAGGGATGAGCCCTATTTCCAGGTAGATAGTCAGCTCTAAACTCATGTATACTAGAGGAAAACTAGATGGACTCAGTAGGGTATGTATGTGTGTGTTTTAAATGCATACACATGTACAAAACAGTAGCTATCAATTGTACAAGAAGAGGTCCTAAATCCAAGAATCAGTAGTGGGTAGTAGGGATTAGTTAGAGGGGGAGAGGGGAGAAAAAAAATCATGCAAATACAATATTCTCATGTATTATATTTTCAAAACAACAAAAATTTTCTAAAATGAAAATTTCAGGCAAATATATGCAACTGGAAATAAAATATGCTGAATGGGATAACTCAGACCCAGTCAGACAAATACTTCAAGCTATCTGTGTTTTCATATGAAGATCCTAGCCTCAACTCTGTGTTCAACATGAGTACCTGTGGAAACCAGGAAGCTAGAAAAGTCACACTAGGGGAGGCGACTTGCCTTAAAGGGGAGAGGATTTTAGAGCATGGGTAAAGTGAAGGTGCAGAGGAGGCATATTAGGGGTGAAAATATTCAGATAATGAGAGGAGTGGATGATAGCGGGGGTAAGGAAATGGATGAGGATTAATTAAAATGGAGGAGGGTATGCAAGAACAGGAAATGATGAGATTGAGTCTATGCATGGCAATATGTCCAGAAGAAATTTGTTGTGTGGATGAGACAAAAATCATCAAAAGACTTAGTCAACTTTGAACCCTGCCATCTTTAAGGACAACTAGCCCAACAAGATATGCCCGCTGGCACAATGATGGAATGAAGGTTGGGGTAGGGGTGACCATCAGCTTTCTAACTAGATTTAAGACCAATTCCACAAGAAGGAGCTTGTACCTGGTACCCTGTTACCTGGTCAGGAACCTGTGCCTGGGGAGGTCCTAGATCCTAGGGGTGAATCTTCTGCTAATGCTATTATTTTGCTAAATTGACATAATATTAAACTACCTTCTAAATATCTATCCTTATAAACATATATTAGTGCAGCCCTCATCCCTCATCAGAAAAACCTCTTTGTTTCAAGGGCAGAAGCTAATGCAGAGACCCTCAAAGGACAGAGAATAACTGAATTGCTCAGCCCTGAATGGGTTATCTTATCATCCCATATCCCCAAGGCTCAGAGTCAGTCTCAGAAAAGAAAAGAGAAAAATCTTAAAAAAGAGTATGATGATGACCAGTGCATGGATGGTTGGTGCTGGAGAATTATCTGTATTCTGTCAATCGTGTATTTTAATAAAATGATGATTGCCCAGGCAGGAAGTATAGGCAAGTCAAACAGACAGGAAGTAGAAGTGGGGCGATGAGAACAGGAGAAGGCTAGGAAGGAGGAAACTCCCTCTGTCATTCCTGCCCAGACCACCAAAGAAGCAACATGTGAGCTGACAGCTGGAAAAGGTACTGAGCCACATGGCAAACACAGACAAGAATTATGGGTTGCCGTAAGATGTAAGAATTAGTTAATAAGAAGACTGAGCTAATGGGCCAATCAGTTTATAATCTTATGGGGTCCTGTGTGTGATTTTCTTTGGGGCTTGCTGGCTGTGGGGTACTGGGCAGGACAGATACCCCAACTAGCCGGCCCTCATGTTATAGATGGTGGAGAAGCTCATGAGACCTCATTCTTAGATGAGGGGCTATTAGCAGTTGATTGGTGCTTGGAGAGAAAAAAATACATTTTCTTTGGAAGTTTGGGCCCTGATAGGTTGTCCAGGGTCCAGAGGATGACCCCAAATTCATGTGTATGTGGAGAGCATGAATTTAACTCAGCGGACTATGTTTATAAAGAGAGAGAGCAAGACAGAAGAACGGAAGGTGATAGAAGTCTGGGAGGGAGGGCTGAGGGGTCCATGTGATCAAAACACATTGGATATACACAAATCTCAAAGAATAAATAAAAATTTCATTTTATCTTACTCAATAACCTAGAATTTTAACTCTATAGTTAGTTCAATGTTTCTGATTTACTACTGTTATGCCCAGATCACAGAGTACCCGACAAACCAACCAGAAGACCGAGTCCTGTATGTAAAAGGAAAGAGCCTTTCTTCTTACATAAGTTTGTAAACTTGGTCTCTCTGTGTGTCCCATGTATTGGAGTGATCAGAGAGCCCCAAGCTCAGTGAGAGTTGAGTTTTTATAGTAGTAAATGTGGGGATGATGGATTTCTAAGGTTTAGGATCTCCAAATGGCTGACATTTGTCTAGGGGTGTCCTGGTGAAAAGTGATGGGTGTGTACTGGCAGGTGATCCTATCTACATCGGTTGGAATGTTAGGAATTTCCTTTGGATGGTCTGTTCCTGGGTGGTACCTGGATGGTCTCAGTTTGTGGTCTTTCTTGCAACCAGGTATTGCCTTAGAGAAAACTACTGAAACCCAGGCCTCTATTGAGCTTGTCATGGCTGGGTCTTACAACTACAAAACAAAGATTTTTATAAAAGAACTCTTTTTAAAACATCAAAGTACAGAGACTGGAGAGGGAGCTCTACTATTAAGAGCCCCTGATGTTCTTCTAGAGGACCCAAGTTATATTCCTGGCACCTATGTACAGGTCCTATGGCTCACAGCAGCTTGTAACACTAGTTTCAGGGATCTGATGCCCTCTTATGGTGTTTGCAGGCATCCATCTGGTGAGAAGAAAGCACAAAACACACAACAAACCCACTTAGTTTATGAGAGGAGACGTGTACTGGTGAAGACGGTTTGCGAGAGAGAGAGTTGAACATGGTGCATCAGATTTTAAAGGCTGCCTCGCCCATGCACACAGAGGGATGAAGGGACTCACGCATGCACACAGGGGCTCATGTAGCGGTGTCATACATAGGTGAGGCAACCATGCTGCACTTGGTCATGCAGGGCTTTTTAGGGTCCCCAGGGAGACTAAGTTATTTTTGCATGAGGACTTGTGTCTAAGAAGTTTGATGAATGGGATAATCTCAAAGAGATAGCAAATACAAGCTTGGGAAGTTGCATGTGAGTGATAAACTAAACATATTTTAATGGTTTTGTATTAGTCATACTGGTTGTCTCTTATTCTTCCTTAACGAAAACAGATCTAATATTGGAGGGAGCATTGTAAGTGTGGAGCTAGATCAAAACAGAATTAAATTAATGAAGACAGTATATCTTCTTTGAACATACTTCTGAAGAGTCAATAAGGCAGGAGTATCCAGTAGATAGTCGGAAAGGCGGGCTTGAGTTGGAAGAGGGACTAGAGTGGAGATGCATGTCTGGGGATAATTGGTATTTAAAGGGAATGAATAAGAATGAGGTCATCTGGGGAGTGGGAGCACCACCATGTGGAAAAGGAGTTAGGAGACACTGAGGACAGAAACCCTGAGAACACTAACCCTTAAAGTGGAAGCTCAGTTTCCTGGCAGGCACCAGACCCAGGCTCTGTAGTTAGGCATAACTATTGCAAAGTGGAAATCAGAGCTGAGTCTTCTTGGCAAAGCCACTTACCCCCTCTAATTGAGCTGTCACAATTAGTGCGAATGTGCATCTTACAGGGATCCTCAGAGAGGATAGCCTGGTAAAACAATTACACAACACATACAGCACAGATACACACAACACACATTCGTTTACACAATTTAAAAGGGTAGAGTATAGAACAGGGAATGACTTGATTCTGAGCACAGAACTGCCCATGTCCCTCACCCTGACCAATCCCTAAAGGGCAACTTTCTGTTTTATCCAAGTATGATCAGATGGCCTGCTCCTCAGACTATCCAGAGATTTAATGAAATGGAGTTTCAACCCCTTTCACACCCCATAATTCCACCTAATCCATGGAGATGTGAACAGGCACACTGGATTGGCACTGCAGAGGGCTGGCTCCAGAGGTTGGAACACCCCAGTACCTGGTGCTACTCATTGACATGGATAGAATCCTGGAAGGCTCAGGTGAGCGGTATTGGCACAATGATCCACTGGGCTCGCCTACCATATATAGTCTACTCGTTTAAAAAGAATCGATGTCCATCTTCCCTAGAACAATAGTGCAAAACCTGAAAGATGTAGATGAACCTCAAAGAAGAGCACATATGGTTCCAGTTGCTTTAAGTCCAGAAAGAGAAGTAAAGAGAGCTTTGACTGCCTTTGCATCACAGGTAGGGATGGATTCTCTGGGCAGATTTTAGTATACCCTAGTGCATCTTAGTATTTGACTGAGGAGGAAGATGATGAGGAGGAGAAAGAAGAGGAGGCATTGGAGGAGCGGGAGAGTTTCTTCAAGGGTGGGTAAACTGAATGATGCAAGATTTCCACCGTAACACTAATTCACTGAAACGAAACAATGGCCATCCAGAAGAAGGAGCTGGGACAACTTATAGCCCTCACTAGGCTATTCCTGGTCAGAGAAACCACACAGGAACCTGATGAGACTCAGGAAGTGACCAGTTCTCTTGAGCAATCAATGAGAGACAATTTCAGCAAAGGGGAAGCAAGGCCTTGGGAGGTCTTACCTACTGCTGTCTGGAACACTCTGTTCACTGACTCACATGTGATAGATAATCTGAGGTGTGATTTCCAGATCCCTAAACTGGGGAGGTAGCTATTGGAATGCTGGTCTGTGACTAAACTGGTAGCCAGGAGCAAGACTTCCTTCTGGGGATGGGGCATGGAGAGGGAAAGGAGATGAGAAGCAGAGAGCAGGTGAACTCACTGAGAAACAGGTCTGAGTCAGAAGCTGGCTTTGGGAGGTCCTCACACCCAACAGTCGCACGTTCAGAAGGCATGATCCCTGAGGCTTACCATTCTGATCAGCACTCAGGCTAACAGTGATGGTTCTGATGACTGGACTCCATTTTCCAGTTTGAAAAGACCCCGCACAGATTGTTTACCTAAGAAGGGCAAGACTTCTTAACATTGCCCATGACTCACCCATGAATCTAGAAGCCCTAACATGGCAGGGTCTCCCATATCAGCTCTGTCTTGGAAAACTGTGCCTCCACATCCATTTGTATTCATGAGCACATATATATGGGTACACACATACATCTCAGGGTTGTTTCTTTGGATGATGGGGAACCTCAGCCAATCACATTCTGCTTAAGGTGTGTCCCCCTGGGGCCACACAAAACAAATAAAAGATCTAAGTGCCTTGTCACTTCCTCTTTCTTGGCCCCTGTGTTCTCAAATGGACCGTTGGGACTCTGGTGTAAGTTTTCCTTCACTCTGTTTATTAAAGCTATATCTTTTATATTAAGCTAGTCTGGTTAATTTTGAACTACCAGTCGACCTCGCCTCTTCATTTGGCAATTACTCATAGCACATGCTGAGGGCTCTGAGATCCAGTTATTTCTGGATCTTTCCCTTCCTTCCTCCATTCCTTCTCCCTCCCTCCCTTTCTCCCTCCTTCCTTCCCCATCTCTCCTCTCTCTCTCAGTAGTAATATGCTCTAAATCTTATTAGTTCTTTAAGGATTTCATAGACATGCTTTGATCACATTCACTGCATAAACAATTTGTACTCCTCTCACTCTCTGTCAAATTTACTTGTCCTTCAAGACCAATATGTGCTGCCCACATATTCTTGGAAGTGTGGTCAGATCTCTCACCATTCAAAAGACTGAATCTTGGGATTATTTTGGCAGCTCAGGTGGCCATGAGTTCTGCTGTGAGTGTAATGGTACCATCAAGGCTCACCAAAATGGGAAGGTGTCACAGAATTTTAACAACCAGAGATCAGTGTGCTGACTTACATTTCAGGCAGACTTTGTACTATTCTATAGTCTCTAGGACTGGTTGCTTGCCCCGAAGTTTATTTTCATGCCCAAGTGATCTACTAAGCCCATTTGGAATAAATCTTCAGGGAGAATTCTTTACATCAAGTCTGCTGCTGGATAATTATCTTGCAATGATTTAAGCATTTAACATTCCATGCTTCCCTGACCCCACCTGCTCCAGGTTGAGGAATAACTTTAGGATCACTTCCACTGAATTTTTTTTCCAGGAGTAATCAAAGTCCAGCATTTCAGTTCCTGGTTTTGAAAGGTGCTGATGACATGAGAGAATTTCATGCTCATATACCTGGTGTGGGATGTCCTTCTGTGTGTATATGAGCTGCTTTTATTGGTTAATGAATAAAGATGTTTCGGCCAGTGGCTTAGCAGAATAGGACAAGGCAGGAATTCCAAGCAGATAGTGGAGGAGAGAATAGGCAGAGTCAAAGAGAAGCCATGTAGCCTCAAGAGACAGACACTTCCACTGCCTCTACTGGAGTCCACCGAAACATTGCCGGTAGGCCACGATCTCATGGTGATGTACAGATTAATGGAGAAGAGTTAGTTTAGGACATAAAAGATAGCTAGAAATATGCTTAAGCTAAACAGTATTGCAAATAATATGGTTTCCATGTGATTATTTCACTGCCATGTGGCAGTGGCCTACCAGCAAAGTTTCAGCATGTCTGACTCTGGTGGTTCCATGGCGTCTCTCTGACTCTGCCCTTCTTTCTCCCAGCATTCAGCTTAGCTTTCCCTGCCTACCTAAGTTCTGCCTTTCTGTAGGTTGAAAGTAGTTTCTTTATTCATTAATAGTAATCACAGCACACATAGGGGACTTCCACATCAAAACCTCAGATCTCTGGAAGAGCTGATGGCACTTTTGACCACTAAGACTTGTTTACCCACACCTTATTAAATTTTTAAACATTTTTTATTGATTTTTCAGGAATGTCACAACATGCACTTCAATCCCACTCATTTCCAAGTTCCTCCATATTCATCCTTTGCTGCTACAGCATCCCTCCCTTGATCATCCTGAAAACATGTCCCTCTTTTCCTGCTTCCCATTCCTACTTTGTCTTTTACAACTTAGGTGTGTACCCTTGGCTTTCATGTCACATGTATTATGGTAGCCTCTTTCAACTTCTCCTCAACACCTTCTTAACACCTCTTTACAATTGTCATTAACCTTTTCTAGTTTCAAGACGTGTGCAGGGAATGTTGAACATACATACACACATGTACACATACACACACACACACACACACACAGAGAGAGAGAGAGAGAGAGAGAGAGCGAGAGAGAGAGAGAGAGAAGCTCAAACATGAGAGAAGAAAATATGGAATTTCTAAGTCTGGGATATGTTGTTCAACATAATAATTAAATATTAATGTTCTTGAAAAGAACTTGATTTCATTTTTTTCCTATGGTTAAATAAAATTCAGTTGTGTATTTGATCCATACTTCTTATCAATTCATGTATCTATGTCCATGGGTAGACTGAGGTCTTTTTCTTGCTGTTGTGAATACAGTAAATGCGAATGTGGGCAGGCATGTATCTGTACAGTGGGATATTGAGTCCTTTGGTATATACTCTAGTGTTGTATAACTAGATCATGACAGCTCCAGAACACACAACAACTAGAAGTGAATCATTAATGGATCTTATTCCCACACCTTTAGCACCAAGTCTGTTTCTATCCTTTGATGATAACAATCCTTACTCCATTGAGGATGTCATATAAGAATGTATAGGAATTTGAGGAGACCTACTGGGACTTATAAGTTTGTGTATCCTAGAACAAGTAATGGGGACTTTTGAGTGCTCCCTAATTGAGGCAGATTCACAGGTAAGTATATTTTTCAAAGAGTATCCTCCATCATCTGCTATTAAAAGACAAGGCAACCAAATGCCTGCAGTAGCTGTATAAGCCAATGACTCACAAACTCTCTCTCTGTTGAGATGGACCTGCTCTTGAAGCTGCAGAAGCATCTATCACAGCTCTCAGTGCTGTACACTGTTCCCTTGGCAACAGGCTTCATTTCAGTGTGAGTTCATGCTTCAGCAAACTGGCTGGAAGCGAAAAAGTCCCGAGATTGTTTGAAAAAGAAAAATAAGGTTGTCGCTGGAATCATGAGATACAGTGTTCAGATACAGTGTTGGACAAAAGCAAAGATTGACTGGAGAAAGCAATCTTAGAAAATTATGCAAATGAGACATAGCAACTCAGCTGTAATTGGAAAGTTTTATTGACCACCAAGCAATGTGAGAATAAAGACTGTCTGCTTTGCAATAGTTCATTACAGACACAGCACCTGTGTTGCTTAATTTCCAAAAGTTTTAAAGGTCTTATCCATTGGTACTAATATTACAATTATGTTTTTTCTATTGGGTCAGGCAATAGGGAAATATACAATTCACAGAATAGCTATACACAGTGCTGAAACACTGAAGATTTACTGTGTATGAACTGTGAATGACTTCTCATTTATCACATTTGAGTCTTTATCTTTTCTCCCATTTTTTTATGTCTTTGTCATCATTCTGTTCCCAAGTACCAATTGTGAGTGTTAGAGCTCAGATGGAAAGGGATCCTGGCTGTTGGGAGCCAAGGAATACTGAGTGTTACAGTTCCAACTGAAGATTATTCTGGCAGTGCAGAGTCAGAGAACACTGAGTGTCACAGCTGGAGTTGTAGAGCGTCCTGGCAGTACAGAGTCAGAGAATAATAGCACAGGACACAGTAAGCATGGCTGCTTACAGCCCTGCTCTAGGGAAAGGTTTCCCCAATGTAACAGCTGTGCTCAGACAGGAAAGGACTTCACCAGCAAACTCTGCCATGCTGGAGGAAAGCTTCCCCGGCAAAAGTGTTACATCCCTGCTCTGCTCCATCTCTGAATTCCTCGGCTAATGTATAACACTAATGTTTGACAAGTTGTGATACAGGAAGAGAACACTGGGAATATGGACATGGTCAACTCCAGCATCACACACACCTCTGTCCAGTGGACTAAACCTTTGACCTATCCAAGTGGCTACCTGTCAGAAGGAAGTAGACAGAAATAGGCTTCTTTGTGTGGCACACGATTGCTTTTACACACATGTACACGAGCCAGGTTCTATTATCATGGCCAGGAAATTCTCCCAGAGCATGTGATGCATTCAATGAGAACAGAGATCACCTGCACAAACAGACAGACGAAATCTCCTGATGAAGGCAACACAGAAACTGATCAGGCAGTTTAGGGGCAGGAGACCCCACAAAAATGTTCCATTGTTTTCCATGGCCAAAAGTAGGAAATGTCTTTGGTTTCTGGTCAAAATACAGGAAGGGAACTCTAGCTTCTCATGTCCTCCTAAATTAGAGCCCCTGCTGGAAGGACATGGGAAGTGTGACTGAGACTCAAGGATGGACACTTGTCCCTGCTGGGGAACACCTTTGTCACTGGATCTGGGCTTTCATGGTGAACTTGCCATTATCTATTCTCCAATTCTAGCCCCTCTCCTACATGATTTTAGGGAGTCTTCAGGGCATGTGTGACAGTAGCAGCCTGGGAGGTCACTGAGGATGGATACCAGAGCTCTGGTGAGTTGCGTTAAGGGAAAGCTACTTTGTCGGGATGGAAAGAATGGAATACAGCTCTGGCTGTGGCTGGCTGGTGACGTGATTGTAAATGGCTCTGAAGAATGACTGTCACAGACTCTCATATCGATGGTCCCTTAAGAGTTAGCAGAGCAGAGTCTGTCAGTCATCTGGTGAAGCAACAGCCCCTCACACAGACTGATTTTCCTGGAGCAATGCTAAGGAGAAGGGAAGAACAGTTTTCTGCACACCGAGACAAGGTCCTTGTCCCTCTCAGAAAGCCGCCCTCCACAGTGCAGACACATGGAGAGTTTTCCTCCAACAGCCCTGCAGATCTGCTCAGACAAGGACGCCTTTTAGTTTCCAGTCCTCCCCTAAAGTCTGAGCCTGCTTTCCCTGGGCTACTGGGCTTCTGACAGCTTCTCTGTCTCTTTAGCTGTCTGCTGCCTTTGCCGTGTGACCGCATACAAATTACGAATAGTGTACAAATAACTCTCCCTCTTCTCCAGCTTCCCTCTCTGAGCAAATGCCAAGATCCACAGGCTGCCAACCCTACAGTTTTTCTCTCAAATCAGTAAAAATTGTCTGTGAGCTTCCTTCTGACTCCGTTTCTCAATTAATTTTTTTTTTACAAGACTAAGAACTCAAAATAGGCCATTCCAATTTCCCTAGTACCACTTGGCATCGAACTCAAGGGTCGCCACAGGTTCCAGTAACTTCAGTAACAGTGTGAACCAGGCTCTTTAGCAGTGTACAGATGGGGAAAATATGTCAGCTCCATCCTCTAGGTCATTGGGACTGTTATAACATCCTAAATAACATGACATTATAAAACTGACTGTCATATCCACAGCACAGAATTCTGTGCAGGTTTGCAAGCACATTATAGTAAAACTAATGGCAGAAAGTAGATCCTAGTAAAAACTAATGGAAGATGATTTGTAGGTGGTCAAAGCAGCGGCACCTCACAGGATTTCCAGTGTGCGGGAGAGCAGGCACTTCCACACAGTGTTGTCAGGAATATAGTTTGTTGATGGCCTTTGCAATGTGAAGGATAATAAAAATTCAGACTTTATGATTCTGAAAGAATACCTTCAAGATTTCATTATAGACAAGTGTTTGCAAGTTGTGCCATTGTAGGCAATAGAAACTATGATGGTGGAAACATCCCATCACTCAACGACTGGTGAGATATGGCTGGTGAGATACAGTTTGAGCTGTATGGATCCCTGTTGACATAAAAGCAAACCTGAAATTTCAACAAAATTTAAGATGGTGCCAGATAAACAAATCTCATGCAAACATAGTTCTCAAAAGAACTAACACACCTTGTCATCGAGTCTGAGAAAGAAATTCCTGCTCAGAAAGTAGGTCACACCATGGACACGTGGGCCCTGGAAGAAGCCTCCTTGATCACGGAGACTGAAGGACAGTGTGATTTTCTGCACTCTGGAAACACTTGAGATACAGGTTCTTTTCTTTATCTTGGGTCAATAGTACCTTCAGGAATAGCCATTCCATGCCCAACTCTGCTTCTGAACTTCCACCTCTGAGAAGAAAATCTTCTTTGAAGCTGCAACTTTAGAACTAACATCTTGTGATCGTAAATAAAAGGCACTTAGAAGCTACCAACTTAGCCCTGCTTCCACAAATCCAAGAGTAAAAATGTTATCAGACAATGTTTTAGCCTGTAAAAAAAGCTTTCCCAAACTCAATGTATTCTTTTTCTGGCTTTCTGGTGTACCTATCAATGTAACTTAAACTTGCCTTAATGTGCAACTCTCTCTCTCTCTCTCTCTCTCTCTCTCTCTCTCTCTCTCTCTCTCTCTCTTACTCTCACTCTCTCTCTCTCCCCATGTGTGTGTGTAAACATATTAAAAAACCATGAAACTGGTTATTCATTGGAACATATGGGTACCCTCAATCTGTGTTCCTGTACTGTGGCCACTCATAATGGCTGCAGAATAAACTATGTCTTATTCCCTTTAGTATGAGAGCTGTGATTTTTACATCGGCAAGTAAAAAATGACACATGATCACTTTTATTTGTACAGATCTCTGTGCAAAGGTCTCAGGTCATAAAAATGATGGAAAATCTTTCACTCCTGGTAGTACAGAACTTTCTATTTAATGCAGAACTTATCTTAATTTTCCCTAGAGATCACCAGTGCCCCTTCCTCTCTTAAAGTTTGAACCTAGGCGTCCTCCTTCCAGAATTTCAGTTGTCTTCTGGCTGCACTTCATGATGTCGCCACAAGGTGGCACTATGATGAAATAAGTGTCCATCCACAGAGATCTAAAGAAAAATCTTGGAGCTGTGGACATACAGACTCCCTGGTAGAATTCTTGTCTGCCATGGGTACAATCAACAGCAGAAATACTCAGGGATGGCCGTGTGACTCCTTAGCAGAGACTTTGCTTAGCTAGAATTTACAAAGACAGGTTTAGATTCCCTATACCACAAAATGAGCACAATTCCTTAAAAATCCAGTTTGGCCAGGCATTGTGCTACACGAATTAATTGCAACGTCCATGATACATAAGAATGCAGATGTCCGTGAATTCCAGGACAGCCTGATTTCTACCTCAGGTTTCAGGTCATGGAGGGCACAGTGAGATTGTCTTTTAAAAAATCAGTTAATGAACCTAAATACAGAATTTAATTATTCTGAAAATCCTGATAGGTGTAAGGGAAGACCATGTCCTTCAGGTTTCCATTACAGGAACAAATACCTTAGAGCATTGGCTTATAAAGCAAAAGCACAGTTTTTCTAGTAGGACTGAATCCCCAGTTCTGCACCGTTTGACTCTGTTGCTTTTGATCTGTGGTGAGGCAGCATTCTTTGGTTTGAGTGCGTGGTAGAGAAAAAGCAGCCCTCTCGTGGTTAAGGAGCCTAGGCTAAAAGACACAGGCCTGGGTTTGCAGTATCCATCCCATCAGAGGCACGACTCCAAAGGACTAGGGCCTCCCACAAAGCCTTGTTTATCAAGACTTACCACTTCCCAGTAGTGTTGCCTTGACAACAAAAATTCACCAAACATGTCACTTGAGAATGTCTAAGCCTTATTCCAGAGCACATGCTAGAGACATGTGCTCTGAGTGTCCGTGTTATAAAACACCAGGTAGCTCAAAGTTACTGGGAATCAACATCATGTGCCAGGGACGGCAGGAACTCGTGGAAGCAGATGGAGATGCTGGCTCAGGACCTGACAGCTGTGTGCAGAGTGCACAGGAGAGAAAGAGACTCCAGTGACTGGAGGAGATTGGAGAACCCCCTGAAAGAATGGGATGTTGGAGGACCCACACTCGACTCCTGGAGAGAAATCTCAACAGTGAAGCATGATTAATAAAAACTCAGGGTCATAAACTGGGGTTCAACTTGAAGATTCAAACAGCAAAACAGCCAGCCACTGGCTTTACCTGATCCTCAGTCTGAAATGGTGATCCTGTTTCCAGGAATCTCAGAACGAGAATGTGTGACTGAGACTTGTCTCCCCCAGTCTTATATGCCTCTCTAGGGCTTGGATTAAAGGTGTGCACCACTGGAATTAAAAGTGTGTGCAACTGTGGCAACTGGGATTAAAGATGTATGTTATCATAACCTGGTCTATAAGGCTGACTAGTGGGGGCTGTTGTACTCTCAGATCTTCAGGCAGTCTGTACTTATTAAAATAAAATTGAAATGCCACCACACTATAGTTTGCAGAGTTCAGTCTGCACCAAGGGAAGAAACGATGAGGCATTGAATGGAATGCAGATTTGGGATCAAGAGAAAACAGAACTGTCTTAATGTGTATGGAGATTTGCCACACAGAACCCCTGTTGCAGTGAACATTTAAGATAGTTAACTGAGAACAACTCAAAAGGAAACGGCCGTGGTGCCCCCTAGTGGCCAGAGTCAGGATTTTCCCTCTGAGAGTCTGAGCTCCGGACTCTGTAGTCTGGAGAGTGAGACAAAGACTAGGAACCTGAAGGGATGGTGTCAGTCTGAGCTATAAGAATGTTCTTAATCACTAGTTGTGACCGTTTTATGTTCACCCATTCCCAGGTTGTCTACCTTCAACCGAGAAGCCCCTGTACACTCTCTAATGGGGAAAACTGCACCTGGGAATGTACAATGCTAGAGGAGACACAATCACCTCCTCGCCCACGCGTGGATATGAACACTCATAGGAGCAAAGCTTCGCTTTTATCCATGTTGTCCCTCCATGAAATTGAGAACAATGTATTTTGTCCAAAGACCTGTATATCCTTGTCACTCTTAAATTATGAAATTCCTTTCGTCTTGATGGCAGAAATTTCAAAGCTAGAGCAAATGGCATTGTAGAGGGAAATCATTTTCTCAGTGGACCAGTTCCTTCCTCATGGTTCAGCGGTGTCTCACTCACAGACTGGGGACACCCCTCTGACACACCGCTTTAGCCCACAACCATTCCACCTTCCCACATGCCCACGCGATTTTAAAGTAGTAGAACTGCAGCAGAGAACTTCCACTGAAGCTGCTCTTTCCCCTTCATACGCTCACGGTCCTCGGTAACTCAGGAGCGCTTGTGCTTTCACATATTAAAATATGTTGTACAAGCTGCTCAATGAGATCCCTACCTGTCATCCCCACTGGCAAGTGAATCTCACAGAAAATAGATAATAACCCAGTATTTAGGATTTCCCTCCAAATGTTTCTCCTGGCATTGACACAATTCAGTGTGTTTATACAGTTAGAGTGCAGCTTTTTAATAAACTTTTTAGCTTTTTAATAAATTTTATTTATTCTTTATGTCTTTCACCACTCACATGTCCATCCCATTCATTCCCCCATCCCTTCTTATCTGCCCTCTGCCCTTCCACCCTCCCCCACTAAAATAAAATAGAACAAACTTTGAGAGAAAAGAGAAAAACGGAGAAAAATATCATGGTGTAAGCTGTAATGTGACACAGTGAGTCACACAGTGCACAGTTTAGCCCGTATATCTTTACTTGCAGAGAGCCATTGGTCTGGTTTGAGGTCTCTGGTTTCTGCTACACTGTCGATGCTGGCCCTCACTGTGATTCTTCTTGGATGTCCTGTTGTTGCCCCATGTCATGGAGATCCTGCAGCATTGGGTTTGCAGGACCGGCTGCTTCATGTCCTCCAGAAGATCACAGATGGGGTGGATGTTAGCGTGAGCCAACTCATAGCCCTGGTTCTGGGCCTGAGTGGTTGCAGGGTTGGTCAGTCTGCCAGTTTTGCCCTGTGCTCACCTGTCCAGGGTGAGCTCTCTGACATTGTCGTGACTAGTTCACCCTATGCAGTAAGGAACAAGGGGCAGGACTGGTTCTTCTGCTCCCAGGGTCAGCTCTCCCACACCTATACCAGCAAGGCCAGCTCTACTGTGCTGCCCAGGTGAGGTGACGAGACCACTCTCCAGGTTATTGCAGCTGGTGAGGGTGATGGACAGTTCTCCTGCCCTTATGACCTCAGGATCTGCTCTCTCATCTGGCAAAGGCGGTGAGGGGCAGGGGTTAGGGGTGAGGGCATCTCTCTGGCTAGCATGCCACCCTATGGAAGATGAAGGGCGGGGCTAAATCTCTCATGCTCATGTTTTAGACTCTGTTGCCAATGCCCCTGTCAACAGGGTCAACTCTATGGTGCTGTCCAGTCAAGCTGCAGGGCCCATTTTCCTGAATGCTGCAACTGGTAACCGGGAGTGTCAGCTCTCCCTAGTGTTGTAGTCAGAGAGGGAAGGGACCAACTCATTCAGCCCTATCTTCTTGGCCTTTAGTGGTACAGGAGCCAAAGAAATTAACACTGACCAATGCTGAAGCAAGGTTGGGAACCCAGACTTGGGCCTTGGCAGCAGCCCAAGAGCGGACATTGCCTTGTGGCACTGGGTTGGTCTTCGAGCAGGAAGTCCTGGGTTTTCACATGGGTATCCTTCTCCTGCTCAGTATTAATCGCACTGGTTAGGGTCCTGCTTTCTCCTCTAGAACCCAATTTTAAATCACAACAATATCATGGCATAAAACATTTCAATTATTTTTGAAAATGTGCTTAATAACACATGAAAAGTTTAAGAGTATTTCCTAGAGCTATGATCCCTTTCAGGACCCAGAAAGAGTGAAGGGCAATCTAGAAAGGCTTTCCAAGAGGCAGTGTGTGCAAAAGGTCAAAATACATGGTGTGAAAATCTCAAAATACATGGGGAGGAAGAGGAAATGGGGATTGGTATGTACAGTAAAGAGATTGCTTTACAAATGAAATAAAACAAATTCTCAAAAAGTAATAAAAATTCAAATTATTTAAAAGAACAAAAGAATAATTCCAAAAGCAGTTGTTAATCAGATGACAAAATCTTGCTATTCTAATGTACTTAAACTCTCCAGTTAGCACCTTGTTCTGAATGGTGATGGTTGTAACTAATGGTGGCTTGGCTGCCTGCTGAACATATGGCTTCCTTTTCTTTTAATCGCCTAATTGCTCTCATCCCTTTAGGGATCGGCTGTCTCAGGTGATTCTATGTGCAGGTCTCCTGAGTGGGATCTCCTCTTTTGTCGTCACCCAGAGGGGCTGTTGATGGGACTCAGCAAACCACAACACCAGGAGAGTGCAGAATGAGCCTTCCTAGAACCTTGAATCCAGTCTTCAGATGCAGAGGCTGTTCTCTGAGCAAGGCTAGGGAGGGAAGCTTCCCTCAGTTCAGCCAGTGTGATATCAGCTTTGGGAGGTAATTTAAGAAATATATCTCAGGATACCCTCCTCACAGACCTCACTTGAGGGCATCTTATGGCAACTTGCTACTGTCTGTAAACAGGGTGTGATGTTGGCTGATCTTTAAAATGGGACATGGGTTCAGAACAAATGGCCCAGTGATTAAAATATTTGCTGCTTGTACAGAAGACAAAGGTTCGGTTCTCGGGAACTACACCAGGGAGCTCCCAACTTCCTGTACTTCTAGTTCCAGGGGATCTGATTTCCTCCTGTGAATACTGTGGTCGCCTGAATGCACTTGGTGCACATAACACACTTGCTGGCAGTCACACATGGACACAAATGAAAACAAGTCTTTTAAAAATGTGTAGATATAGCATTAGCTTGGTGAGCCTTGTGTTAAGTGAGATACTAAAAAAACATTTCTTATTGGTTTCTAAAAAGAACACAGACATGTGCACATGTACAAAGTCATGCCTTTGGATGTGTTGAAGTCAGTGTTTTGGACACAAGGATTCCTTCTTGCGTCCACGATAGGGTCTCTTTGTCACCATACTTTTCAGGAAACTCACATAGAGTTGGTCCCCATGAGATAACCCAGTTAGATACCTCCAAATGGTAACACAGATTAGTCTAAGGACTTGTTTGGCGTATTCTGCAACAGATCACATTAGAGATGCAAAACAGAGTTTGCCTAATGGCTGTCGCAGACTGCATTGGATGCTGATAGTATCTATTTCTGAATCATTTTGCCCATCCCACATTCCCAAGCACAGGGCTCCTCAAATCTGTCAATACCCAGACACCACCACATCCGGATCTCGGCCACCTACTGCCTATCTAAGCCACAGAAGTATTACTTTAGATTCACAGTTTCCTTTTCGCCCACTAAAATTAAACTTAAGTTCACAACCTGCGCTATCATTGCAGGTGTTTCATGAGATTTAAGGGAAATAATGGAAGGATACACTCAGAGCTTTACGATTCAAGTGTTTCCTAACTCTTCCACATTGTTTTCAGACTCACTCAAGCTTCAGAAATGGAACACTTTCCACAGTCTCTCCTCAGATGCCGTCATCTCTCAGTAAGGAGATTCATCCTTGCCCCAATTTCATTGCCTTTCTTCCCACTGCCTTTCCTCCCTCCACCCTTTTGCTTCCCCATTAAGAACAAAGGTTTCTATGCCATCCGTTGACAGGCTTTCCATTGCAGATTTTGCACAATCCTCACAGCTTTAGGACTGCCTCAAACACGCATGATTGTCGGCACTGCTTCTTTCACTCACCAGTTTGTCCAACTTTTCCAAGGCCATTCAGCCCGACATAGTTGTTTCTGCTTAACCTCACCGATGCTTTTGTTTCCTGTTTTAGGGCTAGCAGGTTCTCTACCTTCTTGGGTAGTTCATTTCCTTACAAATGTTGTTTGATACCATTGCCCTTAGAAAATCAAAATGTCATTTTCCCCATCTGGAAGACAGGTGTGTCTTCAGTCTCCCATCTTACCCCAGATGGCCACATTGGTGCAGAATTTTGATACCTTACCTAGCCTAGTGCGACTCCGAGTCTAACAGGGAGCAGGACGTAA
Organism: Myodes glareolus; assembly: GCF_982192425.1. Taxonomy (NCBI): domain Eukaryota; kingdom Metazoa; phylum Chordata; class Mammalia; order Rodentia; family Cricetidae; genus Myodes; species Myodes glareolus. The sequence goes on from NC_142053.1 coordinate 53,206,822, forward strand.
ATGGAAGATGCATTATTCTGTTAGATGATATTCCTTGACATCCTCTAATATATTGAAGAGGACCAAAGCTTCTTTTTTTTGGAGGCAGGGTTTCTCAATGTAGCTCTGGATATCCTGAAACTCACTTTATAGTTGAGGCTGGCTCCAAAATCAGAGATTTCCCTGCCTCTTCCTCCTAAGTGCTGAGATTAAAGGCATGCAACAACACTGCTCAGTTTAAAACTTCCTTTTAACTTCTATTTTATTTTATAAGCAGAAGATCACTCTGATATAGATCCAGACAAACACTGTAAAAATAGGGAGTGATTATAACTTATATTTAATTAATAAAAATCTCCTCAAAATAGCAGAAAAGGTTTAGCTGTATATGAAAAGAATAGCATGCCTCATTCACATAAATTTTATTTCACAAGTGTGAGTTACACATGGGGCTTGGTAATGCCTTCTTGGGTATACCAAATCACATGTTGCTCTCCATCTGTGTTAGTATATTAGTCCTTCACATAACAATGCCAAGAGAGAAAATAGGTAAACAGAAGATAGGAGAAAACATTTGTGGATCATATATCTAACAGTGTTAATCTCCAGAATGCTCAAACAACTGTATTTTTAATTGAGTTTAATGAGCTATGCATTTTTCTCTGCTTCCTTTCCATCTTCTCTCCTTCCTTTCAATCCTCTTCCATGGTCCCTGTTATGCTTTTGGCCCTTTAAGCGGCAAGCCATGCCCACTCCCGGTGGCGACCCCTGACCTTTCCCTGCCATCCTGGATCACTCACTTACTATCCTCTTTGGGGGTGCATGTCTCTCCCCCTTTCCCTCACTCTCTTTTCTCTTTCTTTTCTCTCTCTTTCTCTAACTCTTCCTCTGCCCCCTTTCCCTTTCCCCTGCATAAACCCATGAATAAATATTTAACATCATTCTATACGTTGAGTCTATCCGTGTCTCTGTCACCTGCCCGACTGCCATATGTCTGCCTGTCGTCGGGACCAGCCACTGCTGTCTGTTGCTACATGGCCAGCTCTCTCGGGATCTTGCAGGGACCCACAGCCAGCCTCTGTATGGACTGGCTTCTCCCAGAGCCCGCTGTCTGCCGTCACATGGCCCGCCAGGGTCCGCTTGCCTACCTGCACCCGTTATAAAAGTCCCCATGCTCTCAATTTACTCAGGAGATCTTGTCTTTTTCTACTTCCCATGTAGATTAGATTCATGTATGTCTCTCTTAGGGTCTTCGTTGCTTTCTAGGTTCTCTGAGATTGTGATTTGTAGGCTGGTTTTCTTTGCTTTATGTTTAAAAATAACCACTTATGAGTGAGTACATATAATAATTTTTTTTCTTGGTCTGTGTTACCTCAATCAATATGTTTTCTAGGTCTGTCCATTTACCTATAAATTTCAAAATGTCATATTTTTTTTTGCTATGTAGTACTCCATTGTGTAAATGTACCACATCTTCTTTATCCATTCTAAGGTCGAGGGGAATTTAGGATGTTTCCAGGTTCTGACTATGACAAACAACACTGCTATGAACCTAGTTGAGCTCATGTCCTTGTGGTATGTCTGAGCATCCTTTGGGTATATACCCAAATGGAATTTTGGGGTCTTGTGGAAGGTAGTTTCCTAATATTCTAAGAAATCACCATACTGATATCCAAAGGGGCTGTACCAGTTTGCACTCCCACCAGCAATGCAGGAGTTTTCCCTTTACCCCAGAACCTCTCCAGTATAAGTTGTCATCAGTGTTTTTGATCTCGGTCATTCTTACAGGTATAAGATGGAATCTCAGAGTTGTTTTGATTTGCATTTTTCTGATGCAAGCCATTGTATTTAGAGACTTGAGTGTGCAGAGGGACTGCAGGGGTTCATGTAATCAGACACTCTGATTGGAAAAGATGCAATAAAGAGAGGTGGATGATCAGATGACACGTGACACCAGCTGAACCTGCCATCTCCCCGTGATCATAGTTGATCAGACCAGCAAGCTGGGTTTTCAAATGGATGAGAGACTCTGCTACACATTTCCTGAGACACACAAAAGGCCACCAAACACATGAACATGTACACAGTGTCACTTATCATTAGAGAGTTGAATTATCAAATGACCTCGTATTACAATTCTATGACCACAAAAATCAATTAAAATTCAAGAAACTCCCAAATGCAAGTGAACGTAAAAAGTTTAGCTTATGCAAACAGCACAGGTGTGGACTACCAGAGTTAAGAGTGAAAGAAATGGGGAGCTTTTGCTTAAAGGAGAGAAGTACTTGGTTCTAAAGGAAATGAGTTCTGTAGGCCTAATATATAGTACAGGGATTGTGACCGTACTTAGCAGTAATGTATATTATACTGGAAATTTTTTAAGAGACTCAATTTGTATTTCTGTCTCAAGAAGGTTTGATATGGTTTGATGAATGTGGTCATTAGTTCTGCTGAGGTCATCATTTCACTATATATACATACATGAAGTCAATTCTCTGTATCACTAAAATCTTTACGTGTCTGTCTATCATTTATAGATCAATAGAACTGACAAGTAGAAAAGTGATGGAATATTCATTACATCAGTGTACACATTGGGAGTGGCATGTCTAGTGATTACCAACCAATATCCAGAGGAACAGACAAAAGTAACTACAATGAAATGTATTGGTTCTTTCCATATACTCTCTGTGCACAGCACCAATGTGAGGCTAATTTCCTACCCACTCCCATTTGACATATTAAAACTTGAGAGATCAAGACAGTAAGGATTATCCTCATGTCTACACAGTCAGCAATAGAAATGCCTTCAATTTGTATCCAGCATACTGTTCTGAACCATGGGAAAATGTCCGTAACTTGTTGAGCAACAGAGTTGAGTTGAGAAAAGAATGCACACTGAAGTAACTATCAGAGTGTCAGTAAACTGGTACAAGGTTAGAGAAAAATAAGACTGTGGACTTGGTCTGCTGTGAGTCTCTGTGAAGTTCAGAATCTTAACAGAGAATGGACATATCTATTCTTTGTGTTTTGTCTTTAAACGGATGGGAGAGAGGCAGTGACCGAGAGAGAGAGACGGATAGAAAGAAATAGAGAGACAGCGAAAGAGAGAGCGAGAGCATGTGTGAGAGCAGATCCATGATACCTGGAAATGCAGATGGGAGAAGAAAAAGGGGCAGATAAAAGAGGAAGCAGAAATCAAAAGAGTCAAAACACACCATTGACCCCAACAGCAATTGTAATGACATATAGAGACAAGGATAATGGGGTAGGCACAAATATGGGAAAAGCCCCTCACCTTGGCTTTTGACTGGAGCAGTGATAATAAAAATTTGGAGGTAAGCCTCACTGGCTCTACTGGAGCGCTCTACTACATAAACCATGGGAGTCTTGAACTCACTAAGATCTGCCTGATTCTTCCTCCTATGTGCTGGGATCAGATGTGTGAGCCACCAAGTACTGTTGAAGCTATTTTTCAAATATGTCTGCTGAACTGGCGGCTAGGCAACTCCAGAGGGTAAGGTCTCTACCTGCATGTCCCTCTCTGGGAACCAAAGGCAAGAAAGTTTCAGGGGACTACTTTATTTTTAGATGTGTGTGTGTGTGTGTGTGTGTGTGTGTGTGTGTGTGTGTGTGTATGCATCTTGTGTGGAGGCTAGAGGTTGACACTGGGATGTCTTCTTGGATCACTTTTTCTCCTTATTTTTGGAGTGAGTGTCTCTTCCTGAATCTGCAGCTCTCCATTTTGCTGGACCGCCTGGTAAGTGAGTCCCAGGATACACCTGTCTCTGTGTGTCAGTGCTGGTGATCCAGGCACAAACTGCCATGAAAGGACTAGAGGGGAGGGAATTGGAGATATATTGGCTCCAAACACATTATATCCATGTACTAATACTAATTAAAATGTCAAACCAACAACAAAGGAAGCCACACAGATGAATATCTTGTATATCACCATAGAATCTTCATTTGGCAATGGATGGAGACAGAGACAAAATTCCACATAGGAGCACTGGACTGAGCTTCCAAGGTCCAAATGAGGAGCAGAAAGAGGGAGAACATGAACAAGGAAGTCAGGACCACGAAGGGTACGTTCACCCACTGATACAAGAGGACTGATCAACTGAGAGCTCACCAAGGCCAGCTGGACTGGGACTGATGGAGCATGTGATCAAACCGAACTCTCTGAATGTGGTTGTCAACGAAGGCTGACTGAGAAGCCAAAGACAATGGCACTGGGTTTTGATTCTACTGCATGGACTGGCATTGTTGGAGCATGATTTATTTGGATGCTCACCTTCATAGACTTGGATGGAGGAAGGAGGACCTTGGTTTTCCCACAGGGCAGGAAACCCTGATTGCTCTTAAGACTTCAGAGGGAGAGAGAGGGGGAGAGGGGGAGGAGGAGGGAAAACAGAGGTGGGGAGGAGGTGGGAATTTTAAATCAATCAATCAATCAATCAATAAATAAATAAATTAAAGAAATGTGGAGGTATCAAAGACAAAAACCATAGCACATTCAAATCCAAGATCTGATGACGCACTGTTGGCAACTGTACAGTCAGTCAAAACCTCCTTCTATAACGTAGTGTTTAAGTTCTCATGAGCTGAGCCGAGAGCTGTGTTCATGGAGAGAAAAGCTGGAGAAAGCACTGCAGCTTCTGCACTTCAAGATAACCTACTGTACCAAGGTCAAACAGAGGGCCTTCCTTGTATGCTGAGCTCAGGGTACATGGAACCATCTGTTCTTTTGGAAAACAGGGTAATTTCAGTCTTCAGTTGGGCAGTTATATCATTTTTATTTGATATTGTTTGCTGGATTCTCCTGTAGGAGCTGAGTTAAAAGGTGACATAATATAAGCTTTGCCAAACAGAGAGAAAATTTTAGGGTTTCTGAAAGTCAACTAATGAAGCTTTATCCTAGGGAATTCTATATCCCAGTATAAAAATAAGAATAAAGTAAAAAATTCTCCACCAATATTCACCTTTTACATGATTATATGAAAATATTTTCAATTTTTTGGCAACCTAACTTTTAAAATTTGGTTTGTATATATCTGTGTATGTCTGTGTACATTGGAATATGCAAGTTCATTTGCACACAACTCTGGGAACAGGGTGTCAGATTACCTAGCTCTGAGTTACAGGCATTTGTTAACCAACCTACATTGGTGCTGGAAACCAAATCAAGATCCTCTGCTAGGAGCGGCAAGTGCTCTTAACAACTGAGGCAGCTCCTCTGAGCAATTTAATTTTGGAGATTATTTGGAAAACAAACTATTTAACCAGAAACTACTGAAGCATAGAGGAATAATGCCAGTGTGTGAACAATGGGTATTGAAACAAAGAGCTGGGTGGAAGACATGATACCAAGGCCGCGGAACTGTGCACATGCTAAAAGGGAAATTGCAGGGCACTGTGATATACAGTCTAATAAATATTATGGGAAATGTCAAATTAAAAAGCCTAGAAAAAATGAGAGGAGAATTTAATACCGGAATTATTTGAAGTTAAGGGGCAGCTTGGCAATGGCGAAGGGGCCATTGCAGTGGGACACTGTTCTATGATTCTGAGCTTTGTGTATGGAGACACAGCACTGACTTAGAGTGCAGGCTCCTCCTGGGACAGATGAGATGAAGTTGGGAAATGGTTGCTTGACAAACCAAGCATACATGAAAGCATACTTTCTTTGCCCATTTCACAAACCTTCTGTCAGAATCTGTACCCTGGATACAAAAGTGGCCTTTGAGCTCAGTTCTTCACACTCTGCCAGATATAAACAAGTGCTTTGCTTCTGTATTCTTTTTGCCTTGTTCCTATGTACTTCTTTTCTTTTTAATTACTGTTATTTATTGAGACAATTTTTCTTTCAAAGTGAGGTAAGTGTTTCTCATGATCATGTACATGAGTAAAGGGGGGTTCAGAGTTGAGGTAATGCATTTTAGTCTGTATAAAAAGTCACACAAACTAAAGCTTGTGATGCAGTATTTATACTCTGCATACCTTGTCCTTATTTGCACGAGATCCCTACCTAGGGACCCCAACGCACAAGACATTGACATTTGTGGACCTCTCAGATGGGATTTCCTTAGATGGAGAGATGTAGATTGGGACTGGAAGGACTAGTTACGAGGTGATAAGCAACAGAGCTTTTGAAACCACAGAGTAGAGGTTTCCCTAAATGGGGCAGGTCATTCCTCAGGGTCTTTCTTCTAGGTCAGGTGTGTCAAGTTATAGGGCTGGCAAACAGCAGTGATTTCAGAGTTCAGATCACAACCATGTGCATGAATATAAGAGAAAGTCATCTAGGGCAAGTGAAACACGAAGATACATCTGGAATTGAAAGTGGGGGAAATGTCTGACCTTAATGTGTAGTTGTGCCATCAAGTCTTACCTACACGCACAGGTACCAGAATTTCACTTGAAGTACACCTGCATCTGTGAGACTCACGTGGAAGTGGTGTGGACCAGAAATACATACCTAAAAGTGTTTATCATATTACATCAACTTTTTCTTAACTCAACAAACGGACCACAATTAGTCTCTAGGTATCCTAAACAAAATTCACAAACACAGCTAAAGCTACAATCTTCTATTATATCATTTCAAATCCCATATCATTCTAAATTATTTCCAATAAACCTAATTCAAAATATAAGTTTTGGATTTCCAGGGATTGTTGTCTGTACTTTAAATCTTTCCATGTTTTTATGAGTATTGGTGGTTTTCCTGCATGGATGTTTGTGTACCATTTGTGTGCCGTGTCCAAAGGGGCCTGAAGACAGTGTCAGATCCTCTGGAACTGGAGGTACTGGTGGTTGTTGTGCCAAAAGTGCAGGTGATGGAAATCAAACCCCAGGACTTTTGGAAGAGCAGCCAGTGCTCTTAACCACTGGCCAATCTCTCCAGTCCCTTTTGTAATTTTTATTCTCTTGAAAAATCCATTATCCAAAGCTTTTATCTCAGTTGGCTCTAACTAAAGTGTACATATAAAAATGTTAACTTAAGGCCTCCTGGTGGAATATTTAAGTTTCAGCACTTTCAAATGGTAATTCTGGAAATTAAGGCTGAGGAGAGAAAAAACTTTGCTGTAGGTTAAAACGTGATTTATAAGAAATTAAAATACAAACTAAGTATGTTAATCTATCTCATATAATTTGAAACAATATAAATCTATACTGTCTTACAAAAGAAGGTACTTTGAACTTCTTAAACACCTGTTAAAGGAGCCAGGGAGATAGAGCAGCAGGTAAAGGCATCTGTTGCCACACCTGACACCCTGAGTTCAATCCCTTGGACCCACCTGGCAGAAAGATAGAACAAAATCCTACAATTTGTCTCTGAACTGGAAACATGCATACGTGTTTTGTATATCAAATGTGACAAAATATTAAAATGCTTTGAATATATAAACACATATATTGAAATCATCCCCCAAAATATTAGATTTCAATAAATTATTTTTTAATTTTATAATAAATAACAGTCAATTTAATTTTATAAGAAATAAACAGTCTTTGAAATTTTAAAGAGACCTTGAACTGTGAATATACTGAAAAAATTAAAGGATTTGGTATTTTGAAGGTCATACTCTTTTATGTTGTGATAGTAACGTAAGATATTAGGAATAAACAAGGAAACGTTATAGTTTAGAAGCTATGTATGTGTGTCAAGTCGGCATAGGTCTACTGTTAGTGACCAGTTTGTCAACTTTACAGAAACTAGAGTCATGGAGAGAAAGTGGACCATAGATGAAGAACTGCCTCCACCAGATTGACCTGTAAGCAAGTCTGTGGGGCATTTTTCTTGATTCATGAATGGTTGATGAAACAGAGCCCAGCCCACTGTGGGAAGTGCCCCCTGGGCAACTGGTCCTGGGTTGTAGAAGACATGTTGTTCAACAAGCCACAGAAAGACACTAAGCAGCTCTCCTCCATCTTTCCTGCCTCTGCTCCTGTTCAAATGCCTCCTCTGACTTCCCCCGATGATGGGCTGAGGTTGGGACATGTAAGTCAAATCTACCTTTTCCGCCCTCAGTTGCTTTTGAAGTTCTTATCACAGCCATATAGAATCAACATAGTACACTCACTTAGGTTATCTTTCAGATCTAAAGAAAACAAAGTATCCAGAGCACCTGTTTGCACAGGAGTCTCCAGGAATACCATTCACATATTCAAAATGACAAAAATAAATTCCAAGTTCTCTGTTCATTGTAGGGTCTAGTTTTTACCCCAGCTGCAGTGTCTCTGACAGAAACTTGGTACCCAAGGAAAGACAGAGCAAAGAGAGAAAATATGTCAATATTGGTCCAGTTTCAGCTTCCCCAGCATTCTTAACACATTAGTCATATTTGTACTTCTGAGAGCACAAGATCTCAGTTTATTCAGAGAATATATAGTGACAGTCATATGGAAAACACAAAAAAGAAAGTTCAAAGAAACAGGTAAACATAATTTTAATATTTTATTTAATACAAACTGTCAAATCTCTGCATTTTAAGCTTATAAACAACAAAGTAAATCGCTCATTACACTGGTATTTTAGTTGGCTTTTGAATTTTTTTGCATTATATCATGATGCAAGCATTATGAAAAATATGTACAAATTTGAAATGTGATATCACAAAAGAATTATGACACATGAATTACATCATTTTAACATGCTTTTTCTTATTAATTTAGAAATATAATGTTACCACCAAAAATAATAAAAACAAATATTAACTGCCTTGCCATTTTCTTATTATATTTTGCCTGTAAAATATAGTTTGAACCCAGGCAGTGATGGTGCAAATCTTTAATCCCAGAACTTGGGATGTGGAGGCAGGTGGATCTCTGTGCGTTTGAGGTCAGCCTGGACTAGAGAGTGAATTGCAGGTCAGGCTTCAATGCTACACAGAGAAACCCTGTCTCAAAAAACCAAAAAATATATATAGTTTGATACATTTGACAGTATAACCTCTAAAAGGAAAATTAAATTACTTTTTTCTGTGGTCAGACTGAAACTGAGTATGACCTCACTTAAAAAAGAAAACAATATAAAGAATTAAGCCACTGCAATTACTAATATATTTCAATAGGACAACATTATGTGTAGATTATTACTTATAATCTATTCTTTTTGTTACTCAGTGACTGAAATGCAGTTGTTTTGGCATCTCAACAAATGTTAATTTTGAACTTTTTCCATGCTTTCGGATGCAGTACGCATTTAAAGAAATTAACAATATGAATAAGATATATTTATGTGTCTGTGTTCATGTGTGGGAGAAGGTGCATGCACTTGACTATGTGTGTGTGCGTATGTGTGCATGTGTATGTGTGCATGTGCTCATGCTCACACATGCATGCCAAAAGTCAATATCTAGTTTTTTTCTTCTACACATATTTTCTGCGGGCAGATCTCTCACTGAACGTAGAATGCACTAAATTGCTGGAATGTCTGGCCATGTAGCCCCAATGATCTTCCTTCCTCCACCTTTTCAACACTGGAGTTACAAGTGTGCTCTTTAATGCTCAGCTTTTTACACAAACGCTAGGTTAGGAGCTGAGAAAATGAGTGCTTCTGTGGTAATCAACTGGGAAACTGAGGCATTTTCTTGGCCCTGTGTAATTATTAATTTCTGACTTTACATACACCATTTGTAAGTAAATCTAGGGCATACAAACTGAATTTATAACTATGTTATATTTTGGAGGATAAAGTCAGTTAGACACAGTACTCAAACATGGCTTGTATGTATCATACCAAATGGGGCACAGCTAATGAAAAAGAGAAGCAAAATGTATATAGGGAATGATTTATACAGCTAAGGAAATGTAAAGGATCGATAGAACTGGGAGTAGAACAGGAGAACTAATGTAGGGGGAATATTATGGCAAGGATCCTAAATTCCACCTAAAAATTCATGAGACAAAGGCTAGATACCCAACTGAAGAGTTCATGGGAAGTAGTGGAAACTTTACAGTTGGCCTACATCAAGGAATTGTCAAATTATATTTGTGTTCTTGAGGTTATATTGAAACATCAGAACCTCTGCTTGCCTGCTCTCCTTGTCCACTACTAAATCTTTGTTTCCACAAAGCAGCCAAAACCAGCCTATAGTAACTTAGGGGACGAAAACATTGTCTCAAAATAAAATAAAAACTCTGCCTTATTCTCAAATAAGGCAGGAAAGGCTGTCATTGTTCTGATTTGTGTGCTGTACCAACAATTGAACCAAACAGTACAAGCAGAAATATAGCAAACTAGGAGTTGATCATCCTGTATTACATGCACATCACTATGCTCAGTAAAATGAAATATATCAATAGTAGACAAGAGATACACAAGGATTCTCCAAGTCCTCCTTTTTTTTAATAAATTTTTCTGTAAAGAAATTAGTTTACATATCTAATTTCCTTAAGTGCAATTTCCCTCAATATAAGAACCTTATATCTTACGTGTATGGGTTCAAGAAATAACATTTAGTACTTAAGTAACATATGAGATTGAATCTGTGTTAGACTGTGAAATTAACTCTGAGTAAATGATCCATTTCATGTCACGCCTCCCTGAAATCTGTAGCATCGCGTTCAGTTGTAGTTGTACAAGAGCAAGCCTCCGTCGGTCTAATCTGCCCTGAAAATGCCATCTTTCATAACAATGCATAGGGATAGGATGAATCACATATTTTAGCTTCATCAAAGGTGTTCAACTATGCATGAGATTCACAAGCATAAGCATTATGATGGGTTAGAAGCAAAGACCAGGATACAGAGATGAGTACAACGCATTAGGGCAGGGATAAGAACAGAGATTGCAGAATCATTCATAAGGCAATGATTTATCTCCAGATGCTTAAGAGTACCAGAGAAATTTAACAGAAGAGTTTGAAAGGGCTCGAAATCATCCCAATACATTGCATTGTTACTAAGATTCAACATCTTTAGGTGAGGACACTGGGCTAGAAATTTGAAGTCTCTGTACGATATATCACAGAATGACAGATACAAAAAATCCAGACTAGGTGGCAGAACTCTGTAGGGATAAAACAACAATAAAATTTCTGAAGAATGAGGATTCAATGAGAAACACTATACCTTTATATCCAGAATAATCCAATTTTCACATGCGGTATAAGTGAGTATTAATGCGTTGATCTGTACTTTGTTCACTTAATAGTTTTGTGACTCTGAGATATTGTTTTAGGCAGTAACTTACTATGTAGTCCTGGCTGCCCTGGAACTCACTATAAACATCATACTGGCATTGAACTCAGAGAATCTGCCTGTCTTTGCTTCCCGAGTACTGAGATTAAAATCATGTGCCACCACATATGGCTGAAAGTTTGGTTTTCTACACTGAAATATAATTTCTTTTAATGTTAAGAATGTGTAAAGTGTATTATAATTCATGATTTTAAGAAATACTAAGAGAACAACTAATGCATTTAATACTTAAATTATTATCCATTGTAGATTTCAGTTCACGTTTTTAGTGGAAAGGGATCAGAAAGAGCAGTCAACTGAAGATTACCTTTGGACAGTCCCTAAATGCCACTACTTTCATGGTCTATACCTTGGTGACTACAAATTAGCAAAGTGATCTGTCATTGTAAGCCACTGGCATCTATGATTATGTGCATCAGTGCTATAGAAAAAGTCTTCCACCATCTCAATTCTTCTTTCTTCTCATATCTAAAGGGTTAGTGGGTTTTCACCTTTGTATTTCTGCACTTATCTTTACATTGCTGGCTGCTTAGTTTTTGTAATTCCTCCTCCAGGGTCAAATTCCCAAAAGTGACAAAGCAGAAAGCATAAAAGGTTTTGAGGAGTTAAGGAATACTCATGAATATTTTCTATTTTGTCCCAATACTTATCCAGGAAACCCAGAAACATGCCTTACTTACTTACTCTTACCTGAGCACGCTGTCCAGATGATTTTTGAGACAGAATGAAGACAATTTGAGTTCCTTAAGGGTTTCGATACGTTGCAAATGACTAAGGAAATTTTTAAAGTCTTTTCCACTCAGAGATCTAAAAGTGACTTTAAGCAGTCTAAGGCTCTTTAGGTGGCTCATCTGAGATAGGATGTTGGAGATATCACTCAGTGAACCCTTATCAACTGACAGCCGATTAACACAGTTGAGATCAAGATATCTCAGGGTGCGTTTGCAGTCACCCAATCTATCAACTTGCAAATCTCGACAGCATATCTTCAAAGCCCCTAAACTCTCCACAAATTTCCTCACAAGCAAAACCAAAAATTCCTTTTCCATTAAGGAGCCACCTAGGGAAAGATCCACTAGTAATTCGATAGGTCCCATGGGTAAGCGAATCGTGGACCAAAAATCTATACCACGATGCTGTCCTTCCATTTTTGCCACAGAGTGGTCAGAATAAGAACAAGATTGAAAGCAGAAAGGTGATTTGTTGCTGACTTCAGGGCATGTGATCCTACAGTCAATGTCTTCCCTTAAATCTAGAATCCTCAGTTTAGGTTTCCTGTAGGGGTAAGAGGAGATAGAATATCTGAGAAATAGCAAATGATAATGAAACCCAGTAGGGTCAATGATGACATATAGGAACAAATCCTTTTATCCATAGCTGGTACTCCTTGTACTAACTACCAACAAGTCTTTGCCATGAAAATTCAACCTCCTCTTCCCCCATCCTTTGTACATCTTAAATCCCCTCCAGTCTTAAAGCTTCTGTCTTTCTCTTAAGTAACACCTGTTATATAAACCCATCAATAGAATCCTCAATAACAGATTTCCTAAGGAATATTGAAGACATCAGTCTTTAATGTGTTACCAAGTTTTAGCAGAGTCTCACAAATCAACCTGCAGCATTCACTAGTTACTCCTTCTAAGAGAGTATCAGGCTGTAGTATTACCACCTTTGAATTACCATGTCTCTAATATACAGTCTTACCGAGAAGCAGAGTTCTTTGAGGGACATACTGGAAGATTCTCAATCATGGCTTTCTGGAGTTCATGTTGAGGATCCTGTACAGTTAATGTCCCAAGATGGAGACAGTAAAAGGGCCAAACTTTCACCATCTCACTCAATATATTCTTATGCCCTCCTTTGAAGGCAGCAATGAACAATGGAACAAAAAAACATCTTGGAATATCCTCCAGAGCTTGGATTGCTGCAGACTCATGTCTCAGCAAACCCTGTATAGCAAGATCGAACAGAGTTTTGGGGTTCTTTGCATCCATTTTTGTGAACCTGCATCAGGAGGAGAAACATTTAGAAGTTCTGGGAAAACACACAGTGTCTTCTTTGCAGCCTGTGCTAGCATGGTAGAAATGATTTAAAGAATAAATCAATCAGATAGCCACCACCAGCTACATCTACGATAGACACAGATTAGAAATAGACTTGTGAGTTTATAACTGTATATGTTTATAGGTGTGTTACTACTCTCTCCCCCATGTATATATTCTCTGTGTCTTATATAATGGCATCAAAATGGGTAGTAAGCAAGCAGAAAACAATTTCGTTCACTTTTTTACATGAATTCCAGTATTTTCCCTCAGTAGTATATAAGCTATCATGAAGAAAAAGTAAATCTAAAATAGTAAATAATAAAACATCAAATTAATTGTGATTAAAGAGAAAAGGAATGACATTCTAGCCCTTGATTTGTCTCACTCCCATCACTATATTTGTGGCAGATGAAGACACCAAACTGTACAAGACATACATGAAGGAAGATGGTTAAGAACTTAAAGTTGACCTTAAGAAAATTCAGAAAAATTAGTCATGATTTAATCCTACAGATGAAAAAGAAAACATAAAATCAAAATAATGCAGTACAGTTTGGGGCAAAGACTTCAAAAGTGTTCAGTTCAAAGCTGTATGTTATCTCACTTGTGGAAAGTAAAAATTAAATAGTCAATTTGATTATGGTACAGAGACTTCTAGGGTCTAGGAGAGATGGCAGGGTTTGGGGTATAAAACACAGCTAGATATAATTCATGTAATCTAGAAGTTGGTATGGACATATCACAATGAGTCTCATTAATATGAATTATGAGTATGTGTTACAAAAATGAATATCAAATGCATATCAAACAGACAATATGGAGGGTTTAAAACTGCAGTCTTTGAAACACACAGGCTCTGAGAAACAAAAAAATTGATGTGGATAGGAGCAACTTTGAAGAAAATTTGTTAATGATGGAAGAAAACAAAATGAGGGGGAATTAAGAATCCTGTAACGCATGAAAGAGTCAGAAAGCTCCTAAATTTCTCTTCTACTGCCGGGATGACAACAAATCCTCTAAAATGCCTACATAGTACTGATAAAAAGAAAACAGCATGATAAAGTGGATAGATTATCAGACAATGTAGCATCATATGAATACACAAAATAAGGAAAAATTTGAAGCAAAAACATTAAAACCATCAGAAACAAAATAACTGTTGCTTATCACCTACCTAGTATGGTACTTTGCTACAGCATCTTGTACACTTTATGGCATTGTCTTTTGATAAAATAACCTGATGACTAAGATTTAAAAAGTGTTACATTTTCTTGAAGCTTCTGGGATTTCAATTTCAGGCACATGTCTAAGGGTCTTAAAAAAGTGGTCTTCTGTGGTAGCTCAAAGTGCTAGAGAGTGTAAGTGATTCTTTTTGGTGAAGAACTTTCTTTTGTGTGAAGAAAAAGTCAGTCTAGAGAGGAAGGGACTGGGCAGTTTGATGTAACAAAGTAGCTGATTTCACACACTTTTACAAATGTTAGTGAAATGTATACAAGAATTTGCTGTTTAATGTTAGTGAAATGTATTCAAGAATTTGCTGTATATGCTCTATTACAAGGTCACTCTGTTTCTAGGAATATCTGTGAATATTCTAGGACTTTGGTTCACAATTCTATTGCGGATGTGCCTGATATTGAATAAGGACTCCAGAGTCCATTATAAGGGTTTTGGAGCAATACTATTTAAATTTGACTTTTCCCTGACAAACTCAAAATTAAAAACATTTAAAAAGTTTTCCCAAAATTAATGATTAAATGTAATCCATAAATGTAATTCAATTTCAAATATATCTACCTTTTACTGGGTTAGCCTGATGGTAAAGTTCATATGTAAAAGAATACACAGGAATAGCTAAGAAGAGAGAAGGAAGCCACTTCAGAAGGCCTTAGGTTGCAGATGCCTCCTCCCTCTCAAAGATGGTCTACTGTTGGGTGAGAAGTATCTGCTGTATAGTTTTTGGGGTTGTTGATTTTAATACTTTCTGTGTGTACTGCTATATGTAGTTTAACTGTTACAGTGGTTTCTTCTTTCTTTTTGGGATTTGATACTGAGCCCTGCACAGATGGCTAAACACTATAAAAAGATAAACCTGAAGGTGTCACATAGCAATCCAACATGATACAGAGGTCACAACACAAAATTATAGGAAATATGAAAAAGCACAGCAAATGAAAATATCTCCTGAATGCCATAGCAGAAAAAAATTGCAGAGGTGCTTTAAATGCTGAACAAATAGTGTAAAAATATACTTGAGAAAAAAAAAAGTATGGTTTTCAACTGAACAACCCGGGGGGGAGGGAGTCAGTAAACATAATTACTTCGTGGGTTTTGCTTCCAGATTCCTATCTTGAATTCCTACCCTGACTCCCCTGGATCATGAATTTATAAGAGGAATAGTGAAATAAAATCTTTCTTCCCCAAGTTGCTTTCAGTTATGTTGTTTATCACAGAAATAAGAAAGCATACTGGAGTAAGAATCTATAGACTATTATATTTAATAGCTATAGGATACATATCTTCTCAGCAGTTCATGGAATATTCTGTATACAGATACCAATGTAAGTCACTGAGCAAGTAAAAATTATTTAAAAGTAAAATCAGTATTTTCTATCTTATCAGGTCCTAAAGCAATGAACTTATAAATTACTATTAAGGGAAACGACAGAAATGAAACAATCAAAAAAATTAAACATTATACCACAATGAGCTATAGGTAAGTGAAACAATCAGGAAGGATGTTAAAAAATCCTGAAATCTAGTTTGGGAAATCTAAGAAACACCCCAAGGAATAGACACTATTGCCATTGTGCTCAGCTGCCTATGAGGACTTGAAGGTATGACATTACTGTGAAAGACACCACACATTTCAGGCATAGGACTTGGAGGAATTGATCGGCAAACAGCCCTCATGTCTCATCCATAAGAACTAGTTCTTACAATTTTCAATGTACTATGCAAGCTGCTAACAGGGAAAAGCAATCAATAATCATATGCAGCTTTCAGCCCTGGTGTGGGAGAATTGTCTTTATTCTGTCAATAATGTTTTAAATAAACGCTCATTGGTTGGTAGCCAGGCAGGAAGTATAGGCAGGAAAACCAGACAGGAAGTAGAGGTGAGACAATGAGAACAGGAGTGTTCTAGGGAGGAGGAAGCCCATTATTTCCACTCCTGCCCAGAACACAGAGGAAGCAAGATGTGACCTGTCCCGCTGAAAAAGGTACTGAGCCATGTTGCTAACACAGATAAGAATAATGGATTAATATAAGCTACTAGAGCTAAAAAGAATACATGAGATAGTGGGCCAATCAGATTATATCTCATGTAGAATCTCTGTATGATTTTCTTTGGGGCTTACCGACTGTAGGAACTGGACAGGACAGAAACCCCAACAAGCAGGCCCTCATGTTACAGAGCCCATTGTCTTAGCAATTACTTTTCTATTGCTGTGAGGAGACACCATGACCAAAGAAAATATAAAAAAGTAGCATTTAATTAGGAGTTTGCTTACAGTTTCAGAGGCTTAGTCCATGAAAATCAAGGTGAGGAGTAAGGTGACAGGCAGGCAAGTATGGTGTTGGAGCAGTAGCTGAGAGCTTACTTCCTGATCTGCATGCAGGAGGAAGAGAGAAAGTGAGAATAGGCCTGGAACTAGCTTTTAAAATGTCAAAACCCCCTCCCTAGTAACAGGCTTTCTCAAACAAGGCCACAATTCCTAATTGTTCCTAAATAGTTCACCAACTAGAAATTAAGCATTCAAATACTTGAGCCTATGGAAGCCATTCTCATTCAAACTACTCCATCCTGCTCCCTGGTCCGCATTAAGTCTGTAGTCATATCTTAATGCAAAATGCACTCAGTCCAACTTCAAATGTCCCCACAGTCTTTCAGTCTCAGATTGTTTACAATTCCAGAGCTTAAAGTTTCTTGTGAGACTCGGGGTAATCTCTTAACTGTAACACCTGCAAAATCAAAATAAAAAACAAATTACATACTTCTAACATTTAATGACACAAAAATACATTACTACTCCAAAAGAGAGGAGGAAAGGGTCATAGTAAATAAATACTGGAGAAAAGCAAGACTGAAACCCAGCAGGCAAATTCTGAATCTCTATGATTGATGTTAAAGTGATTATAAGATGGATCTTCATATCTCCCACTCCTCCTAGTGCTGCTGACTACATCATCAGTTTTCCTTAACAATGGAGCAGGATTCCACAACCCCTTTACACCTGTATCTTCCTTGAAAAAAAACAGAACCATGGGACTTACGCTAACAAGTTATTATGTTTACCTGGGTTAAAACCATCCATGAATTACATTTACATGAGCTTTGACTTAGTAATAGTCTCTGATAGAATTCCCTGCCGGCAGAAAACCAAAAATCCTGCTGAGACTGTATTACTGTCATTGTGCAACTGTTATCAGTCAGCAAATTTATATCACAGGGAGAACTGTTTGTTGAGACAGTTCCCAAGATGTCCTACTGTTGTGGAACAATCCTTTTATACACTATGAATATGTAGTACTCTCATTGGCTAAAAAGAGCTCACTAACCTATAGCTGGGCAGGAGGAGGTTAGATGGGAAAACTAGACTAAAAGGATGCTGGGATGAAGAAGTACACAGTCAAAGGAGTCACCAGCCAGAGGCAGAATGAATCAGACACACAAAACGGGACCGACATAAAAGATACACGGCAGTATGTAGATTAATAGAAATGGGTAAATTTAAGTTATAACAGCTAGTAAGTAATAAGCCTGAGCTATCAGATGAGCATTTAAAATATAAGACTCAGTGTGTTTCAGAGCGGCTGCAGGACAGGAAAATTTCACCTACAAATGGCGCCCAACATTCAAGGCCATATACATCTACATAAAGCCATAAAAGCTTAAAAAAAGAAATCTAAACACACAAAAATGGAGTCAAACTCAAATTCTTGGTAACCACTGTTTTCTTGTTTGCTAGAGGCAAACAGAGGCATGTCTACTTTAAGATGCATTTTCCTGGTTTGTGTACCAGCATGGAAGGGTCTTTTGGGAGGTCCTGCTACTGAACACTTGAATGGGGTTTATGAGCAGCAAGCAGTGCTACTTGGTGGCAGCATGGACTCAACAACTTTCCAGAGTTCAGACAGTAAATGCTGCTCATACCTGTACCTCTGACATGAGGCTAGGTTCTCAGGGAACAAAACAGGGTAGAATCAGCTGCCAAGGCATAGGCTTTGGTCTTAGCCACATCACTTAACAGTTTGAAGTTTGTCTCATGTGGTCAGAAAAGGATAGAGATATGCAGTAAATCAGGATCAGATGAAAACCCTCTAAATGTGTCACAATGTATTTGAAAATATACATAGACTTGAAAGAGAGAAAAATGGTATATAAAATAGTTTTAAAATAATTAAGTCCTAAAAGAGGGAGTAAAGTAATATAAAAGCAAAAGCAAAGAAAAGATTAAAAAAATACAGAGAGTCTGAATCTTGTATGTTATTCTGTCATCTTTGAATTTTTTGATTTCTAGGACATAATGTGTTGTAAGGACTTCTTGATTAAACCAATCTATATATTTAGAAAATTTCTTGACTTCCAAATTTTAAGTCAAAATGTGTATTGCTTTGCAGGAGAGGTTATGCTTTTATTTCCACAGGAAATGAGAGGCTGTGTATTCATTCTGGGATAAAGAAAATCAGGTCTGAAAGAGAAAGATTCTCTGAAATCCTAACTACAAACATAAAGAAATGAACCTAAAAGAACAAAAAGATATGTAATGCATATTTTACTTGCTCAAACATATAATAAAAACTCATATTTAGCTAACTTATGCACAATGCACACTCTATATTTGAAATAATGCATATATATATATATATATATATATATATATATATATATATATAATCTTTAAAAGTTTATTTATTTTCAGAGCAAGGGGACCAAACACCAATGAAAACTGATGGCCCATGTGATCCAGAATTTCAGAATACCTCTGTTAGAGTCTCCTTAACATTGATCATCCAAACAGCTTGAAGGCTGCTGGCTGAGATGGTCCATTCTCACAGACTTCTCCAGCTGGTACTTCATTATTGTCCCTATTTTCTCAAGACTCCCCCAAAGATAAGAGCACCAACAAACAACAGGAAACAGTCTAGAGAACTGTAACCACAGTCTCAAACTTTGGTTTTAGATGTTTGTTGTCACTTAAGGGGGCTTGATCACAAGTTATTAATGGTAATGGTCATTAAAAAGCTAAACAAAGATTAGATTCAAAGATCTCTTTCTGAAAAGAAAAAGGGGGATATAGAAATGGTAGGATAAAAGGATAGATTATTGAATCTATATTAAACTAAAAAAAGCAACTACTAGTCCTAAGTATAAATGTAAGTATTTATATTTGTATGGATTTATGTATATTTTGATACAAATTTAAATTAATTTCCTTATACTGTGTGTGTATGCTCTTGTTGGTGTTTATGCAGCTCACATAGACATGTCTCTTCCTGGCAGAACCAACCTACTTCAGAGGAGGTGATGGGCACTGAAGAAACTCCATATGGAATATATTTTCTTTATGGTGAAAATCAGCCAAGTGAGCAAAGAAAATCCCTTTGTCTCAATTGCTGAGAGCTACTGTCCAAACTGGACCAGTAAATGCAAAAGACAGTGAGTGACTCCCAAACTTTGTCAAGACAAGGCAGAAAATCCTTCAAAATTCCCTGCTTCTCAGAAATGTCTGTCAGATATGCCAGGTCTATAGGCCATAGCTGGATACCCCAACATCAGAGAAGAGCCTAGGGTAACGGTCCAGGGAAACTGATGTCCCTGTCATTTAGTAACATTTTCATCCTTCTAGGTTTGTTGATGGAGTTGAAGATTAGATAGAGTTGTCTTAAGCTATGATAAAAGGTAAATTAGGGGTAAAATTTTAGCCTCACAAAGATATGATAGATAATATAGTTTTCTCTAATTTTGCCAAATAGACTGAATTTTGTAACTGTAATTCTTGATAACACACACACACACACATATATGTACATATATATATATATATATATATATATATATATATATATAGTTTTACTTTGTTAAAAATTAAAACCTTCCTTTTACTTAGACAAAAAGGAGGAAATTCTGTGGAACATTATTTGTATACTATGAATATGTATTACCATAATTGGCTAATAAAGAGCTCAGTGGCATGTAGCTTGGCAGCAGGAGGTTAGGTAAAAAACCAGGCTAAGAGTATCCTGAGCTGAAGAGGGACAGAGTTAGAGAAATTGACAGTCAGATATCGAATTTGTTGAACACACAAAATGGAACAGAGGCAAAAGGTACATTCCAGAATGTAGATTAATAGAAATGGGTCAATTTAACTTGTAAGAGGTAGTTAGTACTAAACCTGAGCTATCAGGCAAGCATTTATAATTAATATAAGCCTCAGTGTATTTGAGATTGTGTGTCGAACAGGAAAACTCTGCCTACCGTCTGCTTTGCCTGAATGAAAAGTTTCAAAAGAAAAAGTCCTTATGTACCCTCTGCAGCTCTATCAACGTTCTATTTATCAAACCCCCTGTCCAGTCCTATAAGAGCCCTAACCAGCTCCTTCCCCTTCACACAAGTTCCATTCCCATGCGAAGTCATTGGCCCTTGCTGCTGTGCTAATAAACAGTCTCAACTGTTGAGAGCAGACTTAGGTTTCTTTCATATCTTTTGCTCATTTACTATTCTTAAATCTAACATTTTGGTGTAGAAACCCAGGAGGGCTTCTTGGATCCCTGCCTTTTTGTAGTTCCATCCCTTCTTTGGTAGCTCCATCCCTTCTTCTGGGACCTTCTGGACTTTTTATCGACCTTGACTCCTCTTGAGACTTGGAACTTCGGTAACACAGTCACTAGTGGCCATCTGAAACCCACTGGTTTTTGTAGGTTCTGCCTCTGTGAACAGTACACCTTTATCCCAAGCTGATACAGGTATATCTGTGATTATCAGCTTTACAACAGAGCAAGATCCAGTACAGCCAGGAGTACAGATAAACCCTGACTCGAAAAAGTAAATGGCCCCATAGACTCCTATGTTTGAATGCAGGTTCCCAGTTAGTGGGACTATTAGGAGGTATGTCACAAACTCATGGCAGGCCCAATCTATCTCTGCCTGCAACTTTCAGATCAGATGAGAGCTGTAACTAATATACCATGCCTACCACACTCCCCATCATGATGGCCATGAACTCACCCTTTGAAATTATAAGCAGCCCCCCAATTAAATACCTTTTAAAATTACTTTGGTCATACCTGTTCATAGCAATGAAATAGTAACTAAGATGAATAACAATACAAATAATCAATGAAAAACATAGTTTCTCTCAAAAGGTAAGACTGACAAAATCCTTAGTTGAACTAAATGAGAGAATGAATATATAAATTGGCAAAAAAGAGATAAAAAGGAATCAGTAAAACGAAACACCTGTGAAATTGTGAAAATGGTTAATGAATGTTTAAAAACTCCTGTTCGAAGAATATCTAAAATAAATGGATAATTCCCCAGATACAAAAGATATAAATAACTTTAGAGATTCAGAAAAATCAATAAGATTAAATTATCTCCCAACAAAGAAAATCCTAGAAACACATGGATGAAGGAAATATTTTAACAGACCTGAAAAATGCTCCCGAGACTATCTGATTAAAACATACAGGAAATGCTAAACTTCTCTTACGTGAACAATGTACCTTCATATCTAGCCTAGTTGAGACCCAAATTTTAAAAAAATGTTCTGGTGGTGAACATTATTAATGTATTACCTTTTTCTAACAGAGTCTTTATAAACTGAATTTAATAATGTATTTTAACACCATGATCAATTTGGCTTATATTAGGTATGCAAGGATGTTTCACTTATTAATAGGTTTGTAGTCAGAGGTCACATGATGATCTTACAAGTACAAAACAGGCCTTTATCAAAAAAGTACTGAAGAATCTAAGACTAAAAGGAACATATCTCACTATAAAATGCCTCTACACAATAAACCTACAGTCAAAATCATATTAAATTTGTAAAACTGGAAAGCATTTTTCTCAATTTAGCAAAAGGAATGTATGATCAACCCTTTCCAATCTTACTCAATGTGCTGAATGAAGTTTTACTTTACTGTAGTAAAGCAAGAGAAAATGGCAAATGATATACACAAACAGTAAAGGGAGATGTCTAATTATTCCTAAGAATCATTGCTATAATCCTATAACTAAAAGACTCCAAATGCTCTAACAGAAAACATTAGGATTTGGTAAAAGCAGCAAAACAAACAAAAAAAATAAAAAAACATTCAGTATTACAAAATAAGTACAAAAACTGATGCTTTTCCACATTCCAATATTCCATGACATTGTCAAATAAATCAAGAAAACAATTCCATGCACAATTGCTTCAAGCATTAAATACCAATGAACAGACTTAACGAGGAAGTGAAAGCCTGAAACTGCTAATTGAATTACAGTGAAGAAGGAAATCAAAGACATTAGAAGATGGAAAGACCACTTACGTACAGGAACAAGCAATTAAATGTTAGCTGCTTTCAAATTATATCATAGAACAATAGAAACATAAACAGCGTGCTATTGCAACAAAACGAGATGTGTAAGTCAGTGGAATGAAATAGAAAATGCTGAAATATGATCATATATCTAGAATTACCTGATTATTGAAGAAAAAGTGCCCCAAACATCCACTGGAGAAAAGGAAACTATTTTTACAACTTTGTTAATTTTTGCTAGTTTAGCAAAACTAACCATCTAAATGTAGAAAGAGTAACATGTATCCCTGTCTCTCTTTACAATAATCAATTCAAAATCGATCAGTGCTTCTAATGTAAGATATGACATCTTGAAACTTCTATAATATGAGAAAAACCTTTTATAGGCACTGTATAGTCACAGTAAAGCCTCTTTAAATGCATTCTGGAAACAGCTCAGGAAACAATAGCAAAACCTGACAAATTAAATTTCAAGAAATTAAGAATCTTCTGACTGGGAGGTTGTGGAGTATGCTTTTAATCCCAGCATTCGGGAGACAGAGGCAGGCAGACCTCTGTGAGTTCAGGCCAGCTCAGTCTACAAGAGCTAGTTCCAGGACGAGCTCCAAAAGCTACAGAGAAACCCTGTCTTGAAAAACCAAAAAAAGAAAAAAGGAAGAAAGAAAAGAAAAATAAGAAAAGAAAAAGAAATGATAGGATAAAAGGGTAGATTATTGAACTTACTTTAATCCAAAAAAACTATTAATCTAAAATATTCTACATTGATAAGAATTTTGATTTTTTGATACATTTTTTCCTCTTTTCTTTTTGTTTTGCTTTTATTGAGCTATAAGTGTTTTTTTTTTGTCTGCTCCCCTTCCTTCCTCCCCTTTCCTCTTCTACACTCTCCTTTGACTCCCACACTACCAATTTATTCAGGAGATCTTATCTTTTTCTCCTTCATATGTAGATCCATGTATATCTCTCTTAGGATCCTCTTTATTACTTAGGTTCTCTGGGGTTACGGCCTGTAGACTGGGTTTTCTTTGCTTTATGTCTAAAAGAGAATTATGAGTGAATACTTATTATATTTGCCCTTCTGCGTCAGGGTTACCTCACTCAGTACGATTTTTTCTATATCCACCCATTTGACTGCCAATTTCAAGATGTCATTAATTTTTGCCACTGGGTAGTGCTACGTTGTGCAAATGCACCCCAATTTCTTTCTTTTTCTGTTTTGTTTTGTTTTTCAAGACAGTGTTTCTCTGTGTAACCTTGGAGCCTGTACTGTAACTCACTCTGTAGACCAGGCTGGCTTTGAACTCACAGAGATCTGCCTGCTTCTGCCTCTCCAGTGCTGTGATTAAAGGCGTGCATCACCATGCTCAGCTGTACCACATTTTCCTTATCCATTCTTTAGTTGAGGGGCATTTAGGCTGTTTCTTGGTTCTGACTATTACGAATAATGCTGCCAAGAACATACTTGAGCACATATCCTTAGGGTATGATTGAGCATTCTTTGGGTATATACCCAATTGATGAAAATGTAACATTGTTATACTGTATGTATATTTCTAATTTTATTTGGAGTATTGTGTTTATACAGCTCATTTAAAAATGTAATGAATAATTAAGGAATACAAATTAATAGTCATCTATAATAGTAAAACTTAAAGACATGTTAGGTATGTTTTCAAGGTCATAAACAGCTACATTGAGATAGATAGATGGTCTTCATACACTTCAAAGACACACAGAATATGGCATTTAATATGTTTACTAACCTAAGACTTTTAATGACAGCGAGACATGTCTGCTCCTGGCAGTACCAATCTATTTCAGAAAAGGTGATGGGCATCAAAGAACCTCTGTATGGAGTTTGCTTTCCTTATTGGAAAAACTAGCTTTATAAACCATCTCTCAGCAGAGTTATCTGGGAGAATACATTTTAGACTTGTAAAATTATTTTTGAATGTTTTATAGATAAAAGTAAGAAATGGAGGCAAACATTTATAACTCTCACATTCAGAATGCAGAGACATGTAAATCATAAAGTTTCCAACCAGACACAGCAGGGAACTGAAAAAAGTTCTAAATGACTTGGGAATGAAATCACACTCATCTCCAACAGGTATTTCTAGTTCAGATGCAAAAGTATTTTAAAATTCATATTAAATAAACTCGAAGAGGAATCAGCATCCACCATTTTAAAAGCCTGGCATATGAAAACTAATAAGACAAATATACAAAGAGAAAAAATGGTGTGCTATTTTCTTTGTTTTTTTTTATGTTGTTTGTTTGATTTGTTTTACTGTTTAGGACAAGACCTTACCATGTACTCAGGGTGATGCAAACAGAAAGAAAGGTAATGTTTTCCTGTTTTTGTTGGCTGAATTTTTTTAAAGACAAGGATGCACCAGGTACCCAGGCTGATGCAAATAATGATATTTTTGTTAATGATGCTTGTTTTTATTTCTTGTTTGTTTTTGTTTTTTTCCTGAAAGAGGACCGCACCATGTATCCAGCCTGAGGCAGAACTTGGTCTGCTTACTTCAGTCTCCAATATGGCACCACACCCAGCTCAGAAATATAGGTGAAAGGATGTGAAGCATTTTAAATTGAGAATACAAAGATATTGATCACATAATTGATGTGAGTCACACCTCAGGAAATCATACTCAAGAAAACAGGGCTGGAATGCTACTTCGAGAAAATAAGCCGGGACCTATGCCTTGGGCGAACAGGACAAAGAAACTCTGCCTCAGGAGAACAGGACTGCCTCGCACAAATAGGGCCAAACTGTTAAGAAATCCGATGAAAGCAATGATTAATGCCCAAATAGGTTCAGTTTATGAAAAGAAACTTGGGTCGTCACTTACCTGAGTAGGCAAGTGGGGAGAAGTTTCCAACTTTTTCAGCACCTCAGACGCGGTAACTGAGACAAGAGCCCGAGAACTTCAAAAGCCCGCTTGAGGACCCCAACAGGTCCTTTTCAAAGTTAATGCGCCCAATGGAGGACTCCAATTGGCTAGCTGGGGTCAGCTGACTTCTCTCCAAATCCTTCCGCATGCTACGGTTCACGAGGCCCCAACGGCACATCAAATTTAGGTGTCTACACAATTGCCTACACCTTTTTGGATTAAAAATTTTATGTGGACTATATGAGTGTGACTTAAACACTGAATGACCAGAGAATTCTACAAAGCCGGGTCTCAAGCTTGGAGACAAAAAGTCAAACAGAATGAACAAAAGAACAGAAGAGTTTCACTTAAAAATCAGGCATTTGCTGGACAGATGGTTCAGTGATTAAAAGTATTCGCTGTTCTCCTCAGCCTAAATCCCCGGTCAGAAGTAAACACAAAATGATGCCTCACTTTTGACAAATTGAGTTTCCCGGAATCCACTGCACTCTTTAGGTCTATTTTATATAATATATAAATATTTCTTTTATTCTGGTAGATTAATATTCAATTGCATAGATACAAAGTGTTTTACTTATCTGTACAAGTTGCTGGCTGTGTGTTATTTATACTGTATGTTTTTCATGAATAGTTGCTGTGGCGTGGTTAGAGCCAATACCTACCTGCCTACTGAGGCGTGGCCTCAATGACTTTTGACCTGGATTGGGAAGCATGTCCAGCCCTTCTTGCTCTCTCTGCTAGCCCCTGGGCCTCGTTTTTGCTTTTCGGTTTGCTTTGTATCTGATCTTCGTCCATTATTCAAGCAGAACATCCTGACTTTGTAAGTCTAACCCTTAATAAACACCAATCTGCTTTCTTAGTTCTGAGATAGTGTAAGATTCCTTTTTTGTTAAACATCTGATCATTTCAGCCTTCACTTGGTGAAATGTGGGTTTATAATTCCTGTCCTGCCCTCCATGGTGGAGTTTGAGACCTCACATAACCCGGACATGTTTGCTTTTGACTGAACGAGATATATATATATATATATATATATATATATATATATATATATATGTATATATACATGTGTATGTGTGTGTTTGTATGTATGTATACATACATATACATGTTATGTATGCATACATATATATAATATATAATATATAAGCAATACCCATCACAAGGGATTTCGCAGTGTGAGAGCTGGAGCAAGGATAGTGTTACCAGCCACTGAAAAGTCTCTGGAATGACCTTTTGTCCCAGGGACAGAGTATAGGGAGGTAGGGCTGCAGTCTTCCAAGCAGCACAGGAACCTCCACAACAGCTATGCCACGACTTCTTGCATAGGGTTGGAGCTGCAATGGGGCACATGGGGCAAGCAGCACTGATTGTCAGCCTCTGGAAGCTCCCTGGGTTTCTCTTCTCTGTGCCTGGAATCTGGGTTTTCTTCATTGATTTAACTACATCTAACCTCTCGAGTGACTCATTTTCCCCCAGTTTTTTTTTCTTTTTTTTAACAAGTATTAGAGCAGATTTTACCACAGGTTCTGTCTTGACAACATTGTGTCGGTTCTAGTATCGACTTGGAAACAGCGCCATCTGCTGGTTATCAGATAGAATGGCAGATTTCGTTTCTAATAGGACTTCACTCTCCTTGCTACCATGATGGAAGAAATCACAGGAGGCCTCCATGAGTACATCAATTTACTGGTTAATAGGTTTTAGTTTAATTTTCCATAAAATATCATTATGGAAGTATATGGCACTAAATGATAGGATTAATACCATGATAGGCAAAATTGACTCCATATCTAAGGGTGTTAGGAACTTACCTGAAAGGGTCCAGGCTGTTGAATTTGAAGTTATTACATGTTTTGATAAGGTAACAGACAGAATATACCTCCAGGATGGCAATTTACATGATATACAGGAGCAATTCAAGGAGAAGATGTTGTCTTTGAAAGAAAACATTAATACCTTGGAAACACAGGTGCAGAATGAGGACCAGAAAATTAATACCACAACAAAATGACTAGCAACATTTGCAGGTCAGGAGATTCTGGCTTTATGAGAGATAATGAAAAAGAGATTTTAAATGATTGAGGAAATTATTGGAGCTGATGAAAAGGGTGAGAAGGCACAAAGGTAGGATTCAATGTCACCACTGGCTGTCAGAACTGCTTTACCCAGGATTTTAGCGACATATCCAGTAATTTACTCTGACAAAGTGTCAGCTTCTAAAGACTCAAAGGGAGCCAAAGAAGGTAGATGGACGCTGGTAGGAATGAATGTTCTAAAGGAAATTAGGCATGCCATCATTACTTAAGGCTTGCAATCTGCATTTGTTTAAAAAATGATAAGGACTTGGGCTTCTAATGTCAGGGCTATTCACCATGATTTCTCCCAGTTAGCATCAGTGGTATTAGAGGATGAACCTACATTGATATTTGGAATTTATTTCAGAGAAGAGCAAAGGGTGTGGAGGTTTCCCAGGATTAAATTCTTCGCATAGGAGCTTATGTTGATCCACAGGTCCAAGCTCTTTACCACGAAGAAGTATTGTTCCTATACCACAAAGCAACATTAATTGCTTGGAATAGGAGACCAGAGCTAGGGTAAATGATCGAATCATATACTAGGGTTAGGCAGGGACAGTGAGAACCCTATACTGACTTTTTGCAAAGATTAATTAAGGCTCTGCACATAGAAGTAACAAACCCAGAAGCTAGATGAATAATTCTTGAATCACTGACTTTTGAAAATGCAAACTTAGACAGCAAAAACATAATTTTGCCTTTAAGTTCTAGATCAGCACTGATGGAGGAATGGATTCAGCATATGATGAATTTTCAGATGTTTAGCTACAATGATGAATCTTGGGTAGGAGAAGTGATTTCCAAAACAATGAGGGGACATCAAACTGCCAAATGCATTAATTGTGGTAAATTAGGACACCAGACAATGGATTGCAGGCAAGGAATTTCTAGGAATAATACTTCATCTGGGAATGGCAAGAATAGAAAACCTCAGCCTTCAGGTATATATAGGAGCTGTGATAAAGGACAACATTGGACCAATGAATGCAGATCAACAACACACAGACAAGACTTCATCTGGGAATGGCAAGAATAGAAAACCTCAGCCTTCAGGTATATATAGGAGCTGTGATAAAGGACAACATTGGACCAATGAATGCAGATCAACAACAGACAGACAAGGCAACCTGATACCATCAGGAAACTCCTTGAGGGGCCTCTCATAGGCCCCAATCAAAAGTGGGACAGTTGTTCCCATGAACTGTGAAGGACATGTCACATCAGGACAATTAAAAACTCTAGAACCTTCTGTGCAAGACCATAAGATTCTAAATGATGACTCAAATTTGGAGGATAAGGAAGAAATTCAAATAAGAAATAAGAAGTGTATAGTTTGATAAACTTCTATATATGATCAGAGACCAAATCTGAGGGTATGTATAAATGGAATTGTGATTGTTGGCTTGATAGACACAGGAGCAGATGTGAGTATCATCACTGCAGAATCTTGGCTTCCAAATGGGCAGATGTTCCATTACTAGGAAATGGAACCATATCTTGAGTTAAAAAAAACACACGAGATGGGTTGACTGTATTGTGTCAGAAGGTCAAAGAGGAAAGCTAAGGCCATATGTAGCTGATATTGCAATAAATTTATGGGGCCATGACCTGCTGCAGCAATGGAATGCTCAGATTAATATTCTCGCAGTCCCAGGAACTCATAATTCTGGGAAGGATGTTATAAGGTACTGTGCAAAAAGGTCGCCAGCCATTCAGGCTGTACAAGAACATAAACTAAGCACCAAAGACACTCCACTTGGAGCTTGTCTTCTTTTTGGCAAAACCGGCCTTTGGGCAAGGAACTCCCCATACCTCAACTACTGACAAAATACGTAGTATCCAGAAATGGATAAGCAGAACTATCAAATCTTGCAAAGACAGGGTAAGATGGTTTTGAAAAAATTCTTGCCTTGAAAAATAATCTGTCAGTTATTCTAGGCCTTAGCCAAAGTTGCTTGCTTCAGCGTTGAAAATGAAACTTTGGGTGATTGTCCAGGTAGCCAGTTGTCTCTGTGATTTGTTGTATGTTTTGGAAGTTGTTTGATTGCACTTCCTAATTACTCAGGTAACATTATTTCCCTTCTTGGATCTTCAATGGGGTTGAAGACTACATGAATGTAGTTACTTTCCAATTACGACTTGTCCAAGTTATTTATTATACAAGTCTCTTCTCTCTCTCTCTCTCTCTCTCTCTCTCTCTCTCTCTCTCTCTCTCTCTCTCTCTCTCTCTCCGTGTCTGTGTGTAAACATATTAAAAAACCATGAAACTGGTTATTCATTGGAACATATGGGTACTCTCAATCTGTGTTCCTGTACTGTGGACACTCATAACGGCTGCAGAATAAACTATGTCTTATTCCCTTTAGTATGAGAGCTGTGATTTTTACATCAGCAAGTAAAAAATGACACATGATCACTTTTATTTGTACAGATCTCTGTGCAAAGGTCTCAAACCCTCAAAATTATGGAAAATCTGCCATTTCCTGTAGCACAGAATTTTCTATTTGATGCAGAAATTGTCTTAATTTTCCCTAGAGGCCACTAGTGCCCCTCCTCTTAAACGTTTTGAACCTATGCCTCCTTTCAGAATTTCAGTCGTCTTCTGGCTGCATTTCATGATGACGCCACAAGGTGGCACTATGATAAAATAAGTGTCCATCCACAGAGATCTAAAGAAATACCTTGGAGCTGGGGACATACAGACTCCCTGGTAGAATTCTTGTCTGGCATGGATACAGCCAACAACAGAAATACTCAGAGATGGCCATGTAACTCCTTAGCAGAGACTTTGCTTAGCTACAATTTACAAAGACAGTATTTAGATTCCCCATACCACAAAATGAGCACAATTCCTTAAAATCCAGTTTGGCCAGGTACCGTGCTGGACAATTTTATTGCAATGTCCACGATACATAAGAATGCAGATGTCTGTGAATTCCAGGACAGCCTGATTTCTACAACAGGTTTCAGGTCATGGAGGGCACAGTGAGACTGTCTTTTTTTAAAAAAAAAAATCAGTTAATGAACCTAAATACAGAATTTAATTATTCTGAAAATCCTGATAGGTGTAAGGGAAGACCGTGTCCTTCAGGTTTCCATTACAGGAACAAATACCTTTGTGAATCTCAAAGAAAATAGATAATAACCCAGTATTTAGGATTTGCTTGCAAATGTTTCTCCAGGCGTTGACACAATTCAGTGTACTTATACAGTTAGAGTTCAGTTTTTTAATAAGCTTTTTAGTTATTTTTTATGTCTTTCACCACTCACATGTCCATCCCATTCATTTCCCCATCCCTTCTTATCTGCCCTCTGCCCTTCCACCCTCCCCCACTAAAATAAAATAGAACAAACTTTGAGAGAAAAGAGAAAAACGGAGAAAAATCCCATGGTGGAAGCTGTAATGTGACACAGTGGGTCACACAGTGCACAGTTTAGCCCGTATATCTTTACTTGCAGAGAGCCATTGGTCTGGTTTGAGGTCTCTGGTTTCTGCTACACTGTCGATGCTGGACCTCACTGTGATTCCTCTTGGATGCCCTGTTGTTGCCCCATGTCATGGAGATCCTGCAGCATTGGGTTCGTAGGACCAGCTGCTTCACGTCCTCCAAAAGACCACAGATGGGGTGAGCCAACTCATAGCCCTGGTTCTGGGCCTGAGTGGTTGCAGGGTTGGTCAGTCTGCCAGTTCTGCCCTGTGCTCACCTGTCCAGGGTGAGCTCTCTGACACTGTCGTGACTAGTTCACCCTATGCAGTAAGGAACAAGGGGCAGGACTGGTTCTCCTGCTTTCATGCTCCCAGGGTCAGCTCTCCCACACCTATACCAGCAAGGCCAGCTCTACTGTGCTGCCCAGGTGAGGTGACGAGACCACTCTCCAGGGTATTGCAGCTGGTGAGGGTGATGGACAGTTCTCCTGCCCTTATGACCTCAGGATCTGCTCTCTCATCTGGCAAAGGCAGTGAGGGACAGGGGTTAGGGGTGAGGGCATCTCTCTGGCGAGCATGCCACCCTATGGAAGATGAGGGCCGGGACTAAATCTCTCATACTCATGTTTTAGGCTCTGTCGACAATGCCCCTGGTCAACAGGGTCAACTCGACTGTGCTGCCCAGTCAGGCTGCAGGGTCCATTTTCCTGAATGCTGCAACTGGTAACCGGGAGTGTCAACTCTCCCTAGAGTTGTAGTCAGAGAGGGAAGGGACCAACTCATGCAACCCGGTCTTTGGTGGTGCAGGAGTCAAGGAAATCAACACAGACCAAAACTGCTGCAGGGTCGGGAATCCAGATATGGGCGTTGGCAGCAGCCCAAGAGTGGACATCGCCTTGAGGCACTGGGTTGGTCCTCGAGCAGGAAGCCCTGGGTTTTCACATGGGTATCCTTCTCCTGCTCAGTATTAATCGCACTGGTTAGGGTCCTGCTTTCTCCTCTAGAACCCAATTTTAAATCACAACAATATCATGGCATAAAACATTTCAATTATTTTTGAAAATGGGCCTAATAACACATGAAAAGTTTAAGAGTATTTCCTAGAGCTATGATCCCTTTCAGGACCCAGAAAGAGTGAAGGGCAATCTAGAAAGGCTTTCCAAGAGGTAGTGTGTGAAAAAGGTCAAAATACATGGTATGAAAGTCTCAAAATACACGGGGAGGAAGAAGGAACAGGGATTGGTATGTACAGTAAAGAGATTGCTTTACAAATGAAATAAAACAAATTCTCAAAAAGTAATAAAAATTCCATTTATTTAAAAGAACAAAAGAATAATCCCAAAAGCAGCTGTTAATCAGATGACAAAATCTTGCTTTTCTAATGTACTTAAACTCTCCAGTTAGCACCTTATTCTGAATGGTGATGATTGTAACTAATGGTGGCTTGGCTGCCTGCTGAACATATGGCTTCCTTTTCTTTTAATCGCCTAATTGCTCTCATCCCTTTAGGGATTGGCTGTCTCAGGTGATTCTATGTGCAGGTCTCCTGAGTGGGATCTCCTCTTTTGTTGTCACCCAGAGGGACTGTTGATGGGACTCAGCAGACCACAACACCAGGAGAGTGCAGAATGAGCCTTCCTAGAACCTTGAATCCAGTCTTCAGATGCAGAGACTGTTCTCTGAGCAAGGCTAGGGAGGGAAGCTTCCCTCAGTTCAGCCAGTGTGATATCAGCTTTGGGAGGTAATTTAAGAACTGTATCTCAGGATACCCTCCTCACAGACCTCACTTGAGGGCATCTTATGGCAACTTGCTACTGTCTGTGAACAGGGCGTGATGCTGGTTGATCTTTAAAATGGGACATGGGTTCAGGACAAATGGCCCAGTGATTAAAATATTTGCTGCTTGTACAGAAGACAAAGGTTTGGTTCTCGGGAACTACACCAGGGAGCTCCCAACTTCCTGTAATTCTAGTTCCAGGGGATCTGATTTTCTCCTGTGGATACTGTGGTCGCCTGAATGCACTTGGTGCACATAACACACTTGCTGTCACTCACACATGGACACTAATTAAAACAAAGCTTTTTTTTATTTATTCATTTATTTATAAAAAATTTCCACTTCCTCCCCTCCTCCCAATACCCTCCCATTCCCCTCACTCCCTTCCCTCCTCCCTCTCCTGTCCCAAGAGCAGTCAGGGCCTCCTGCCCCACTGGAAGTCCAAGTTCCTCCCCCCTCCCTCCAGGTCCAGGAAGGTGAGCATCCAAACAGACCAGGATCCCAGAAAGCCAGGACATGCAGACGAAACAAGACCCAGCGCCATTGTCTATGGCCTCCCAGTCAGCCCCCATGTCAGACACATTCAGAGAACCCGGTTTGATCACATGCTTGTTCAGTCCCAGTCCACCCGGCCCTGGTGAGCTCCCACCAGACCAGTCCCCTTGTATCAGTAGGTGAACGTACCCCTCTCAGTCCTGACTTCCTTTTTCATGTTCTCCCTCCTTCCGCTCCTTCTTTGGACCTTGGGGGCTCAGTCCAGTGCTCCAATGTGGGTCTCGGTCTCTATCTCCATCCATCGTCGGATGAAGGTTCCCTCCTATCCTGTCTTCCTTGCTCAAGCTCTCCCTCCATCTGCTTCTCATTTGGACCTAGAGTGTTAAGTCCAGTGTTCCAATGTGTGTCTCTGTCTCTATCTCCATCCACCACCAGATCAAGGTTCTATGGTGATATGCAAAATATTCATCAGTATGGTTATGGGCTAAGGCCAGTTCAGGCACCCTCTCCTCCACTGCCCAGGGAATAATCTGGGAACCTCTCCTTGGGCCTGGGAATCCCTCCAGAATCAAGTCTCTTGCAAACCCCCAAATGACTCCCTTAGTTGAGATACACACTTCCCCGCTCCCACATCCATCCTTCCTCCCTACCTCCCCATCCCATTCTCCCAAGCCATCCCCAATCCTCCCCCTCTCCCTTCTCTCCAACCATCTCCCCTTACTTCCACCCCCCCATGCCCCGTGCACCCATGTTTGCCTGGCAATCTTGTCTAATTCCAATATCCAGGAGGATAACTATATGATTTTCTTCAGGTTCACCTTCTTATTTAGTTTCTCTAGGATCACGAATTATAGGCTCCAAGACTTTTAATTAAGGCTAGAATCCACTTATGAGTGAGTACATACCAAATTCCTCTTTTTGGGTCTGGGTTACCTCACTCAGTAAAGCGTTTTCTATTTCCATCCATTTGCATGCAAAATTCAAGATGTCATTGTTTTTTTTTATCGCTGAGTAAAACTCTAATGTGTATATGTTCCACACCTTCTTTAACCATTTTTCTATTGAGGGGCACCTAGGTTGGAAGACAAATCTTTTAAGAATGTGTAGATATAGCAATAGCTTGGTGAGCCTTGGGTTAAGTGAGATATTAAAAACCATTTCTTATTGATTTCTAAGAAGAACACAGACATGCGCACATGTACAAAGTCATGCCTTTGGATGTGTTGAAGTCAGCGTTTTGAACACAAGGATTCCTTCTTGGGTCCACGATAGGGTCTCTTTGTCATCATACTTTTCAGGAAACTCACATAGAGGTGGTCTCCATGAGATAACCAAATTAGAGACCCCCAAATGGGAACACGGATTAGTCTAAGAACTTGTTTGTAGTATTCTGCAACAGATCACAGTGGAGATGCAAAACCAGAGTTTGTCTAATGGCTGCTCGCAGACTGGAAAGGATGCTGGTAGTTTCTTTTTCTGGATCATTCAACCCATCCCACAATCCCAAGCACAGGGCTCCTCAGATCTGTCAGTATCTAGACACCACCACATCAGGATCTCAGTCACCTACTGCCTACCTCAGCCATGGAGGGATTACTTTAAATTCACAGTTTCCTTTTTGCCCACTAAAATTAAACTTAAGTTCACAACTTGTGCTATCATTGCAGGTGTTTCATGAGATCCTTTATACTTTAAAAAATTCTGGAAGATCCCCCACAGAGCAGCCACGAGCCCAGTGGGTCCCGAGCTGCTCGTGAAGGGTTCCGGGAGAGCAGCTTGCCAGGCTGGTCCCTACATGCGACAAGCGGGTGTGAGCAGGCAGCGGGTAGAAGGCACATGGGCAGATATATCGTACAGAATAGAATTGGATATTTATTACTTAGAGGAGAGAGAAAGGGAGAGAATTAGAGGAGAGAGACAGAGAAGTGCCAAGAGAGAGAGAGACATGTGGGCTCGTGCCAAGACGGGACAGAAAGAGTGAGTCAAAGATGGCTGGGCAGGGTCTCAGGGAATAGGCATGGCTTGCCCCTTAAAGGGCCAAAGAATAACAAGATCTAAGGGGGAAAGGTAGGGATACACTCACAGCTTTATGGTTCAAGTGTTTCCTAACTCTTCCACATTGTTTTCAGACTCACTCAAGCTTCAGAAATGGAACACTTTCAACAGCCTGTCCTCAGATGCCATCATCTCTCGGTAAGGAGATTCATCCTTGCCCCAATTCCATTTCCTTTCTTCCCACTGCCTTTCCTCCCTCCACCCTTCTGCTTCCCCACTCAGAACAGAGGTTTCTATGTCATCCGTTGACAGGCTTTCCATTGCAGATTTTGCACAATCCTCACAGCTTTAGGACTGCCTCAAACACGCATGATTGTCGACACTGCTTCTTTCATTCACCAGTTTGTCCAAATTTTCTCAGGACATTCAGCCTGATGTAGTTGTTGCTGCTAAACCTCACAGATGCTTTTTGTTTCCAGTTTTAGGACTAGGAAGTTCTCTACTTTCTTGGGTAGTTCATTTCCTTACAAATGTTGTTTGATACCGTTGCCCTGAGAAAATCAAAATGCCATTTTCCCCATCTGGAAGACAGGTGTGTCTTCAGTCTCCCATCTTTCCCCAGATGGGCCACATTGGTGCAGAATTTTGATACCTTACCTAGCCTATTGCAACTCTGAGTCTAACAGAGAGCAGGATGTAAATGAAAGATGCATTAGTCTGTTTGAAGATACTCCTTAAGATCCTCTAAAATATTGATGAGGACCAATGCTGCTTCTTTTTTTTTTTTGGAGGCAGGGTTTCTCTGTGTAGCTTTGGACGTCTTCAAACTCACTTTATAGTTGAGGCTGGCCCCAAAATCAGAGATTTCCCTGCCTCTGTCTCCTAAATGCTGAGATTAAAGGCATGTAACATCACTGCCCAGTATAAAACTTCCTTTTAGCTTCTAATTTATTTTATAAGCAGAAGATCATTCTGATATAGATCCAGACAAACACTGTAAAAATAGGGAGTGATTACAACTCATATTTAATTAATTAAAATCTCCTCAAAATAGCAGAAAAGTTTTACTTGTATATGAAAAGAATTGCTTCCCTCATCCACATAAATTTTATTTCACAAGTGTGAGTTACACATGGGGCTTGGTAATGCCTTCTTGGGTATACCAAATCACATGTTGCTCTCCATCTGTGTTAGTATATTAGTCCTTCACATAACAATGCCAAGAGAGAAAATAGATAAACGGAAGATGGGAGAAAACACTTGTAGATCATATATCTAACAGTGTTAATCTCCAGAATGCTCACACAATTGTATTTTTAATTGATTTTATTGAGCTATGCATTTTTCTCTGCTCCCTTTCCATCCTCTCTCCTCCCTTTCAGTCCTCTCCCATGGTCCCCATGTTGTCAATTTACTTTTTCTACTTCCTATGTAGATTAGATTCATGTATGTCTCTCTTAGGGTCTTCATTGTTTTCTAGGTTCTCTGGGATTGTGATTTTTAGGCAGGATTTCTTTGCTTTATGTTAAAAAAACACTTATGAGTGAGTATATTTGATAATTTTCTTTCTGGGTCTGGGTTACCTCACTCAATATGATGTTTTCTAGGGCCGTACATTTGCCTGCAAATTTCAAGATGTCATAATTATTTTTTTTGCTATGTAGTACTCCATTATGTAAATGTATCACATTTTCCTTATCCATTCTAAGGTGGAGGGGCATTTAAGTTGTTTCCAGGTACTGGCTATGACAAGCAATGCTGCTATGAACATAGTTGGGCACATGTCTTTGTTGTATTCTTGAGTATCCTTTGGGTATATACCCAAATGGAATTTTGGGGTCTTGTGGAAGGTTGTTTCCTAATATTCTAAGAAATCACCATACTGATATCCAAAGGGGCTGTATCAGTTTGCACTCCCACCAACAACGCAGGAGTGTTCCGTTTACCCCAGAACCTCTCCAGTATAAGTTGTCATCAGTGTTTTTGATCTCGGTCATTCTTACAGGTATAAGATGGAATCTCAGAGTTGTTTTGATTTGCATTTTTCTGATGTAAGCCATTGTATTTAGAGACTTGAGTGTGCAGAGGGACTGCAGGGGTTCATGTAATCAGACACTCTGATTGGAAAAGATACAATAAAGAGAGGTGGATGATAAGATGACACGTGACACCAGCTGAACCTGCCGTCTTCCCGTGAC
The DNA here is from genome assembly GCF_982192425.1 of Myodes glareolus. NCBI lineage: Eukaryota > Metazoa > Chordata > Mammalia > Rodentia > Cricetidae > Myodes > Myodes glareolus. Next base: position 53,244,452 of record NC_142053.1, read on the forward strand.
CGTAGTTGATCAGACCAGCAAGCTGGGTTTTCAAATGGATGAGAGACTCTGCTACACATTTCTCTGAGACACACAAAAGGCCACCGAACATGGACATGTACACAGTGTCACTTATCATTAGAGAGTTGAATTATCAAATGACCTCGTATCACAATTCTATGACCACAAAAATCAATTAAAATTCAAGAAACTCCCAAATGCAAGTGAACGTAAAAAGTTTAGCTTATGCAAACAGCACAGGTGTGGACTACCAGAGTCAAGAGTGAAAGAAATGGGGAGCCATTGCTTAGAGGAGAGAAGTACTTGGTTCTAAAGCAAATACGTTCTGTAGGCCTAATGTATAGTACAGGGATTTGTAGGCCCAAATTTCATCAAAGATATTTGTAGCCAGGCTCTCTGGCCATGCTTAATTTCCAAGGCAGCTGCAAACCTGCCAGACAAGCTAGGAACTTAGAAAAGGCCAGGATGTATGGCTCCTTCTCTTTTGTTAAAATGTAGTTTGCCTGGGGAGAGTTGTGGAGTCCAAGCTGGTGACTTAAGTTGCAGGTGTTTCTGTAGTCCCTTGTCCCCCAGAAAGGGAATATTAATGAGTTTGTACCTCGGTTTACATGGGGGATAAAAAAGTGTTTGAATAATAAATGCCGGAGATCTTAAGGAATGGATGAAGCCTGAGATGCCCTTCCTATACTGCTGTGTGAACTTTATTTCATTATTTCCCACGTCTCTGTACCTGTCTAGTTAGGGAAAAATAGTTTCTATGCTGGGACCAAGGACCCTGACATGGATTGTGAATGTACTTAGCAGTAATGTATATTACCTAGAATTTTTTAACGAGATAAAATGTGGATTCCAGTCTCAAAAAGGTAACTATTTGATTTTATGAATGCAGTCATTAGTTCTGTTGAGGTAATCATTTCACAATATATACATACATCTAATCAATTCTCTATATCATATAAATCTGTACATTTCTGTGTATCATTTATAAATTAATAAAACTGACAAGTAGAAAAGTAATGGAATATTTATTACCATCAGTGTACATATTGGGAGTGGCATGTCTAGTGATTTCCAACTAACATCCAGAGGAAAAGACAAAAGTAACTACAGTGAAATGTATTGGTACTTTTCACATACTCTGCACAGCACCATTGTGAGGCTAATTTCCTACCCACTCCTATTTTACAGATTCAAATTGAGAGATAAAGACAATAAAAATTGTACTCGTGGCATGAATTTGTATCCAGTACACTGTTGTGAACTGTGAGAAAATGCTGGTTACTTGTGGAGTGACAGAATGAGGTGAGAAAAGAATGCACACTAAAGTAACTATTAGAGTGTCGGTAAACTGGAACAAGGTTAGACAAAAATAAGGTTGTGGCCTTGGCAAGAGGACACCATTGCAATGTGGGGAGAGAAGTCCTAGTATAGTATGTTGAGAGTCTCTGGGAAGTTCAGAATCTTAACAGAGAATGGACATATCTATTCTTTGGGTTTTGTCTTCAAACAGATGGGAGAGAGGCAGCGACAGAGAGACAGAGACAGATAGAAAGAAACAGAGAGACAGCGACAGAGAGAGCGAGAGCATGTGTGAGAGCAGATCCATGATACCTGGAAATGCAGATGGGAGAAGAAAAAGGGGCCGATAAAAGAGGAAGCAGAAATCAAAAGAGTCAAAACACACCATTGACCCCAACAGCAATTGTAAAGACCCACAGAGACAAGGATAACGGGGTAGGCACAAATATGGGAAAAGCCCCTCACCTTGGCTTTTGACTGGAGCAGTGATAATAAAAATTTGGAGGGAGGCCTCACTGGCTCTTCTGGAGCGCTCTACTACATAAACCATGGTAGTCTTGAATTCACAAAGATCTGCCTGATTCTCCCTCCTATGTGCTGGGATCAGATGTTTGAGCCACCAAGTACTGTCGAAGCTATCTTTAAAATATGTCTGCTGAACTGGCAGCTAGGCAACTCCAGAGGGTAAGGTCTCTACCTGCATGTCCCTCTCTGGGAACCAAAGGCAAGGAAGTGTCAGGGGACTACTTTCTTTTTAGAAGTCCGTGTGTGTGTGTGTGTGTGTGTGTATCTTGTGTGTAGGCTAGAGGTTGACACTGGGATGTCTTCTCAGATCACTTTTTCACCTTATTTTTGGAGTGAGTGTCTCTTCCTGAATCTGCAGCTATCCATTTTTGCTGCACTGACTGGTAAGCGAGTCCCAGAATCCACCTGTCTCTGAGTGTCAGTGCTGGTGATCCAGGCACACACTGCAATGAAAGGAATAGAGGGGAGGGGATTGGAGATATATTGACTCCAAACACATTATATCCATGTACTAATACTAATTAAAATGTCAAAACAACAGCAAAGGGAACAAACAAGAAATGTAGAGTTATCAAAGACAAAAACCATAGCACATTCAAATCCAAGATCTGATGAAGCACTGTTGCTAACTGTACAGTCAGTCAAAACCTCCTTCTATAACATAGTGTGTAAGTTCTCATGAGCTGAGCCGAGAGCTGTGTTCATGGAGAGAAAAGCTGGAGAAAGCACTGCAGCTTCTGCACTTCAAGATGACCTACCCTACCAAGGTCAAACAGAGGGCCTTCCTTGTATGCTGAGCTCAGGGTGAAGGGAACCTTCTGTTCTTTTGGAAAACAGGGCCACTACAAACTTCAGTTGGGCAAAGTTATATCATTTTTATTTGATATTGTTTGCTGGATTCTCCTGTAGGAGTTGAGTTAAAAGGTGACATTTGTCAAACAGACAGAAAATTTCAAGATTTCTGAAAGTCAACTAATGAAGCTTTATCCTAGGGAATTCTACATCCTAGTATAAAAATAGGAATAAAGAAAAAAATTCTCCATGAATATTCACCTTTTACATGATTATATAAAAATATTTTTAAATATTATCTTGAAAACCTAACTTTTAAATTTTTGTTTGTATATATATATATATATATACATATACATATATATATATGTGTGTGTGTGTGTGTGTGTGTATGTCTGTGTACATTTGAACATGCAAGTTCAATTGCACACAACTCTGGGAACAGAGTGTAAGATTACCTAGCTCTGGAGTTACAGGCATTTGTGAACCAACTTACATTGGTTCTGAGAACCAAATCCAGATCCTCTGTGAGGAGTGGCAAGTGCTCTTAACCAATGAGGCCACTCTCCTTGCTACCACGATGGAAGAAATCATACGAGGCCTCCATGAATATGGAGGTACCTCAACTTACTGGTTATTAGGTTTTAGTTTTATTTTCCATAAAATATCATTATGGAAGTATATGGCACTAATTGAATGGATTAATACCATGATAGGCAAAATTGACTCCATATCTAAGGGTATTAGGAACTTACCTGAAAGGGTCCAGGCTGTTGAATTTGAAGTTATCACATGTTTTGATAAGATAACAGACAGAATATACCTCCAGGATGGCAATTTACAAGATATACAAGAGCAGTTGAAGGACGAGATGTTATCTCTGAAAGGAAACATTAACACCTTGGAAACATTGGTGCAGAATGGGGAGCAGAAAATTCATACCGTAGCAAAATCATTAACAATATTTGAAGGTCATGAGATTCAGGCTTTATGATAAATAATGAAAAAGAGATTTTAAATGATTGAGGAAATTATTGGAGCTGATGAAAAGGGTGAAAAGGCACAAAGGTAGGATTCAATGTCACCACTGGCTGTCAGAACTGCTTTACTCAGGATTTTAGCGACATATCCAGTAATTTACTCTGACAAAGTGTCAGCTTCTAAAGACTCAAAGGGAGCCAAAGAAGGTAGATGGATGCTGGTAGGAATGAATGTTCTAAAGGAAATTAAGCATGCCATCATTACTTATGGATTGCAACCTACATTTGTTAAAGAAATGATAAGGACTTGGGCTTCTAATGTCAGGGCTATTTCCCATGATTTCTCCCAGTTAGCATCAGTGGTATTAGAGGATGGACCTACATTGATATTTGGAATTTATTTCAGAGAAGAGCAAAGGGTGTGGAGGTTTCCCAGGATTAAATTCTTCGCATAGGAGCTTATGTTGATCCACAGGTCCAAGCTCTTTACCACGAAGAAGTATTGTCCCTATACCACAAAGCAACATTGATTGCTTGGAATAGGAGACCAGAGCTAGGGTAAATGATCGAATCATATACTAGGGTTAGGCAGGGACAGTGAGAACTCTATGCTGACTTTTTGCAAAGATTAATTAAGGCTCTGCACATAGAAGTAACAGACCCAGAAGCTAGATGAATAATTCTTGAATAACTGACTTTTGAAAATGCAAACTTAGAAAGCAAAACTATAATTGTGCCTTTAAGTTCTAGATCAGCACCTATGACTGAATGGATTTAGCATATGATGAATTTTCAGATGTTTAGCTACAATGATGAATCTTGGATAGGAGAAGTGATTTCCAAAACAATGAGGGGACATCAAACTGCCAAATGCGTTAATTGTGGTAAATTATGACACCTGAAAATGGATTACAGGCAAGGAATTTCTAGGAATAATACTTCATCTAGGAATGGCAACAATAGGAAAACTCAGCCTTCAGGTATATATAGGAGGTGTGGTAAAGGACAACATTGGACCAATGAAAGCAGATCAACAACAGAAAGACAAGGCAACCTGATACCATCAGGAAACTCCTTGAGGGGCTCTCATAGGCCCCAAGCCAAAAGTGATCCCAGGAACCGGGAAGGACATGTCACTCCAGGAAAATTAAAAACTCTAGAACCTTCTGTGCAAGAACATAAGATTCTAAATGATGGCTCAAATTTGGAGAATAAGGAAGAAATTCAAATAGGAAGTAAGAAGCATATATTTTGGCAAACCTCTATAAATGATCAGAGACCAAAGCTGAGAGTATGTATAGAATTGTGATTGTTGGCTTGACAGACACAGGAACAGATGTGAGTATCATCACTGCAGAATCTTGGCTTCCAAATGGACCTCTTCAAGAGGCAGATGTTCCATTACTAGGAAATGGAACCATATCTTGAGTTAAAAAAAAAAAAGCACGAGATGGGTTGACTGTATTGGGTCAGAAGGTCAAAGAGGAAAGCTAAGGCCATATGTAGCTGATATTGCAATAAATTTATGGGGCCATGACCTGCTGCAGCAATGGAATACTCAGATTAATATTCTCACAGTCCCAGGAACTCATAATTCTGGGAAGGATGTTATAAGGTACTGTGCAAAAAGGTCGCCAGCCATTCAGGCTGTACAAGAACATAAACTAAGCAACAAAGACACTCCACTTGGAGCTTGTCTTCTTTTTGGCAAAACCAGATTTTGGGCAAGATACTACCAATACCTCAACTACTGACAAAATACGTAGTATCCAGAAATGGATAAACAGAACTGTCAAATCTTGCAAAGACAGGGTAAGATGGTTTTGAAAAAATTCTTGCCTTGAAAAATAATCTGTCAGTTATTCTAGGCCTTAGCCAAAGTTGCTTGCTTCAGCTTTGCAAATGTAACTTTGGGTGATTGCCCAGGTAGCCAGTTGTCTCTGTAATTTGTTGTATGTTTTGGAAGTTGTTTGACTGTATTTCCTAATTACTCAGGTAATATTATTTCCCTTTTTGGATCTTCAATGGGGTTGAAGACTAGATAAAGGCCGTTATTTCCTCTTATGTCTTGGCCAAGTTATTTATTATACAACTCTCTCTCTCTCTCTCTCTCTCTCTCTCTCTCTCTCTCTCTCCCTCCTCCCCTCCCTTTCCCTCCCTCCCTCTCCACCCCTGTCTCTCTCTCTTTCCCTCCCTCCCTCCTTCCCTCCCTCCATCCAAACCTCCCTTCCTCCCTCCCTCTCCACCCCATCTCTCTTTCTCCCCGTCCCTCCCTCCCTCCCTCCTTCCCTCCATCTCTCTCTCTCTCTCTCTCTCTCTCTCTCTCTCTCTCTCTCTCTCTCTCTCTCTCTCTCTCTGTCTGTATCTCTACGTGTGTGTGTAAACATATTTTTTTAAAAATCCATGAAAATGCTCCTTCATTGGAACATGGAAATTTGGGTAAGCTTAATCTGTATTCCTGAGCTGTGTTTACTCATAATGGCTGTAGAAAAAACTGTCTTATTCCCTTTAGTATGAGAGCTGTGAATTTTACATCAGCAAGTAAAAAAATGACACATAATCAATTTTATTTGTACAGATCTCTGTGCAAAGGTCTCAAAATCTAAAAATGATGAAAAATCTTTCATTTTCAGCAACACAGAACTTTCTATTTGATGCAGAAATAGTCTTAATTTTCCCTAGAGGCCACCAGTGAACCCCCTCTTAAAGTTTTGAACCTAGACCTCCTTTTAGAATTTCAGTCGTCTTCTGGCTGCACTTCATGATGACGCCACAAGGTGGCACTATGATTAAGAAACGTGTCCATCTACAGAGATCTGAAGAAAAATCTTGGAGCTGGGGACATACAGACTCCCTGGTAGAATTCTGGTCTGGCATGGATTTAGCCAACAACAGAAACTCATTAGCAGAGACTTTGCTTAGCTAGAATTTACAAAGACGGGGTTTAGTTTCTCCATACCACAAAATGAACACAATTCCTTAAAAATCCAGTTTGGCCAGGCATTGTGCTACACAATTTTATTGTAATGTTCACGATACATTCATAAGTATGCAGACATTAGTGAATTCCAGGACAGCCAGATTCTATCTCAGATCAGGTTATGGAAGGCACAGTGAGACTGTCTTTAAAAAAAATCAGTTAATGAGCCTAAATACAGACTTTAATTATTCTGAAAATCCTGATAGGTGTAAGGGAAGACTGTGTCCTTCAGGCATTGGGCCTCCCACAAAGCCTTGCTTATCAAGACTTACAACCTCCCAATAGTGTTGCCTTCACAACAAAGATTCACCAGACATGTCACTGGAGAATGTCTAAGCCTTATTCCAGAGCACATGCTAGAGACATGTGCTCCGAGTGTCCGTGTTATAAAACACCAGGTAGTTCTGAAGTTACTGGGAATCACCAGCGTGCGCCAGGGATGGCAGGAGCTCGTGGAAGCAGATGGAGATGCTGGCTCAGGACCTGACAGCTGTGTGAAGAGTGCACAGGAGAGAAAGAGACTCCAGTGACTGGAGGAGATTGGAGAAGCCATGAAAGAATGGGATGTTGGAGGACCCATAATCAGCTCCTGGAGAGAAATCTCAACAGTGAAGCATGATTAATAAAAACTCAGGGTCATAAACTGGGGTTCAACTTGAACATTCAAACAGCAAAACAGCCAGCCACTGGGTCTTACCTGAACCTCAGTCTGAAATGGCGATCCTGCTTCCAGGAATCTCAGAATGAGAATGTGTGACTGAGACTTGTCTCCCCCAGTGTCATATGCCTATCTAGGGCTGGAATTAGAGGTGTAAAACACTGGAATTAAAAGTGTGTGTTGGTGGCAGGAGAGATGGCTCAGTGGTTAACAGGACTGGCTGCTCTTCCATAGGTCATGAGTTCAATTCCCAGCCACCACATGGTGGGTCACAATCACCTGTAATGAGATCTGGTGCCCTCTTCTGGTGTGTCAGCATGAATGGAGAAAGAATGTTGTATACATAATAATTAAATCTCTTTTTTTAAAAAAAAAAAAGTGTGTGCTTCTGTGGTTACTGGGATTAAAGATGTATGTTACCAAAACCTGGTCTATAAGGCTGACTAGTGGGGCTGTTTTACTCTCAGATCTTCAGGCAGTCTGTAGTTATTAAATTAGAATTGAAATGCCACCCAACTACAGTTTGGAGAGTTCAGTCTGCACCAAGGAAGAAATCTATGAGGCATTGAACAGAATGCAGATTTAGGGTAAACAGCAAGCAGAACTGTCTTAATATGTGTGGAGATTTGCCACACAGAACCCATGTTGCAGTAAACATTTAAGATATTTAACTGAGAACAACTCAATAGGAAACATCCATGGTGTCTCCTAGAGGACAGAGTCAGGATTTTCCCTCTGAGAGTCTGAACTGCTGACTCTGTAGTCTGGAGAGTGAGACAAAGACTAGGAACTGAAGGGATGGTGTCCGTCTGAGCTATAAGAATGTTTTTAATCACTAGTTGTGACCGTTTTATGTTCACCCATTCCCAGGATGTCTACCTTCAATCGAGAAGCCCGTATGCGCTCTCTCATGGGGAAAACTGCACTGGGGAATGTGCAATGCTAGAGGAGACACAATCACCTCCTCGCCCACGCGTGGATATGAACACTCATAGGAGCAAAGCTTCGCTTTTATCCATGTTGTCCCTCCATGAAATTGAAAACAATGAATGTTTTCCAAAGACCTGTATGTCCAAAATACTTGTGTTAATCTGTGTACAATTCTATCCTTGGCACTCTAATTAATCCAAGGAAAAATCTTTTGCTAACTTGCTCTTGTTTAGGTTTTGTGCAGGTAACTAGAGCTGCCGTGAGTTCTTGAGTATGATAACTGTGTCACAACCAGAAGACAAGATTTCAAAGCACTCCCTCCGTCCTTGGTTTATTGCATGTTTTCTGGCTTCTACAATGTTCACTGAGCCTTAGTGGCAGAGGTTGGGAAGTATTGATAAACATTTCTTATTTGGAGCCTAACATTCACACGTTCTCATCACTTCGACCAATCAAGAATCTTTGTCCAACTACTAACACTGAAAAGAGAAACATCTCTGACCAAGGTTATGTACAGCCCAGGTGTATGAGTACAAAAATAAATATTTAGAATGCAATTTGAGTGTATGACTACTAAGCAAAATAATAAAGGAGGTTCTAACCTAGGAACTCTTGCCTGCCACCCCCATCAAGCTATGGTCTTTTGATCAGGATGACAGTACCAGGCATGGAACTCCTTTCTGTAGAGCAGGCCTCAGAGTCAATTAGAAAGTAGTTAGTGATCTTATAACAGTGGGACAACTAGTATACCACTGGGCACCTCTTTCCTGGAAGGTTGATGTACCTGCATGCTCTAGTGCTAGGTAAGGTCATCGATATCTTTTCTCCTCCATCAGCCTGCATAGCACCTCCCACCACTATGAAAGCTAGCTATCAGGGAGGAATTTCACAAGTCTGTTTAAGATTCATTTGTTTATGTTCTATAGCCACATTTTTGTATCTTTATCAATTGGAACTTGCCATGTGGTTATGGTGGATGACCAAAGGCAATTGGCATAATCTGTGTTGTTTTGAAGACTTCAGTATACTGCTTAACAAATAGTGTAGGGATTGTCTTGTAATGCAATATCTATTTTTAAAAACCAGTATATTCTGGAAGCAGCATTTATAAAATATCCAAGATAATTCCATTCTAATAACAAAGACTAAATTTCTAGGATGCTGGCAGATCTCTGTCAGAGAGTCTCCAATCTACCTAACGCCAGTTTTGGTTTTGCTTCTTGTGTTTGTATTTCTTAATCTCCCATGTTCCGCAGACGTATTCAAGAGACAAGTCATGTGGTTCTTGCAGCTGCTCAAAACCATCTATAACTCTAGTTTCAGGGGATCTAATACCCTCTTCTGGCTTCTGCAGGTACTGCATGCATGTGGTGTACAGAAATACATGCAGTCAAAACACTCCCACACATAACATGAAATTTGAAAAGAGTGTGATATGAAATACATATTAATACTGAGCTAACAAGAAATCTATACTTCCAATCCAAGGTTGGGAGATAGTAAAATTGAGATGGTTGTTGGAGGTTTGTCCTAGTTAAGGTTTCTATCACTGCGATAAAACCCCACGAAAAAGCATCTTGGAGAGGAGAAAAGATTTATTTCTTCTCACAGCTTGTAGCCCATCATCCAGGGAAGTGAGGGCAGAAACTGAAAACAGGAACCTGGAGGTAGAAACTGATGCAGAGACCATGGAGGATCGCTGCTTTACTGCTAGCTCAGCTTGTCTTCTAACATCACACAAAACCACCATACCAAGTGTGGCACCACCCTCAGTGAGCTGAAGTCTCTCACATCAATCATTATTCAAATTTCCTCTACAGGGTTGTCCATTGAATGAATATATATATACATACATATATATATGTATGTATGTATATATATATATTCCCATATATTCATGGGAATATTGACTAAATATTTATTTGAGAAAATGACTTTCATCACTAGATGAGGGTTACACCTTTTTATGAAACCTCGGTGTAGCAAGTATGCAATTTTCCAATGAGTGAATGCATTTCCACATAAAAATTAAATGTAAATAAGTAAGTATTTACATTAAAATAGGCAATTAAATCCATTTCATATAAACATGATTATTTGGGTTTTTTTGGATTCAATTTATGTGAGTTTCTTTCATTCCCTAGCTGTCAGTATGTATATGTCTTAGAGGTGACATTAGTTCCCCGTAGACAGGTTATTTTAATGCCTTTTCTGTTTTAACATATTAGATTTTACCATTTTTGTTGAAGAATTTCATCCACTTACTATTATGTTAATTATAGCAAGTTAAGGCATTAGTACTGACATTTTGTTATTGTTTTTCTATTTGTTGTTTTTTGGGGTAGTTACTTCCCCTCCCATAATCTTCTCTCACAGTGAAAGAATTTCTCTGGTAGTATGTTTTAATTCACTGATTAGGATTTGGATGTTATGATTATAGATTATAGTCAGAGATTGGACTTTTGGTTCCTGGCTGCCCAGAACCAAATAATCACACAAACAATATTAATTAGAACAATGTTTGACTGATCGCTCAGGCACATTTCTAGTTAGCTCTTGCATCTTAAATTAACACATTTTTATTAATTTGTATATTGCCACGAGGCTATGGCCTACCAGTAATGTTCTGACAAGAGGCTTGATTATGAAGGAGTTCCCAGAAGTCCATGGGATGACCCCAGTTAGGACCCTGGGCAGTGGAGTAGAAGGTTTCAGAACTGGCCTTGTCCCATATCCAGACTGATGACTATCTTGAATATCACCATAGAACGTTCGCCTGGTGACAGATGGAGAGAGAGACAGAGACCCACATTGGAGCACTGGACTGAGCTCCCAAGGTCCAGTTAAAGTGCAGAAAGAGGGCGAATATAAGCAAGGAATTCAGGACAGCACCCAGTAAGACAGTGTGCCTGATCTAATGGGAGCTCACCAAATCCAGCTGGACTGGGACTGAACGAGCATGTGATCAAACTGGACTCTGAATGTGGCTGTCAATTGGGGCAGACTGAGAAGCCAATGATAATGGCACTGAGATTTGTCTCAACTGCATGTACTGACTTTTTGGAATCCTAGTCTGTTTGAATGCATACCTTCCTAAGCCTGGATGGAGCAGGGAGGGCCTTAGATTTCCCACAGAGCAGGGCACCCTGCCCTCTCTTAGGACTGGACGGGCAGGGGTGAGGGTCAGTGGGGGAGCAGGAGGAAAATGGGAGGAGGGGAGAAAGTAGATATTTTGAATGGTATTATTTATAAAGAAATAAAATGAAATTTAAAAGAGAAAGGCAGACTTTGATAAGGTACTCTTTCCCACTATACCATACTTCTTCCACCAATAAAAAACAGGTTCCAGCATCTTTGCCTTTGCAAGCTATATGGCATCAGCCTGACTCTGTCTTCTTCCTTCCTGCATTAGGTTTACCCTCCTCCCAAACCCACCCTCCTAACTCTATTCTGCCCTTCATAGGCCAAAGCAGCTTCTTTATTGATAATTAGCATTAGGCTAATTTGATTATAGAAAAAGTTATTTTGAAACTATAATAATATTGGTCATGAAAATAAAGGGGAAAAAAGGAAATACTAAAAATCTTTGCAATCCATTCTTCCCCAGAGGTCATAAAGATAAAAAGTGGGGGAAAAACAAGACAAACAAGCAAAAAAAGCAACTTGCAATTCATTCCTTCTAACATTTTGAACTTAAAATATTTTTATAATTTATTTATTTACTTTATGTCTTACCTACTGTTTCTGTTCTTGTGGTAATATATGATTAAAAGTAATTTGGAAGAGGAAGGAATTATTTCAATCTGCAGCTCTAAGGCACAGTCCATCACTGAGAGAAACCACACAGGAACCTGCTGAGACTCAGGAAGTGAACAGTTCTCTTGGGCAACCAATGAGAGACAATTTCAGCAAAGGGGAAGCAAGGCCTTGGGAGGACTTACCTACTACTGTCTGAATTACCCTGCTTGCTGACTCACATGTGATAATCTGAGGTGTGATTTCCAGATCCCTAAACTGGGGAAGTAGCTATTGGAATGCTGTTCTGTGGTAAACTGGTAGCCAGGAGCAAGACTTCCTTCTGGGGATGGGGCATGGAGAGGGAAAGGAGATGAGAAGCAGGGAGCAGGTGAACTCACTGAGAAACAGGTCCGAGTCAGAAGCTGGCTTTGGGAGGTCCTCACACCCAACAGTAGCACATTCAGAAGGTATGATCCCTGAAGAGAGTCTTACCATTCTGATCAACACTCAGGCTAACAGTGATGGTTCTGATGACTGGACTCCATTTTCCAGTTTGAAAAGACCCCGCACAGATTGTTGACCTAAGAAGGGTAAGACTTCTTAACATTTCCCCATGACTCACCCATGAAGCTAGAAGCCCTAACATGGCAGGGGTTCCCGTATCAGCTCTGTCTTGGAAAACTGTGCCTCCACATCCATTTGTATGCATGAGCACATACATATGTGTACACACATACATCTCAGGGTTGTTTCTTTGGCAATTACTCATGGCACATGCTGAGGGCTCTGAGATCCAGTGCTTTCTGAATCTTTCCCTCCCTCCCTCCCTCAGTCCCTGCCTCTTTTCTTCCCTCCTTCTCTCTGTCCTTTCCTTCCTCTTTTCTTCCCCATCTCTCCTCTCTCTCTCTCAGTATTAATATGCTCTAAAATGTATTAGTTCTTTAAGGCTTTCATAGACATGCTTTGATCACATTCACTTCATAAACAATTTGTACTCCTCTCACTCTCTGTCAAATTTACTTGTCCTTCAAAACCAATTTATGCTCCCCACATATTTTTGATGTGTGGTCAGATCTCTCACCATTCAAAAGACTGAATCTTGGGATTATTTTGGCAGCTCAGGTGGCCATGAGTTCTGCTGTGAGTGTAGTGGTACCATCAAGGCTCGCCAAGATGGGAAGGTGTCACATAATTTTAACGGCCAGAGATCAGTGTGCTGACCTACAATTCAGGCAGACTTTGTACTATTCTATAGTCTCTAGGACTGGTAGCTTGCCCCGAAGTTTATTTTCATGCCCAAGTGATCTACTCGGCCCATTATAATTCTTCAAGGATAATTCTTTACATCAAGTCTGTGGCTAGATAATTATCTTGCAATGATTTAAGCATTTAACATTCCATACTTCCCTGACCCCACCTGCTCCAGGTTGAGGAATAACTTTAGGATCACTTCCATTGGATTTTTTCCCAGGAGTAATCAAAGCCCAGCATTTCAGTTCCTGGTTTTGAAAGGTGCTGATGACATGGGAGAATTTCACGCTCATATACCTGGTGTGTGATTTCCTTCTATGTGTATATGAGCTGCTTTTATTGGTTAATGAAAAAAGATGTTTTAGCCAGTGGCTTAGCAGAATAGGGTAAAGCAGGAATTCCAAACAGACACAGGAGGAGAGAGTAGGCAGAGTCAAGGAGAAGCCATGTAGTTTCAAGAGACAGATGCCTTCATCACCTCCACAGTAGTCCACTGAAACTCTGCCAGTAAGCCACTATCTCATGGTGATGCAGAGATTAATGCAGATGGGTTAGTTCAATACATAAGAGATAACTAGAAATATACTTAAGATATTGACCAAACAATATGGTTTCTGTGTGATTATTTCAGGTCTGAGTGCCCGGGAACAAACCAATAGCCTCTGCCAACATATACCTTCAAGTCTGCTCTAATACGTGAACACATATCTAACAATCCCCTCAAACAGTTAAGATCCTACAATCATGCAGGTGCTGGACAGTAAGTTGATCTGGCTACTTCTGGCTGAAGGGTCTTCCACTCTCGCTCACTTTCAGAACTTGAAAGAGAATCAAGTGTATGGAGACAGATGGAGTTAGGTTTCTGCAAGACCATCTGAGGATGGACTGATTGCAGACAATTCAGTCATAAAATATGATCACCACTAACATAAAAAGAGGAATCACTAATTTTCTCCTTGATAATCTAGAGATAAAATTCCAAATGTTTTCACTGAAAGAACTGGTGGTGATTTGCATGCTTTGAATCTGGTTTTATAAAGGAAATGACACAGTTAATTTTATCAGAATTGTCAGGAATATGCAAGTGACATTGAATCTTGATCAAATGATATCTTTCCAGTAACCCAAGAAAAGGAAAACAGATGGCATATTTATGGAGAGACAGGGGATGACTCTCAAGCAGGAGGATTAAATAGGGACAGGAACGAATTGGGTTACAAGAGGGAAAACTAACACTAATGGTCATTTGAGGGATTGTATGGAAGCCTAAAAGTTTTTTAAAATGCATACATATCTGACAGATTTTTAAATGGAGTCACCAAATAATAGTATCTTATACCTGTTGTTCCCAGATTACGACCCCCAGATAGACCACCAGATACCAGAGAAGCCCAGTCTGCAAAAGCAAGGTTTTATTGCAAGCTAGCTCAGAACCTGTCTCCAATACCCTGTCACAGCAAGATAGAGAGAGGGCACAGATGAAACAGCCGGCACCATATCAATAGGGTGAACTTCATTTTCAAGTTTCCAATGCAGCTTTAGTGTCAAGGGATCTGTGGGGTACTTGGAGATCTCCCAGGTCCTGTCTGGAGGCTTCTCAGCAATAGGCAACACAGGTCTAGTGTGGGAGTGGTGAATCCAGGTGGAGATGCCATCCACTTTGAGAGTAGTTGGAGTGGTTAGGAAGACAACATAGAGTCCTTTCCACCGTGGCTCCAGGGACTTGCATTGGTGTCTGTGGATCAGGATCCGGTCACTAAGTTTGAAACTGTGGGGCTCAGGGGAAGAGGAGGATGAATATAGGGCCTGCAACTGAGGTCAGATATCTGCCTGTATTTGGGACAGCACTTTTATGCTCTCTAGGAGGTCTACTTCTTCCAAAGGCAGGATTAACTCATTCTGTAAGTTAGCACAAGGGGCAGGGGTAGACCATGCATGATCTCAAAAGGGGTCAGTCCCTTCTGGTATGGGGAATTTCTTACCCTGAACAGAACGTAGGGAAGGAGAGTCACCCAATCACCACCAATCTCCAAGGCTAATTTGATAACGGCCTCTTTTAGTGTCTGATTTATTCTTTCAACCTGTCCTGAACTCTGAGGGCAGTAAGCACAATGTAATTTCCATTCAGCCCCCATTGCAGTGGCTATTCCCTGGCTTACCTGTGAGATGAAGGCAGGGCCATTGTCTGACCCTATCATGTGTGGGAAGCCAAACCTGGGAAGAATCTCTTCAAGTAATTTCTTAGTCACCACATAGGCAATCTCATGTCTTGTAGGATAAGTTTCAGTCCATCCTGGAAAGATGTCTATAAAGACCAACAGATATTTATATCCATATTTACCTGGTTTGACTTCTGTAAAGTTCACTTCCCAGTACATACCTGGGCGAGTTCCTCTCATCTGCACACCTCTTGCTCTTTGTGTTTTATAGGAGTTTACTAACTAATATGCTTTATAGTCACTTACAGTCTTATCAATAAGATGGTTTACTTGTCAAATCTTTAGTGGAGATCCAGAGATTAGTTCTCTAAGTTTTCGGGTTCCCAAGTTGAGGTTTGGTGAATTCTCTGATGTAGGTGCTTGTTGGAACTGGATGGAATCCTGGCCTTCCTACTCACCTCCCCTTTGGAGACCTTTCTTGCCCTTGTTGTTCTGGGTTTCTGAGAAACTTCCAAGTTCCCTGCTCTCAGAATTGTTTACCAACCCTGCTTCCTGAGTATGCAATTGCCTTGGCCCTAACCTGAAGATGAGGTCTCTATCCTCATGTGTGCTGTTGTCACTGCAGCCCCAGTATACCTATGTTCATCTTGCACAAAACTGCTCTCATTCATGAACCAAGTCTCTTCTGCATCTGTCAGGGGCGTATCACAGAGGTCAGATCAAATACAACACACCTGAGCTAGAATTTCAGCGCAGCCATGGAGGGGAGCCTCTAGGTCAGGGTCAGGCAGCATGGTAGCTGGGTTTAGGGTAGTCGGTGTTTGAAAGGTTATTCTGCTGGGGTTTAAGAGCAGAACTTGGTAATGAGTTACTCTGGCATTGCTTAGCCACCTGTCAGGACATTGCTTTAAAATAGATTCCAAAGCATGTGGGGTACATACCTCAAGATTTTGTCCCAAAGTCAGCTTATCAGCATCTTTGACCAACAGCGTCACACCCACAATGATGTGCAAACATGGAGACCACCCAGCAGCCACAGAGTCCTGTTTCTTAGATAAGTAGGCAACTGGTATTTTCCATGGTCCAATGGTCGGAGTCAATATTCTCTTTGTTATTTTCTTATTTTTATCCACATATAAGAGAAAGGGTTTATTGATGTCAGGGAGGCCTAAGGCGGGGCCTCCAACAGTCTCTGCTTGATGCTATCAGTAGCCATCTGTCTTTCTGAGTTCCAAGTTAAATTTTTCTCCTTGGTAGCCTTGTTGAGAGTGTGGGCAATTTCAGTGTACCCTGGAATCCAAAGTCTGCAAAATTCTGCAGAGCTTAGAAGTTTTCTGACTTGATTCACTATCTTGGGCACAGGTATTTTTAACACTGTATCTTTTCTGGCTTCAGACAGACATCTCTTACCTTCTTTTAGTATATATCTGAGGTAAGTCACCTGTTTCCTGCAGATTTGGGCCTTCTTTGCTGATACCCAATAGCCTAATGTTCCCAGAGCTGTTAAAAGGTCTCTGGTTCTGCTCAGGCATTCTTCCACTTAACTGGTGGCTATTAATATGTCATATACATATTGTAAAAGGGCGACATGAGGCTGTAGAGATTGGTACTCACTCAAATCTGTAGTAAAATGGACAGCGGGCCGCTTCCTGTCACTCGGCTCCTGACTAGCTTTACCCAAAATAATTACATGGAAGCTGTATTCATTTAAACACTGCCTGGGTCATTAGTTCTAGCCTCTTATTGGCTAACTCTCACTTCTTGCTTTAAGCCATATCTAATAATCTGTATATCACCATGAGCTCATGGCTTACTTGAATGAGTCTACCCTATGTCCATCTTGGAGAGGAGAGCCATGGCGTCTGCTTGACTCTGTTTTCTTTCTCCCAGCATTCTGTTCAGTCTACTCCACATATCTAAGCTGCTGTCCTATCAAAAGGCCAAGGCAGTTTCTTTATTTGACCAATGAAAATAACACATAGACAGAAGGACCTCCTACTCCACAAATCCTCATAGAGAGCTTTATCAAATATGGTAGGAAAGTTCTTGAATCCTTGTGGCAGCTTCATCCAAGTCAACTGTCCACTTACTCTAATATCCGGATCATGCCATTCAAAGGCAAAATACCCCTGGCTACTTGGGGCAAGTGAGAGACTAAAGAAAGCATCCTTTAAATCAAGAACTGTATACCACCCTTTTTCAGGTGGGAGCATGCTCAGCAAGGTCTAAGTGTTAGGTTTAGTGGGATGGATATTCATTACCCTTTTGTTGACTTCTCTGAGGTCCTGAACAGATCGATAATTGTTGGTGTGTGGTTTCTTAACTGGTAGGAGGGGTGTATTCCATGCAGACTGAATGGGCCACAAGATCCCCTCTCGTAGAAGCCTTTCATGGGGTACTGGCAAACTTTTACAGGATATGTATTAGATTTCAATTCCACATGTATTGGAAGCCAATGTTTGGCCAGCCCCATTCCCTCTGTTTCTGCCCAGACTGTTGGAAATTCTCAGAGCCAGGTGTCCATATCAGGGCTGGGGGTAGATTTCTGCTTATAGAGGTTGTATTCCTCCTCCAAAGGCATTGTTAAAAACACTCTAATGGCCTTTCCATCTGGGTGTTTGATATGGGTGCCTACCAAAAATTGGTAAAATGGATATGTGCTCTTATTTTGGTGAGCAGGTCAAACCCCAGCAAGGGATATGGACACTCAGGAATGATTAAGAATGAGTGTGTTTCCAATCCAATTCTCAAATCCACTGTTCTTCAGGTAGTCCAATTATAGGGTTTGGTGCCCGTTGCAACTTGCACCCAGGTCTGTTTCCCTGACATGGGGCCCTCGGGTGTCAAAACTACTGAGCTTTCTGCCCCTGTATCCACCATAAATTGGATTGGTTTTCCCTCCACTCTTAGGGATACCCTAGGCTCAGGGAGGGGGACCAAGCTCCATCTCCCTTAGTCACTGTTTTCTTCCAAGGCATCAAGGATGGGAGTTGACTTTTTTTCCAATCCTGTTGATGCTTCTCTTCTGTTTGTTATCTTGGGGCACTCTCTGGCCCAATGTCCTTCCTTGCAATACCTGCACTGATTCTTTCCTAACGTAGGCCAGAATTGTTGGCCTCGCTTCTGTCTTCCCACCTCAGCAGTGAGAAATACTTTTTCCATTTGAACTTGCTGCCTATCCAGTATTTTGGTTAGGTTTTTCTCTTGTCTTTTGTCTCTCTTCTTTTCCCTTTCTTGGTGTTCTCTCTCCCTTCTTTCTTCTTTCTGATTCTCTGTTTCTCTCTTATTGTAAACCTTTTCTGCAACTGCTACTAAGTCTCTTATGACTCTTTTTCCTAGTCTTTCTAATGACTGCAATTTTCTCTTGATATCTGGTCCTGGTGATTGACATAGGCTAAGATAATGACCTGCCATGCTTCCCCAGACTCTGGGTCGTAGCGGGAGTATTGTTTGAAAGCCCCCATCAACCTTTTCAGGTAGACAGCTGGGCTCTCATCCCTTCCCTGCTTTACATTAAAAAAATTTTTGCCTTATTAATTGGCTTGTGTGCCACAGCCTTGAGACCTGCCAACAGAGCCCTACGGTAAATATAGAGACTCTCCTTACCTTCTGCCATGTTTAAGTCCCAGTAAGGGAGGGTTACTGGAAAGGCTGCCATGGCTAGCAGAGGGTCAGCTAAAGGGGCACCTATAGGTCCTGGGACCAGCTTCTGGGCATTCTCTAGGATTCTGTTTTTCTCCTCAGTCATAAAGAGAACTCCCAACAACTGCTGGCATGTAGGGGCATGGGTAAAAAGAAAAGTTTCCAACAGGTTAATAAAATTATGTGGGTCCTTGGAGAATGGTGCATTCTGAGCTCTCCAATTATATAAGTCACTGCTCAATATGTATAAGTCAAATGCCAATAATGGAAGGGTTGGTTCCCTGAATCATCAAGAAGGCCATTGGGTCTGAGGGGAAGGACCATCGTGGAGCTTGGGTATGGGGACCCTGCCCTCCTGCTATGGGCAAAAAATGCTGGTGGCTCTCCTTCCTCTGCCCCTGACAGCTGGGGAGATGGGGCTTCTTCTTCAGGAGCCATGGGATGTGCTCTGGGAGACTGGGGAAAATAAGGTGGTGGGAAAATCTCTGCCTCTGAGGTTCCTCCCTGGGATAGAGTAGCAGGCTTTGTCCTATTCTCCTTCCTACCTGCTGAGGGAGTCCTAGTTTTAACAGCCAAAACTTGAGTGCCTTGGGGCTACTGTAGAATTAAGAATGGTACAATCCATGGAAGGGGTCCCCCTACCCTATTTATTAGCCCCCTCCAGGTAACAATGTAAGGGACTTGGTCAGGATGGCCATCGTGGGGACAGAAGACTACCTCCTTCACCCTGTGGGTGGTTGCTGCATCAAAGGTTCTACCTGCTGGCCACATGGCATTGAAGGTGGGCCACTCAGCTGAACAAAGAGTGACCCATGTTTTCTTCTTGACAGTTGCACCATTGTTGCTGTCAGTGTCCTGTACATCTTGCCAGTGGGCGAGAGTTAAGTTTAGGGGTGTTGATGGGGTATTCCCCATTTCTGAAGAGGAAAGTTGAAGATAAAAGTCAAGAAAGAAAGAAATACAACAACAATTACCACAACAAAACACAAAAAGACTTTCACAAGTTACCTGGATGAAACACAAGGGCTCTTGTGTTCTTTGTTTTCAGAGCAAGGCCAACTTGTCCCTGAGTCAGGCCATCTTTATCTGCCTCCACCAGGTAGCCAGGTGTCCTTGTGCTCTGGAATTTCATGAGTGTGTGGGGGAGCCATTATTTTCCTGGGAACATAGAGCTAGTCTAGGGTCTTTGATTTTAAAACATTCTGCTTGGAAATTCCTTCTCATCCCTTTTGGGAATAAGGGACGAGGGTCTCACAATACCAAGTGAAACCTACAGTGCTGGGAATGGGTTACATCTAGTGAAGGGATTCCATGGCCAAGCAAACCAACACTGGCTATTGTCAAGAATATTGATTGTTCCCCAAAATCTAATAGAAAGCCCCCATTGCTAAAAATAAAACTTAGAAATCTCATTGAACACAGAGACATTGAGCAGGTGACAAGGTAGAGACTTCATGTCCACTGACCAGTGTCCACGGTACTGGAAGGTACTCTGCATGCTACCAGGGTACAAAAGTAACCAGCAACCCATCTCTAAATCCCGAAATCTACCACACTAACCTGCCTGCTTTACATTTGGTGCAATAGTGGCACAAATATTGTAGGAACAACCAACCACTCTCTGCTTAGAATTGATGTCCAATTCACAAGATATAACCCATGTTTGACACTGCTAGACTGACCAAGAACCTGAGACTAGATAGGGCATGGGTCAAGGGGAAAACCAAATGCTATTTTTCTGCTAAAGGAAGATAGCAATAAAATGACTCCTAAAGACATTCTGCAATGCTCATAGACCAGAGCCTTGTTCATTCATCATCAGAGGAGCTTCCTACTGCAGTAGATACACAGGGACCCACATGTGAACAGTGTGCAAATAGTAAGAGAATTTGGAACTGTCAGTCACAATTGGGATGCCATCATCAACCTTCCCCACCAAGGCTCTGGTGGCTACATGGATGAGGTGGTAGAAAGATTGTAAGAACCGAAGGAGATGAATGGCATCAAGAGAAAAGAGTGTCTTCCAAACATAACAGAATTGATGCACATGTGAACTCACAGAAGCTATGGCAGCATGTGCAGGGCCTGCATAGGTTCATGGGAGACAGGGTCCCTGTGCTGAGCATGGGAAGGAGGCAGAAATTCCCATTCCTAAACAAACAGCTATCTCTAAAGGACATTCACTTGCAAAGGAAGAAATAGTTTCCTCTGTTGTCTGTGTCTCCTTCTTGTGCTTTCTCTTTGTTATTTTGTTTTAAATTATGTTTAATTTTTTGTCTGTTTATCTTCCAAACACAGAGAAACAGAAGGTATGGATTGTGTGAATAGGGGAGATTTGGAGGACCTGGGAGGAACTGGGAGAGGGGAAACCATGATCAGAGTATATTGTATGAAAAAAATATATTCAATTAAAAATAAGTTAAATAAAAAGATATCGTCTATGAATTTAGCTAAAATAGAAGCTAGAGGAACATATTAATACAAAATATTTAAAGTTGAGGGATGTTATAATGTTGGCAAATTATCAGAGTGTTCCACATAGTTTTTATTGGAATAAGAAGGCAGGATCAGAGGCTTGGCAGAACCAGAAGCAAGCACGAGGAAAGAGTCCACAGTTTGAATCTGATAATGCTAGGGATTAAAACCCTAAGTCATCTGGTAAATAAAGGAAGGAACATTGTCACTCTGAAGAGACCTACTGGGATAATCAATGGATAACTTTAATATTGCATGACAAGATTTTCTGGGAGAGACACAAAACACATATACATCTGTTGCAAAAGGAGCAGCAGGCTGCTTTCAGGAACCCAGCTCCCTGACTAGTTTACACCCAAATGAATTACAGGGAATCTGTATTCATTTAAACACTGCCTGGCCCATTAGTTCTAACCTCTTATTGGCTAACTCTCACATCTTGACAAATCCATATCTAATAATCTGTATGCCATCACGAGGTTGTGGCTTACCGACATGAGTCTAGCCAGCGTCTGTCTCGCGAAGGGGAATCATGGCGTCTGCCTGACTCTGCTCTTTCTCCCAGCATTCTGTTTGGTCTACTCCACCTATCTAAACTCTGCCCTATCCAAAAGCCAAGGCAGTTTCTTTATTAACCAATGAAAGCAACACATAGACATATAACCCTCCTACATGATTTCCCCCTTTTCTGTTTAAACAAAAAGAAAGTCTTTTATTTTAACATAGTAAAATTACATATAGCAAAACAGTTATAAAGCAAGAATTATAGTTACAATATCTATATTTATTTTATCTTTTATCATAACTAAGGAAAACTATAGCTAATTATTTATTCTTCAACTCCATCAAAGACTCCAGAAGGATATAATAATACCTAAGTAAACAAGAAATAAGCAACTAACAAACACTAAAAATGACAGAGCTATCTCGCTGCCTGGACAGTCACCCAAAGTTTTTTTGTACCATTGGGGCATCCATCTTCGGCCTTCAGGCCCATAGTATCCAGCAGACATTTCCATAAAGCAGGAAATTTCAAAGACTGTTCAGTCACTTTCTTCTGAATCCTGCAGAATGAAAGAAAGAGTCTCACAGACTCTTTCATGAATCAGGAACCTCAAAGGATCATCCAACCTTTAGGCAAGTTCAGCAGTTCTCTCTTTGCAGGTTTTTTGTGTCCAGTTAAGCAGTCCCAGGCAAGAGCAGTTTCTTGCCCAAATGGCTAACCAACTCCATAAGGAGCCTCTTCGATGCCCATCTTCCTCTTGAAGTAGATGGTGCTTCCAGGAGCAGACGCGTCTCATTTTCATGAAAAGCCCTAAGTTATTAAAACATTAAATGCCATATTCTGTAGTCTTTGAAAGATATGAAGAATGCCTATCTGACTGAAATATATCTCTATATAGCTAAAAAAATCTAACTAACATGACTACAAACTTGACTATCATTGACAATTATCCATTAACAACCTATATTTCTCATTATACATTACATTTTAAAATGAACTACACAATTACAATACCTTAATCAATATCAGAAATACATACACATATACATATAGCAAAATTGACCTTAAATTTCTATCAATGCAAATTATTCATATCTGTATCATCTCCCCCTTTAAATATAAGAGAACATTTATAAACAATATCTGGGAATATGGATGTAGTTATTTATCTCCAAACTTCTTCCTGCTGTGTAGGGGCACTGTTAATCAGGTCTTTCATGGTATAACCTGTGTGCTAGGTTCCTCTCAGACAACAGTTGAGTGAAGTAATTTTTTGAGGATATCCACAGCAACCTGCCAGGAGGGCATAGTTTATCCTACCATATTGGGATAGAAGCAATCCACAGGGTTTCAGTCTCTGTGAAAACAAAAGAAGACCCTCTTTTCCAAAGCATCATATTCTTAGATTCAAATTCTGAAGTCAAGATAGTTTTATAATATATGTCCTGGTTTATCTTAGCAGACCACACAATGAAATGTCTCTCTGTATTTAGCTCCTTCACAGCCAAAAAACTGAAAGAAAATAAAATATACAGAATCCAAACTCTCTGTGAATTTTCCATTTTTATGTGGCTGATTTTTCTTTAATTCTTTTAATCAATAACTATCTGTAGTCTGTCTCTTTAAAGACTTTATCCTTTTTTTAAGGCATTAACTTTATTTTCTATATTTTTTTTCTTTTCTCTCCCAAGCCTATGTACAGTCATCCAACACTGTGACCCATTTAGAGGTCTTCTATGTCTGAGTCTGTCCTATTGTGAATCTGTAATTCTTTACTGTCCTGGAGCACTTCTTAAATTGCTAAGCAGTTCTTAAAACTTTAGCTTGCGCCACATAGGGGTAATACAGTATCGCCTGTTTCCTGCCCAGTCTAAACCTTAACTGCACTGTTATTATGGTAATTACAATAGATCCTGCCTGAGATCAGCACAGTTTAGTATGGTAGAGTTGAGTCGGAGCCACTCCTGCCTCAGCCATTTGGTGCCCATGAGCCGGGCACAGTTCCAGACACACAACAATCCACATTGCCATCAAGTAAGCCTTAGCACGTTACTCACAAAACACCATCCAAATTTTCTGTCTCCCACAAGAGTCAGAGGTCGCAGAAGGAGCATAGCCCAGAAAACTGGCATTTTAAAACTGCACGGCTTTTTGTTTTGTTTTGTTTTGTTTTTTTCACCTTCAGGTAGGAGCCACACTCAGCAATTTAACTCTGAGAATGAGCTTTTTTTTAAAATCTGAGTTACAGCCTAATCTGCCAGGCAGAGCAGTGTGCAGCCTGGAAACATCTCTGTGTATGGCAGCAGGAATCCACCATGCTCTCCCGCTTGAGCATGCCTAGTAAACCTGATCCTGCCACCTGCCTAGGTGCAGGCGGGGAGCGGTGAGCATTGTGTGGTCTCAGAGTACTTTCTTCCCAATACAGAGTGAGCACACAAACATCCAGTCTTTTAAATATCATTGAAATGCTTTAAAGCCAGAGTTTGCACTGGCAGCACAGCCCAGGAAGCCGCGTTTTAAAATGGCATGGCTTTTTTTCTGCCGCTATTTGTGAAACAGGAAATCTCTCTATGGCACGTCCTAGCAAACAGCAAAAAACTGTGTTAAGCTATCTTTCTCTTTTTTTAAGCCCTCTCAGGTTTTTAAGTGGATTTAGTTACCACATTGGGCACCACTCTGCTGCAAAAAGAGCGGCAGGCTGCTTCCCGCCACCTGGCTCACTGGCTAGTTTACATCCAAAATAATTACACGGAAACTGTATTCATTTAAACACTGCCTGGCCCATTAGTTCTAGGTCTCATTGGTCAACTCTCACATCTCAACTAACCCATATCTAATCATCTGTATGCCATCATGAGGTTGTGGCTTACCGACATGAGTCTAGCCAGCGTCTGTCTCGCGAAGGGGAATCATGGCGTCTGCCTGACTCTGCTCTTTCTCCCAGCATTCTGTTTGGTCTACTCCACCTATCTAAATTCTGCCCTATTCAAAAGCCAAGGCAGTTTCTTTATTAACCAACGAAAGTAACACATAGCCAGATGAGCCTCCTACATCATACATCTATTCACCCTAGAGAGGGGGCTAGAGAGACCAAAGTACAAATACTACCACAGTCTATGTTGATGAACCTATGAGTTGTACTGGGGTTTCTTACAGGAATGTGGGTGAAGAATTACATCCAGGGGCATTGATGACTCAAGGCAGCAGCATGATCAAAACCCCAAACAGCAAGCATACCAGCTCCCAAAACTGGAAACCCAGAGCACCCTGCTCAGGCTGTGGGTTGCAGAAAGCCCTTTCCAGGTAGGTGCCTCAGTTGATCTAAACCTCTTCCAAGTCACTCAGCTGGTCTCTGATTTTTTTAGGCTCCTTGGTTGCTCCCGGTATCTCCCAGGCAGTTTGGCATATCTCAGATGTCATTTAATGTAGCGGGTGGATGGGGAGTAGTGAATCTGGTCAAATTCAGGGACTTATTCAAACTATTTTAAGTTGTTTACTTTTGTATTGTGTGACCCTCACTCATTATTCTCAAAGGGGCAAGAAAAAAATTTCCTAGCAGAATGTTTTCCCAGGAAGATAGTGGCCTTCCCCTCTCCCACCCAGGAGATTCTGAGCACAAGGTCACTTAGCTCAGCCCAGTCAGCCACCTGGTACAAGCTGACAAAGAAGGCCTAACTCAAGAACAGTGGCCTTGCTCTAAAAACAAGGGAAAAAGCTGACTTAACAGAATGGGGGGAGCAAAAGTCCTTGTACCCTGTGCCAAGGCATCTTCAAAGATTCTCTTTATAGTTATGCCTTTAAAGGCTTACCCCACAGAGGAGATACAACTCCTCCCTACCTTGTTGTAACGGGGATGGAGATGAGTTCCAAACATGTTTGTATTATGCTGATTAAACCTTGCTTATTACAGCCTGGGCCTCTCTGGTGGTCTCTCTCTGGGGGTCGTGATGTGAGCACAACAGTTTTAAGGAAATTCCCTGCAATACAACAATACTAATGGTTCTACCTGTGACTTCCTGACTCATCCCAGTCTCTGTCCCACTAATGGTGATTGTCAAGTTGGATGCCAAGTGGACTTGAAGGTTTCCTTCTTCCAGGGAGACCATCTCCAGCTCTGACGTGGTGGTCCTTCATTCATGGTGCCAGAAATGTCTGCAATGTCTGTATTGCCAGAGCAAGGCACAGACTCTTAGGAGAACTGCTGTCATTTGAAGCTTTATCTTCCATTGGCCTCACACTGAGAGTCACAGCAATCCTTGCCAGTGCATTTCCTCTGGAATAGAAGCTGT
The DNA here is from genome assembly GCF_982192425.1 of Myodes glareolus. Classification (NCBI taxonomy): domain Eukaryota; kingdom Metazoa; phylum Chordata; class Mammalia; order Rodentia; family Cricetidae; genus Myodes; species Myodes glareolus. The sequence goes on from NC_142053.1 coordinate 53,270,675, forward strand.
CAGGAGAACTCAAGACTCCAGCCCTGCAAAAGGTGTGCAAGCCTTTTGATTTCTCATCCTCTCTGCAAGCCCTAACCATACTTTGTCCCCTCTGGTCTGCCCCTAAATACATGCTCTAGGAAGCAGAATGATTTGAATTTAGTAAATGGTAGTCTAAGTTTCAATGAAAGTTTATAATCTTCTCCTGATATCAGGAGACATGGAATACATTCTATAAATGATTTTGCATTCCGGGGCATTAACTTCAGCCAGAGTATGTGTTTTTGTAACCATCTAGAGACAGTAGGGGTTTTTATTAGGTCCCGGATCACTTATTTCTAGTTACTGGTTATAGCTATCATTTATTTTAAGTTGGCCAATTGTATTTATCACATACATCTGGGTCTTCTATTTTGAACATTTGTTCAGTCATTTATACCAAGAAGTAAAAGGACCAGCCTCTCTGGCGAGGTTTCCACCATCCTTCTTTAAGGTTGGCTACTGAATGTGCCACATGGCGGTGGGAAAGGGTCTGCTGAGTGGATGAACGGCACTCGGGGGAGAATGTCACATCTGGGACAGAAAGCAGAAACATGACTTCATAACCAGGGTGGCTGATGTAGCCAGAAGCCGGGAAACCAACCAGAGTCTACTTCCACAATGCCAGATTTGCCTTGGCAGGTAGAGAGCAAGTTCCTGGCTGGGGAGTGTCACATTGCTCAAGCTCTCTGTGAACTGGATGTAGCTTGGGCTTCTGGAGTTGCTTTGGCTGGCAGAAAGATCCCCTTTTCTTTCTTTCTCCCTTTCCGCCCCTTCTTTCTCCTCTCTTCACTCTTCTGCCCACACCCTCTCCCTCTTTATCCCCTCTACATCTCCCACAGTAAAAACAATGTCTCCTTCAAGTCTAAGAGGAGGAGCCGCTAAAGGGACCATGTTCTTGAGATTTTAACATGGTTCAGCCGTGAAACACAAAGCAGGTCTTTGGTTTTCTGAGCTGGATAAATCTGTTCTATGGAATAGCTGTGCATCACTTTGCAGCAGACCTGCTGAAGCTTTCAGGGTCGTACGCCTCAGGCCGAAGGAATGGAACAGGTGGTCCTGGTTAGAGATAGGGATGTTTTGGTAAGAAAAGGAGCACTCCTGGAGTGTGCCCAGTGGGGAGTCATATGCTCACAAACACCAGGCCACTCTCAGCTCTGATTCCAGCACCCTCTATTGTTTGTATTTCCTTAGCTTTCCCACATAAGCTCCTGTTGTACAGGCAGGCAGCGTTTTCAGTCTTCCTTGCCTACTGACTTCTTCATTGCTGGTCCTGATGCTCTTCTCTCCTCCCTACTCTCATGACATATGGACCCTGGTTTGTTATGTGCCCTCAGTATCGATGTGTAAAGACGGCACATGGGCAAGTCCTCTCTTTTTGATGGCCTTTTCCTTTTGTTGAACAGCTGTTTATGCGACAGGCCATGTCTCATTGTGTTTGACAGTAAACCCGTCTGCTTGCTTTTCCCCATAGCCTGGGGTGGCATCTGTGTACAGGTAGTTTAATCTTTAACTCTGTGTCTGTATCTGAAAGCCGTTTGTACTCATCTTGAGTCACTTTGATGGGCCAGCTGATGTAATCTCTGCTGTCTGATGCTGGAGTTAACACTCGGGTGTTGGTTTTATTGTGGGATAAAGATGAACATTTTTCCTATATTTCAATTTGTGTGTATTTTGTTTAGAGAAGTCTATGTGTAGAAACATATGTGTAGAAATCTGTGTCCGTGTTAACTGTTTTGATGGAGCCTACAAAGTTGATGGCTGAAGCAATCGTCTTATTAGAGATTTATCCACATTTTCATTCCCTGGACACCAAAGAGAAGAGGTAAGTGCTCTTTCCAGTCCTTTCTAGGTGACTCCAGGGAGTAGTGGTTCAACAACGGTGGCACAGGGTGTCTGGAATCAGGATATCACAGAAACCACATCAGAAGACTACACAATCATCATGGCTTGTTCTGGTCTCCAACAGCTCATCTGGGAGATGCACATAAAGCTTAGATAGCCCAGTCACTGAGATACACCCTGCCTCTTGCTTCAAGGACTTCCTAGGACACCTGAGAAGGAAGAGCTTGCCCATTGGTGGTTTCTGGGAGGCAGTCCACAGCAGCCATCACACAGTGATTACCTGGACCAAGTCAGTTAGCATTAACTGTTGCTGAAGCCACCAAGATCAGCAACTAGCCTAAAACACAGTTTTCCTCTGGAGTTCCTAAAAATAGCCGACTAAAGTATATATAGCCTCGTCATTTTAGAGCTGTCCCAGATTTATTTATTTATAGTGTGTAGGTGTTTGCCTACATGTATGTTTATGCACCTATGCCCCAGTGCCCTCCGAGGCTAGGAACAGGCATCAACTCCCTACAAGTGGATCTACTTGTTGAAGAAAAGAGCCACTTGTTGGTTCCTGGGAATCCAGCTAGCTTAGGCCCAATATAGTCACACAGAAACGACAGTATTTAAATCACTGCTTTGCCTGTTAGCTCTAGCTTCTTAATGTCTAACTCTTGCATATTAATTTAACCCAACCCTTTTAATCTGTGTATCACCATGTGGCAGTGGCCTACCAGCAAAGTTTCAGCATGTCTGACTCTCGTGGCTCTATGGCGTCTCTCTGACTCTGCGCTTCTTTCTCCCAGCATTCAGCTTAGCTTTCACTGCCTACCTGAGTTCTGCCCTGCTATAGGTCAAAAGTAGTTTCTTTATTCATTAATGGTAATCACAGCACACAGAGGGGACTCCCACATCAAAACCTCAGACCTCTGGAAGAGCAGATGGTGCTCTTGACCACTAAGACTTGTCTACTTACACCTTATTAAATTTTTAAACAGTTTTATTTATTTGCCAGGAATTTCACAACATGCACCCCAATTCCTCTCATTTCCCAGTTCCTCCACATTCATCCTTTTCTGCTTGAGCCTCCCTCCTTGATCTTCTGTACACCATGCCCCTCTTTTTCCTCTTCCCATTCCTACTTGTGTCTTTCTCATCTTAGTAGTGTACCCTTGGCTTTCATCTCACATGTATTATGGTAGCCTCTTTCAACTTCTCCTCAACACCTTCTTAAGACTTCTTTACAATTGTCATTAACCTTTTCTAGTTTCAAGACATGTGCAGGGAATGTTGCACACATGTACACACATGTATGCACACACACACACACACACACACACACAGAGAGAGAGAGAGAGAGAGAGAGAGAGAGAGAGAGAGAGAGAGAGAGAGAGAGAGAGATTTAAGACCCCAACATGAAAAAAATATGGAATTTCTAAGTCTGGGATATGTTGTTCAACATAATAATTATTAATGTTCTTGAAAAGACCTTGATTTCATTTTTTCCTATGTTTAAATAAAAATCAGTTGTGTATTTGATCCATACTTCTTATCAATTCATGTATCGATGTCCATGGGTAGACTGAGGTCTTTTTCTTGCTGTTGTGAATACAGTAAATGCGAATGTGGGCAGGCATGTATCTGTACAGTGGGATATTGAGTCCTTTGGTATATACTCTAGTGTCGTATAACTAGATCATGACAGCTCCAGAACACACAATAACTATAAATGAATCATTAATGGATCTTATTCCCACACCTTTAGCACCAAATCTGTTTCTATCCTTTGATGATAACAATCCTTACTCCATTGAGAATGGCATATAAGGATGTATAGGAATTCGAGGGGGGTATCTTCTGGGATTTATAAGTTTGTGTATCCTGGAACAAGTAATGAGGACTTTTGACTGCTCCCTAATTGAGGCAGATTCACAGGTAAGTACGTTTTTCAAACAGGATCCTCCATCATCTGCTATTAAAAGACAAGGCAACCAAATGCCTGCAGTAGCTGTATAAGCCAATGACTCAGAAACTCTCTCTCTGTTGAGATGGACCTGCTCTTGAAGCTGCAGAAGCATCTATCACAGCTGCCAGTGCTGTACACTGTTCCCTTTGTAACAGGCTTCATTTCAGTGTGAGCTCATGCTTCAGCAAACTGGCTGGAAGCGAAAAAGTCCCAAGATTGTTTGAAAAAGAAAAATAAGGTTGTCGCTGGAATCATGAGATACAGTGTTCAGATACAGTGTTGGATACAAGCAAACATCGACTGGAGAAAGCAATCTTAGAAAATTATGCTGATGAGATATGGCAGCTCAGCTGTAATTGGAAAGTTTTATTGACCACCAAGCAATGTGAGAATAAAGACTGTCTGCTTTGCAATAGTTCATTACAGACACAGCACCTGTATTGCATAATTTCTTAAGGTTTTTAAGGTGTTCTCCATTAGACTAATATTACAATTATGTTTTTTTCTTTTGAATCAGGCAACAAAAATATATACAATTCACAAATTTGTATATAGTTTGTTGATGGCCTTTGCAATGTGAAGGATAATAAAAATTCAGACTTTATGATTCTGAAAGAATACCTTCAAGATTTCATTATAGACAAGTGTTTGCAAGTTGTGCCATTGTAGGCAATAGAAACTATGATGGTGGAAACATCCTATCACTCAACGATTGGTGAGATATGGCTGATGAGATACAGTTTGAGCTGTATGGATCCCTGTTGACATAAAAGCAAACCTGAAATTTCAACAAAATTTAAGATGGTGCCAGATAAACAAATCTCATGCAAACATAGTTCTAAAAAGAACTAACACACCTTGTCATTGAGTCTGAGAAAGAAATCCCTGCTCAGAAGGTAGGTCACACCATGGACACGTGGGCCCTGGAAGGAGCCTCCTTGATCAGGGAGACTGAAGGACAGTGGGAATTTCTGCACTCTGGAGACATTGGACTTACAGGTTGTTTACATTATCTCGGGCCAATGGTACCGTCAGGAATAGCCATTCCGTGCTCCACTCTGTTTCTGAACTTCCACGTCTGAGAAGAAAATCCTCTTAGAAGCTGTTACCTTAGGACCAACTTCTTGTCATTGTAAAGTTACTTAGAAGTTACAAAGTTAGATGAGTACCTGCTTCCACAAATCCAAGAGTAAAGGTTCATCAGACAATGTTTTAGGCCTATGAAAAAGCTTCCACAAACACAATGTACTCTTTTTCTGGCTTTTCTGGTGTACCTATCAATGAAACTTAAACTTGCCTTAATTTGCAACTCTCTCTCTCTCTCTCTCTCTCTCTCTCTCTCTCTCTCTCTCTCTCTCTCTCTCCGTGTCTGTGTGTAAACATATTAAAAAACCATGAAGCTGGTTATTCATTGGAACATATGGGTACCCTCAATCTGTGTTCCTGTACTGTGGCCACTCATAATGGCTGCAGAATAAACTATGTCTTATTCCCTTTAGTATGAGAGCTGTGATTTAAACATCAGCAAGTAAAAAATGACACATGATCACTTTTATTTGTACAGATCTCTGTGCAAAGGTCTCAGAACAAAAATGATGGAAAATCTTTCATTTATCACAGCACAGAATGTTCTGTTTAATGCAGACATTACTTTAATTTTCCCTGGAGGCCACCAGTGCCCCCTCCCCCCCTCTCTCTCTTTTAACTTTTCCTTTTTTTTATAAAAGTTTATTAAATTATGAAAATTTCCATTTCCGCCCCTCCTCCCAACACCCTCCCACTGCCCCCACTCCCTCTCCTCCTCCCTCTCCAACCCTAAGAGCAGTCAGGGTTTCCTGCCCTGTGGGAAGTTCAAGTTCCTCCCCACTCCCTCCAGGTCCAGTAAGGTGAGCATCGAAACAGACTGGATCCCAAAAATCCAGTATATGCAGAGGAAACAAGTCCCAGTGTCATTGCCAATGGCTTTTCAGAAAGACCACGTGCCAGCCACATTCAGAGAATCAGGTTGGATCACGTGCTCGTTCAGTCCCAGTCCAACTGGCCTTGGTGATCTCTCATTAGATCAGTGCCCTTGTATCAGTGGGTGAACGCACTCCTCACGATCCTGCCTTTCTTGTTCATGTTCTCCCTCCTCATTTAGACCTTGGGGGCTCACTCTCTTAAAGTTTTGTACCTAGGCCTCCTCCCAGAATTTCAGTTGTCTTCTGGCTGCACTTCATGATGACGCCACAAGGTGGCACTATAATGAAATAAGTGTCCATTCACTTAGATATAAAGAAAAGTCTTGGATCTGAGGACATACAGACTCCCTGGTAGAATTCTTATCTGGCATGGATACAGCCAACAGCAGAAATACTCAGAGATGGCCATGTAACTCCTTAGCAGAGACTTTGCTTAGCTAGAATTTACAAAGACAGGGTTTAGATTCCCCATACCACAAAATGAGCACAATTCCTTAAAAATCCAGTTTGGCCAGGCACCATGCTACATAAATTTATTGCAACGTCCACAATACATAAGAATGCAGATGTCCGTGAATTCCAAGACAGCCTGATTTCTACCGCAGGTTTCAGGTCATGGAGGGCACAGTGAGACTGTCTTTTTTTTTAAAAAAAAAAAAAAATCAGTTAATGAACCTAAATACAGAATTTAATTATTCTGAAAATCCTGATAGGTGTAAGGGAAGACCGTGTCCTTTAGGTTTCCATTATAAGAACAAATACCTTAGAGCATTGGCTTATAAAGCAAAAGCAGAGTTTTTCTAGTAGGACAGAGTCCCCAGTCCTGGACCGTCTGACGCTGTTGGTTTTGATCTTTGGGGAGGCAGCATTCTTTGGTTTGAGTGCGTGGTAGAGAAAAAGCAGCCCTCTTGTGGTTAAGGAGCAAAGACTAAAAGACACAGGTCTGGGTTTGCAGTATCCATTCTTTTAGAGGCACGACTCCAAAGGACTAGGGCCTCCCACAAAGCCTTGTTTATCAAGACTTACCACCTCCCAGTAGTGTTGCCTTGACAACAAAGATTCACCAAACATGTCACTGGAGAATGTCTAAGCTTTAGTCCAGAGCACATGCTAGAGACATGGGCGCTGAGTGTCCCTGTTATAAAACACCAGGTAGCTCTTGAGTTACTGGGAATCACCAGCTTGTGCCATGGACAGCAGGAGTGCGTGGAAGCAGATGGAGATGCTGGCTCAGGACCTGACAGCTGTGTGCACAGCACACAGGAGAACAAGAGACTCCAGGGACTGGAGGAGATTGGAGAACCTCGTGAAAGAATGGGATGTTGGAGGACACACACTCGACTCCTGGAGAGAAATCTCAACAGTGAAGCATGATTAATAAAAACTCAGGGTCGGAAACTGGGGTTCAACCTGAAGATTAAAACAGCAAAACAGCCAGACACTGGCTCTTACCTCAACCTCAGTCTGAAATCGCAATCCTGCTTCCAGGAATCTCAGAATGAGACTGTTTGTCTGAGAGCTCTCTTCCTACTCCCCCACTCTTATATGCTGCTCTAGGGCTTGGATTAAAGGCGTGCAACACTGGGATTAAAAGTGTGTGCCACTGTGGCAACTGGGATTAAAGATGTATGCTATCATAACCTGGTCTATAAGGCTGACTAGTGGGGCTGTTTTACTCTCAGATCTTCAAGCAGTCTGTATTTATTAAAATAAAATTGAAATGCCACCACACTACCATTTGCAGAGTTAAGTCTGCACCAGGGGAGAAAACGATGAGCTATTGAATGGAATACAGATTTGGGATCAAGAGCAAACAGAACTGTCTTAATGTGTATGGAGATTTGCCACACAGAATCCATGTTGCAGTGAACATTTAAGATAGTTAACTGAGAACAACTCAAAAGGAAACAGCCGTGATGCCCCCTAGTGGCCAGAGTCAGGATTTTCCCTCTGAGAATCTGAGCTACTGACTCTGTCTGTAGTCTGGAGAGTGAGACAAAGGCTAGGAACTGAAGGAATGGTGTCAGTCTGAGCTATAAGAATGTTTTTAATCACTAGTTGTGACCGTTTTATGTTCACCCGTTCCCAGGATGTCTACCTTCAATCGAGAAGCCCGTGTGCGCTCTCTAATGGGGAAAACTGCACCTGGGATTGTGCAATGCTAGAGGAGACACAATCACCTCCTCGCCCACGCGTGGATATGAACACTCATAGGAGCAAAGCTTGCTTTTATCCATGTTGTCCCTCCATGAAATTGAAAACAATGAATGTTTTCCAAAGACCTGTATATCCAAAATACTTGAGTTAATCTGCATACAATTATATCCTTGGCACTCTTAAATTATGAAATTCCTTTCGTCTTGATGGCAGAAATTTCAAAGCTAGAGCAAATGGCATTGTAGAGGGAAATCATTTTCTCAGTGGACCAGTTCCTTCCTCATGGTTCGGAGGTGTCTCACTCACAGACTGGGGACACCCCTCTGACACACCGCTTTAGCCCACAAACATTCCACCTTCCCACATGCCCACGCCATTTCAAAGTAGTAGAACTGCAGCAGAGAACATCCACTGAAGCTGCTCTTTCCCTTTCATACGCTCACGGTCCTCGGTAACTCAGGAGTGCTTGTGCTTTCACATATTAAAATATGTTGTACAAGCTGCTCAATGAAATCCCTACCTGTCATCCCCACTGGTAAGTGAATCTCACAGAAAATAGATAATAACCCAGTATTTAGGATTTCCCTCCAAATGTTTCTCCCGGCGTTGACAAAATTCAGTATACTTATACAGTTAGAGTGCAGCTTTTTAATAAACTTTTTAGTTATTTTTTATGTCTTTCACCACTCACATGTCCATGTCATTCATTTCCCCATCCCTTCTTATCTGTCCTCTGCCCTTCCACCCTCCCCCACTAAAATAAAGTAGAACAAACTTTGAGAGAAAAGAGAAAAACGGAGAAAAATCTCATGGTGGAAGCTGTAATGTGACACAGTGAGTCACACAGTGCACAGTTTAAAATGTGTAGATATTGCATTATCTTGGAGAGCTTTGAGTTAAGTGAGATATTAAAAACAAGTTTTTATTGGTTTGTAATGAGAATATAGTTGAGCACATGTCCTTGTGCTATGCTTGAGCATCCTTTGGATATATACCCAAAAGTGGAATTGTTGGGGTCTTGAGGTAGGTTGTGATATCATTAGGGGCTGTACCAGCTTGTACTCCCATCAGCAGTGCGGGAGTGTTTCCTTTACCCTTTAGGTAACAGCATCAGCTATCATCAGTGTTTTTGGTCTTGGCCATTCTTACAGGTGTCATTTGGAATCTCAGAGTTGTTTTGATTCGCATTTCTCTGATGGAAGCCATTGTATTTAGAGGCTTGAATGTGCAGAGGGGCTGCAGGGGTTCATGCAATCAGACACTCTGATTGGAAAAGATGCAAAAAAGAGAGGTGGATGATGAGATGACACATGACATCAGCTGAACCTGCCGTCTCCCCGTGACCGTAGTTGATCAGACCAGCAGCCTGGGTTTTCAAATGGATGAGAGACTCTGCTACACATTTCCTGAGACACACAAAAGGCCACCAAACACATGAACATGTACACAGTGTCACTTATCATTAGAGAGCTGAATTATCAACCGGCCTCGTATCACAATTCTATGACCACAAAAAATAAATAAAACTCAAGAAACTCCAAAATGCAAGTGAATCCAAAAAGTTTAGCTTATGCAAAACAGCACCGGTGTGGGCTGAGAGAAAGAAATGGGGAGCCATTGCTTAGACGAGAGAAGTACTTGCTTCTAAAGCAAATGAGTTCTGTAGGCCTAATGTATAGTACAGGGATTGTGACTGTACTTAGCAGTAATGCACATTATACTAGAAATTTTTAAGACACTAAGTGTGTATTCCTGTCTCAAAAGGGTAACTATATGATATGATGGATGTGGTCATTAGTTCTGTTGAGGTCATCATTTCACTATATACACATACATCAAATCAACTCTCTGTATCATATAAATCTGTGCGTTTCTGTGTATCATTTATAAATTAATAGAACTGACAAACAGAAAGTGATGGAATATTCATTACCATCAGTGTACACATTGGGAGTGGCCTGTCTAGTGATTCCCAGCCAAGATCCAGAGGAACAGACAAAAGTAACTACAATGGAATGTACTGGTCCTTTCCACATACTCTCCGTGCACAGCACCAATGTGACGCTAATTTCCTAACCACTCCCATTTTACAGATTAAAACTGAGAGATGGAGACAATAAGGATTGTAGCTGTGGCTTGAATTTGTATTCTGCACACTGTTCTGAACTGTGGGAAAATGCTGGTAACTTGTTGAGAGACAGAATGAGTTGAGAAAAGAACGCACATTAAAGTTACTATCAGAGTGTTGATAAACTGGAACAAGGTTAGAAAACAATAAGGTTGTGGCCTTGGCGAGAGGACACCATTGCAATGTGGGGAGAGAAGTCCTAGTGTAGTCTGTTGAGAGTCTCTGGGAAGTTCAGAATCTTAACAGAGAACATAGATATCTATTCTTGGTGTTTTGTCTTCAAATGAATGGGAGAGAGGCAGCGACAGAGAGACAGAGACGGATAGAAAGAAACAGAGAGACAGCGACAGAGCATGTGTGACAGCAGATCCATGATATCTGGAAATGCAGATGGCAGAAGGAAAGGGGCAGATAAAAGAGGGAAAAAAGTCAAAACAGAGTCAAAACACACCATTGACCCCAACAGCAATTGTAATGACCCAGAGAGACAAGGATAACGGGTAGGCACAAATATGGGAAAAGCCCCTCACCTTGACTTTTGACTGGAGCAGTGATAATAAAAAATTTGGAGGGAGGCCTCACTGGCTCTCCTGGATCATAATACATAAACCATGGGAGTCTTGAACTCACAAAGATCTGCCTGATTCTCCCTCCTATGTGCTGGGATCAGATGTGTGAGCCACCAAGTACTGTCGAAGCTATTTTTAAAATATGTCTGCTGAACTGGCGGCTAGGCAACTCCAGAGGGTAAGGTCTCTACCTGCATGTCCCTCTCCGGGAACCAAAGGCAAGTAAGTGTCAGGGGACTACTTTATTTTTAGATGTGTGTGTGTGTGTATGTGTGTGTATCTTGTGTGGAGGCTAGAGAATGACACTGGGATATCTTCTCGGATCACTTTTTCACCTTATTTTTGGAGTGAGTGTCTCTTCCTGAACCTGCAGCTCTCCATTTTTGCTGGACCGCCTGGTAAGCGAGTCCCAGGATCCACCTGTCTCTGTGTGTCAGTGCTGGTGATTCAGGCACACACTGCCACGAAAGGAATAGAGGGGAGGAAATTGGAGATGTATTGGCTCCAAACACATTATACCCATGTGCTAATGTCAAAAACAACAATAAAGGGAGCAAACAGGAAATGTGGAGGTATCAAAGACAAAAACATAGCACATTCAAATCCAAGATCTGATGACACACTGTTCGCAATTGTACAGTCAGTCAAAACCTCCTTCTATAACATAGTGTGCAAGTTCTCATGAGCTGAACTGAGAGCTGTGTTCATGGAGAGAAAAGTTGGCAAAAGCACTGCAGCTTATGCACTTCAAGATCTACCATACCAAGGTCAAACAGAGGGCCTTCCTTGTATGCTTAGCTCAGGGTGCACGAAACCTTCTGTTCTTTTGGAAACAGGGCCACTACAGACTTCAGTTCAGCAAAGTCATATCATTTTCATTGGATATTGTTTGTTGGATCCTCCTGTAGGAGCTGAGTTAAAAGGTGACATTATATAAGCTTTGCCAAACAGAAAATTTCAAGGTTTCTGAAAGTCAACTAATGAAGCTTTATCCTAGGGAATTCTATATCCTAATATAAAAATAGGAATCAAGTAAAAAAATCTCCACTAATATTCACCTTTTACATGATTATATGAAAATATTTTTAATTTTTTCTTGGCAACCTAACTTTTAAAATTTTGTTTGTGCATATTTGAACATGCAAGTGCAATTGCACACAATTCTTTAAACAGAGTGTCAGATTACGTAGCTCTGAGTAACAGGCATTTGTGAACCAACCTACATTGGTGCTGGAAACCAAATCAAGATCCTCTGTGAGGAGCGACACGTGCTCTTAAACACTGAGGCAGCTCCTTTCAGCAATTTAATTTTTGATATTATTTGGAAAACAAACTATTTAACCAGAAACTACTGAAGCATGGAGGAATAGTGCCAGTCTGTGAACAATGGATATTGAAACCCATTGAAAGAGCTGGGTGGAAGACATAATACCAAGTCCTAGGAACTGTGCACATGCTAAAAGGAAAATCCCAGGGCACGGTGATATACTGTTTAATAAATATTACTGGAAATGTCGAATTAAAAAGCTTAGCTAAAAATCAGAGATTTTTATGCCGTAATTATTTGAAGCTAAGGGGCAGCTTTGCAATGGGGAAGGGACCATTGCAGTGGGACACTGTTCTGTGATTCTGAGCTGTGTGTGTGGAGACACAGAACTGGCTTAGAGTACAGGCTCCTCCTGGGACAGATGGGATGAAGTTGGGAAATGGTTGCTTCTCAAACCCAGCATACATGAAAGGATACTTTCTTTGCCCATTTTGTAAACATTATGTCAGAATCTGTACCCTGGAAAAGGAAATGGCCTTTGAGCTCAGTTCTTCACACTGTACCAGATATAAATAAGTGCTTTGCTTCTGTATTCTTTTTGCCTTTTTTCTATGTACTTCTTCTCTTTTTAATTACTGTTATTTACTGAGACATTGTTTCTTGCAATGTAAGGTAAGAGTTTCTCATGGTCATGTACATGAGTAAAGGGGGGTTCAGAGTTGAGGTAACGCTTTTTAGTCTGTATAAAAAGTCATACGAACTAATGCTTATGATGCGGTTGTTCATACTCTGCATCTGGTGTCCTGATTTGCACGAAACCTTACCCAGGGACCCCAACTCACTAGACGTTGACATTTGTGGGCCTCTCATTTTAGGATGGAATTTTCCTTGGATGGAGAGATGTGATTGGGACTGGAAGGAGTAGTTGAGGGTGATAAGCAAATGAGCTTTTGAGACCATAGAGTTGAGACTTCCCTGCATGAGGCAGGTCATTCCTCTGGGCCTCTCTTCTAGGTCAGGTCTGTCAAGTTATAGGGCCAGCAAACAGCAGTGATTTCAGAGTTCAGATCACAGCCATGTGCAGGAACATGAGAGAAATTCATCTGGAACAAATGAAACATGGAGACACATCTGGAATTGGAGGTGGGGGAAACGTCCGACCTTAATGTGTAGGTGTGCCATCAAGTCTTACCTACATACAAAGGTACCAGAATTTCACTTTAAGTACAGCTGCATCTTTGAGACCCACCTGGCAGAAAGATAGAACAAACTTCTACAATTTGTCTCTGAACTGCAAACATGCATACGTGTTTTGTATATCAAATGTGACAAAATATTAAAATGCTTTGAATATATAAACACATATATTTAAATCATCCCACAAAATATTAGGCTTCATTATGGAATTATGAACTTATTTTTAATTTTATAAGAAATCACAGTCAAGAAACTTTGAAATTTTAAAGAGACCTTCAACTGTTAATATACTGAAAAAAGTTAAAGGATTTGGTATTTTGAAGGTCATATTCTTTTATGTTGTGATAGTAACGTAAGATATTGGGAATAAACAAGGAAACGTTATAGTTTAGAAGCTATGTATGTGTGTCAAGTCGGCAGAGGTCTACTGTAGTGGCCAGTTTGTCAACTTACAGAAACTAGAGTCATGGAGAGAAAGTGGACCATAGATGAAGAAATGCCTCCACCAGACTGACCTGTAAGCAAGTCTGTGGGGCATTTTTCTTGATTAATGAATGGTTGGTGAAACAGAGCCCAGCCCACTGTGGGAAGTGCCCCCTGGGCAACTGGTCCTGGGTTGTAGAAGACATGTTGTTCAACAAGACACAGAAAGACACTAAGCAGCTTTCCTCCATCTTTCCTGCCTCTGCTCCTGTTCAAATGCCTACTCTTGACTTCCCCCGATGATGGGCTGAGATTGGGACATGTAAGTCAAATCTACCTTTTCCTCCCTCAGTTGCTTTTCAAGTTCTTATCACAGCCATATAGAAGCAACATAGTACACTCACTTAGGTTACCTTTCAGATCTAAAGAAAACAAAGTATCCAGAGCACCTGTTTGCAAGGGAGTCTCCAGGAATATCATTCACATATTCAGTATGACAGGAATAAATTCCAAGTTCTCTGTTCTTTGTAGGGTCTAGTTTTTACCCCAGGGTGTAGTGTCTCTGACAGAAACATGGCACCCAAGGAAAGACAGAGCAAAGAGAGAAAATATGCCAATACTGATGCAGTTTCAGCATCACCTGTATTCTGATACAGTCAACATATTAGTCAGATCTGTACTTCTGAGAGCACAAGATCTCAGTTTATTCAGAGAATATATAATAACAGCCATATAAAAACACAAAAAAGAAAGTTCAAAGAAACAGGTAAACTTAATTTTAATATTTTATTTAATACAAATTGTCAAATCTCTGCACTTTTAACTTGTAAAAAACAAAAGTAAATTGCTTATTACACTGGTATTTTAGTTGGTTTTTGAAACTTTGTTCATTTTATCTTGATGCAAGCATTATTGAAAATATGTACAAATTTGAAAAGTTATATCACAAAAGAATTATGACACATAAATTACATCACATTTTTACATGCTTTTTCTTATTAATTTAGAAATACAATGTTACCACCAAAAAATTAATAAAAACAAATATTACTTGTCTTGCTATTTTCTCATTACATTTTGACTGTAAAATATAATTTGATCCCAGGCAGTGATGGTACATGCCTTTAATCCCAGAACGTGGGAGGTGGAGGCATGTGGATCTCTGTGAGTTTGAGGTCAGCCTGGACTACAGAGTAAATTCCAGGTTCAATGACACACAGAGAAACCCTGTCTTGAAAAACCAATATATATATATATATATTTTGATACATTTACCAGAAACACTAATAAAAACAAAATTAATTTACTTTTTTTCTGTGGTCATCTGAAACCAAGCATGACCTCACTTAAAAAAGAAAACAATATAAAGAATTAAGCCATAGCATTTACTAATATATTTCAATAGGACATTATGTGTAAATTATTTCTTATAATCTATTCTTTTTGCTACACAGTGACTGAAACGCAGTTGTTTTGGCATCTCAAAAAATGCTAATTTTGTACTTTTACCATGCTTTCTGATGTAGTATGCATTTAAAGAAAATAACATTATAAGTAAGATATTTTTATGTGTTCGTGTTCATGTGTGGGAGAAGGCACATGCACTTGACTATGTGTGTGTGCATGTGTGTGCGCGCAAGTGCTCATGCTCACACATGTATGCCAAAAGTCAATATCTATTTTTTTTTCTTCTACAGATATTTCCCGAGGGCAGATCTCTCACTGAACGTAGAATGCACGTAATTGCTGGAATGTCTGGCCATGTAGCCCCAATGATCTTCCTTCCTCCACCTTTTCAACACTGGAGTTACAACTGTGCTCTTTAATGCTCAGCTTTTTACACAAAGGCTAGGTTGGGAGCGGAGCACAGGAGTGCTTGTGTGGTAAGCAACTGGGCGGCTGAGGCATTTCCTTAGCACTGTGTAATTATTAATTACTGACTTTACACCATTTGTAAGTAAATCTGGAACATACAAACTGAATTTATAATTATGTTATATTTTGGAGTATAAAGTCAGTTAGCCTCAGTACTCAAACATGGCTAGTATGTATCATATGAAATGGGGCACAGCTAATGCAAAAGAGAAGCAAAATGTATATAGGGAATGATTTATCCAGCTAAGGAAATGTACAGGATCGATAGAACTGGGAGTAGAACAGGAGAACTAAAGTAGGGGGAATATTATGGCAAGGATCCTAAATCCCACAGAAAAATTCATGGGACAAAGGCTAGGTACCCAACTGAAGACTTCATGGGAAGTAGTGGAAACTTTGCAGTTGGCCTACATCAAGGAATTGTCCAATTATAGTTGTGTTCTTGAGGTTATATTGAAACATCAGAGCCTCTGCTTGCCTTTTTCCTTGTCCACTACTTAATCTTGACGGTTTCCACAAAGCAACCAAAAGCAGCCTATGGTAACTTAGGGGATGGAAACATTGTCTCAAAAAAAAAAAAAACCGTCATATCCTCAAATACAGACAGGAGAGGCTGTCATTGTTCTGATTTGTGTGCTGTACCAACTATTGAACCAAACAGTATGAGCAGATATATAGCAAACTAGGAGTTGATCATCCTGTATTACACGCACATCACAGTGATAAGTAAAATGAAATATATCAATAGTAGACAAGAGATACACAGGGATTCTCCAAGTCCTCCATTTTTTTTCTAAATTATTCTGTATAGGAATTAGCTTACATATCTATTTTCTCTAAGTGCAATTTCCCTCAATGTAAGAATTGAGTGTATGGGTTCAGGAAATAACATTTAGTACTTAAGTAACATATCAGATTGAAACTGTGTTTGACTGCGAAATTTACTCTGAGTAAGTGATCCATTTCATGTCATGCCTCCCTGCAACCTGTAGCATCGCCTTCAGTTGTAGTTGTACAACAGCAAGCCTCTGTTGGTCTAGTCTGCCCTGAAAATGCCATCGTTCATAGCAATGTAGAGGGATAGGATAAATCACATATTTTAGCTTCATCAAGGGTGTTAAACTATGCATGATATTCACAAGCATAGTCATTGTGATGGGGTTAGAAGCAAAGGCCAGGATACGGAGTTCAGTACAATGCATTAGGGCAGGGATAAGAACAGCGATTGCAGAATCATTTATAAGGCAATGATTTATCTCCAGATGCCTAAGAGTACCAGAGAGATTTAACAGAAAAGTTTGAAAGGGCTCGAAGTCATCCCAATACATTGCATTGTTACTAAGATTCAACATCTTTAGTTGGGAAACCTGAGGACACTGGGCTAGAAATCTGAAGTCTCTGTACGATAGATCACAGAATGACAGAAACAAAAAATCCAGACTAGTTGGCAGAAGTCTGTAGGGAGAAAACAACAATAAAACTTCTGAAGAATGAGGACTGAATGAAAAAAACTGTATCTTTACATCCAGAATAAGCCACTTTTCACATGCAGTGTAATTGTGTATTAATGCGTTAATCTGTACTTTGTTCGCCTAACAATTTTGTGACTCTGAGAAATTTTTTTAGGCAGTAACTTACTATGTAGTCCTGGCTGTCCTGGAACTCACTAAAGAGATCATATTGGCATTGAACTCAGAGAATCTGCCTGTCTTTGCTTCCTGAGTGCTGAGAATAAAATCATGTGCCACCATAGCTGGCTGAAAAGTTCTGTTTTCAACACTGAGATACAAGTTCTCTTAATCTTAAGAATGTGTAAAGTGTATTATAACTGATGATTTTAAGAAATATTAAGAGAACAACTAATGCACTTAATACTTAAATTATTATCCATTGTAAATTTCAGTTCACATTTTTAGTGGAAAGGGATCAGAAAGAGCAATCAACTGAAGATTACCTTTGGTCAGTCCCTAAATACCGTCCTCTACTTTCATGGTCTATATCTTGGTGACTACAAATTAGCAAAGTGATCTGTCATTGTAAGCCATTGGCATCTATGATTATGTGCATCAGTGCTATAGAAAAAGTCTTCCACCATCTCAATTCCTCTTTCTTCTCATATCGAGAGGGCTAGTGGTTTTTCACCTTTGTATTTCTGCACTTATCTTTACATTGCTGGCTGCTTAGTTTTTATAATTCCTCCTCCAGTTTCAAATTCTCAAAAGTAACAAAGCAGCAATCATAAAAGGTTTTGAGAAGTTTAGGAATACCCATAAATATTTTCTACTTTGTCCCAACATTTATCCAGGAAACCCAGAACCCAGCCCAAAACTCTTACCTGAGCACGCTGTCCAGATGATTTTTGAGACAGAATGAAGACAATTTGAGTTCCTTAAGGTTTTCCATACGTTGCAAATTACTAAGGAATTTTTTAAAGACTCTCCCACTCAGAGATCTAAAAGTGACTTTAAGCAGTCTAAGGCTCTTTAGGTGGCTCATCTGAGACAGGATGATGGTGATATCACTCAGAGAACCCTTATCAACTGACAGCCGATTAACACAGTTAAGATCAAGAAATCTCAGGGTGCGTTTGCAGTCACCCAATTTAACAACTTGCAAATCTCGACAGCATATGTGCAAAGCCCCTAAACTCTCTACAATTTTCCTCACAAGCAAAACTGAAAATTCTTTTTCCATTAAGGAGCCATCTAGGGAAAGATCCACTAGTAATTCGATAGGCCTGGGTAACTCAATCGTGGATTCTAAATCTATACAACGAAGCTGTCCTTCCATTTTTCTGACAGAGTGGTCAGAGTAAGTACAAGAATGAAAACAGAAAGGTGATTTGATGCTGACTTCAGCGCATGTGATCCTACAGTCAATGTCTTGCCTTAAATCTAGGATCCTCAGTTTAGGAATCCTGTAGGGGTAAGAGGAGATAGAATATCTGAGAAATATCAAATGATAATGAAACCCAGTAGGATCAATGATGACATATAGGAACAAATCCTTTTATCCATAGCTGGTACTCCTTGTACTAACTACCAACAAGTCTTTGCCATGTGAATTCAACCTCCCTTCCCCCCCATCCTTTGTATATCTTAAATCCCCTCCAGTCTTAAAGCTCTTGTCTTTCTCTTAAGTAACACCCGTTGCATAAACCCATCAATAGAATCCTCAAGAACAGATTTCCTAAGGAATATTGAAGACATCAGTGTTTAATGTGTTACCAAGTTTTAGCCGAGTCTCAGAAATCAACTTGCAGCATTCACTAGTTACTCATTCTAAGAGAGTATCAGGCTGTAGTATTACCACCTATGAATTACCATGTCTCTATTATACAGTCTTACCGAGAAGCAGAGTTCTTTGCAGGATATACTGGAAGATTCTCAATCATGGCTTTCAGGAGTTCATGTTGAGTCTCCCGTACAGTTAATGTCCCAAGATGGAGACAGTAAAAGGGCCAAATTTTCACCATCTCACTCAATATATTCTTATGCCCACCCTTGAAGGCAGCAATGAACAATGGAACAAAAAAACATCTTGGAATAGCCTCCAGAGCTTGGATTGCTGCAGACTCATGTCTCAGCAAACCCTGTATAGCAAGATCCACCAGTGTTTTGGGGTTCTTTGCATTCATTTTTGTGAACCTGCATCAGGAGAAGAAACATTTAGAAGTTCTGGGAAAACACACAGTGTCTTCTTTGCAGCCTGTGCTAGCAAAGTAGAAATGATTTAAAGAATAAATCAATCAGATAGTCACCACCAGGTACTTCTACTATAGACTCAGATTAGAAATAGACTTGTGAGTTTATAACTGTATATGTTTATATGTGTGTTACTACTCTCTCCCCCATGTATACATACTCTGTGTCTTATAAAATGGCATCAAAATGGGTAGTAAGCAAGCAGAAAACAATTTTGTTCACTTATTTACATGAATTCCAGTATTTTCCCTCAGTAGTATATAAGCGATCATGAAGAAAAATAAATCTAAAATAGTAAATAATAAAACTTCAAATTAATTGTGATTAAAGAGAAAAGGAATGACATTCTAGCCCTTGATTTGTCTCACTCCCATCACTATATTTGTGGCAGATGAAGACACCAAACTGTACAAGACACACATGAAGGAAGATGGTTAAGAACTTAAAGTTGACCTTAAGAAAATTCAGAAAAATTAGTCATGATTTAATCCTAAAGATGAAAAAGAAAACATAAAATCAATATAATGCACTACAGTTTGGGGCAAAGACTTCAAAAGTGTTCAACTCAAAGATGTATGTTATCTCACTTGTGGAAAGTAAAAATTAAATAGTCAATCTGATCATGGAATAATGACTTCTAGAGTGTAGGAGAGTTGCAGGGGTTGGGGTGACAAAACACAGTCAGATATAATTCATGTAACCTAGAGGTTGGTATGGACATATCACAATGAGTCTCATTAATATGAATTATGACTATGTGTTAGAAAAAATGAGTATCAAATGCATATCAAATAGACAATATGGAGGGTTTAAAACTGCAGTCTTTGAAACATACAAGGTCTGAGAAAGAATAAATTCATGTGAATAGGAGAAACATTCAAGAAAATTTGTTAATAATGGAAGAAAACAAAATGAGGGGGAAATTAAGATTTCTGTAACACATAAAAGAGTCAGAAAGCTCCTAAATTTATCTTCTACTGCCAGAACAACAAATCCTCTAAAATGCCTACATAGCAATGATAAAAGGAAAACAGCATGATACATTATAGATTATAAGACAATGTAGCATCATATGAATACACAAAATAAGGAAAAATTTGAAGCAAAAACATTAAAACCATCAGAAACAAAATAACTGTTGCTTATCACCTACCTAGTATGGTACTTTGCTACAGCATCTTGTACACTTTATGGCATTGTCTTTTGATAAAATAACTTGATGAGTAAGATTAAAAAGTGTTACATTTTCTTGAGGTTTCTGGGATTTCAATCTCATGCACATGTCTAAGGGTCTTAAAAAGGTGGTCTTCTGTGGTAGCTCAAAGTGCAAGAGAGGGTAAGTACTTCTTTTTAGTGAAGAATTTTCTTTTGTGTGAAGAAAAAGTCAGTATAGAAAGGAAGGGACTGGGCAGTTTCATATAACACAGTAGCTAATTTCACACACTGTTACAAATGTTAGTGAAATGTATTCAAGAATTTTCTGTTTAATGTTAGTGAAATGTATTCAAGAATTTTCTGTTTAATGTTAGGGAAACGTATTCAAGAATTTGTTGTATGTGCTCTATTACAAGGTCACCATGTTCCTAGGAATATCTGTGAATCTTCCAGGACTTTGGTTCACAATTCTGTTGTGGATGTGCCTGATATGATTGGTAAGGACTCCAGAGTCCATTATAAGGGCTTTGGAGCAGTGCTACTTAAATTTTTCTTTTCCCTAACAAACTCAACACTAAAAACATTTAAAATGTTTTTCCTAAATTGATGTTTAAATGGAATTCAATTTCAAAAATTTCTACATTTTACTGGGTTAGACAGCCTGATGGTAAAGTTCATATGTGAAAGAATACACAGGAATAGCTAAGAAGAGAGAAGGAAGCCACTTGAGAAGGGACTCCTGATACCAAGAAAACAAAAACTTTCTAGAGAATTTATGTAATTATAATATCTTGTCACTGCTATAATAAGGGACAAATAACTGAATGAAATAGGTGAGCACAGCTGGCCCTGATGATCCAACATTTCAGAGCACCTCTGTTGAACTTTCTTCTGAGTTCTGCATCCAGAACATCTTCAAGGCTACTCGCTGAGATGATCAAGTATCACATAATATTCTAGTCAGGACTCGACCATAATCACAAATTTTCTTTAGGACTCTGTAAAATTATTAGTGCTCCCAATCATCAGGAAGTAGCCAAGAAAACTATGCACATATTCCTCCCTCTAAAAGAGTTATGGATGTTTGCCTTTGCTTAGAGCGTTTGTTACAAGTCGTTATGCATAATGGTCAGGAAAAACACTAAACAAAGGAAATTAGACTCAAGAGTTCCTGT
This sequence comes from Myodes glareolus, assembly GCF_982192425.1. Taxonomy (NCBI): domain Eukaryota; kingdom Metazoa; phylum Chordata; class Mammalia; order Rodentia; family Cricetidae; genus Myodes; species Myodes glareolus. The sequence continues at coordinate 53,292,100 of NC_142053.1, forward strand.
TTTGAAAAGAAAAAAAGGGGAAATGCTGTAAGACAATGCAATTGTGCACTGTAAAGTTTTGTCACTAGTATTAGTTTAATGAAGCACTTATTGGTTAGTAGCCAGGCAGAAAGTATACGAGATGGGAACAGACTAGGAGAATTCTGGGAAGAGGAAAGGCAGAGATGCTGCCACGAACCAGACTTGGACGAAGCAAGGTAAGAATGCCTCACTGATTATCAAGCCATGTACAAATAAAACCAAACACCAAAAAACAACTACTAGCATTCCTCCATCTTGTGAAGATTTCATGTCTGGTAACCATGTATCGTATATTAAACTATTGCTGAAACACTATGGTAAACATACCTCCTACACCAAAATGAGCAAAGGGTAGAATGGAGGCCATTAGAACAGGTATTTTTGTCACCAATGTATAATTCCCATGCAATCATAAGAAAACATGAAATTCTTGGGTAAAATAAGCATAGAAACTATGTACATACTACATGGTAAACAGAAGGAGTTAGAGAACTAGGTATAGAGGCATATGCCTGCAATCCCAGGACTCAATAGGCAGAAGCAGATGGACTAGTAGTTCCAGGTATTCTCAACTACATAATGAGTTCAAAATGCACCTTGGACTACATTACACCCTTTCTCAAATATCCAAAGTCATACAGACAAGCAAAAGAGAAGGCAGGGTAAGAAAACGCAGGCTACTGAAAAGGATAAAGAGTAAAACATCAGGAATCACAAAAGGAAGGCTAGGACAGCTTAAAAGTACTGAGAAACAGAAAGGCTATTCATCCAAGAGTAGCCATGTCTCAAAAGTTCCAGCACTAGTTCTGAGTGAAGGTATGAGGATTGAGGAAATTCACTTCCAAATATAATGTCTCTCTGATAAAATGATGGACACCCTTGCCTCAAAGGTCAGCCCAAGCTTCTCACTAGTATTAATTCAATCTGGGAAATTTGGGGACTGTGATTCTGCTATTGGCACTAGTCAATGTGAAAGAAAAGTATTTCTTCCTCGTTAGTATCTGAGGTATATCCAGCCAGGTAAAATCTTGAGAGCGACCAACTATTTAAGACAAAGCTACTCTGGTAAATAAGAACTAGAGAGAGGCTGCCGCACCAGCTTCATGGGGAGACACCTGTAGAAGGCAGTGATGGGTTGGATGAATGACAGGCAAGGACATGCTAAAAAACACAGGCAGCAGATCCTCAGGTACTGAAGGCCCTACCACTCTGAGGTCACACCACTTGTATGTTAATGAGCAATCTCTGCCACCTTGTGAGGACACTGATGATCCTGATGTGAGGTTGGGGAGCAGTACTACATCTGAAGCCACTTACCTCTGGTTCAGAGCTGGTGAAACTGAGAATCCTGAGTTTCTGGTCTACCAAGGCCTTAGGTTGCAGTAGCCTCCTCCCTCCACAGATGGTCTACTGTTGGGTGAGAAGTGAATGCGTTAAGACAAAAATCCCAACACAGATCTCAGTGCTCTATTTCTTTCTCCTGTCCTCTTCATTCACTTATTATTATTTCTACTTTTAAAATAGAACATGTTATTAATTATTTGGAAATTTCACAATGCATAAAATGTATTCTATTAATATTTGACCCCAGTACTGCCCATATATCCTCCTAGATCAAATCCCACCTCTAAGTGCCTCCCAACTTATATGCGCTCTTTTTCACAGACATTGTGTACGATAGTTCTACTTTTGCCCTGAGTTTTTATCTTAATAATCTACTGTACATTGCTTCTGTATCTGCTGCATAGTTGCTGCTGCATAGTAGTTGCACAGTAGTTGACTTTAATACTTTCTGTGCATACTTCTATACATAGTTTAGCTATTACAGTGGTTTCTTTTCTTCTTTCGTTTTGGGACTTGATACTGAGCCCTCCATAGATGGCCATGCACTATAGAAAGATAAACCTGAAGGTGTCACATAACCATTCAACATGGTACAGAAGTTACAACACAAAATTATAAGAAATATGAAAAAGCAGAGCAAATGAAAATATCTCCTGATTGCCATATCAAAAAAAATTGCAGAAGTGCTTAAAATGTTGACCAAGTAGTCTCTAAGTATGCATGAGAAAAAAAAAGTATGGTTTACAACTGAACAAACCGGGGGGAGGGGGAGTCAGTAAACATAATTACTTCGTGGTTTTTGTTTCCAGATTCCTATCATGAATTTCTATCCTGATTCCCCTGGATCATGGATTTATAAGGGGAAAAGTGAAATAAAATCTTTCTTCCCCAAGTTACTTTCAGTTATGGTATTTATCACAGAAACAAGAAAGCATACTGGAGCAAGAATCTATAGACTATTACATTTAATAGCTATAGGATACATATCTTCTCAGCAGTTCATGGGATATTCTATGATATAAATACCAATGTAAGCCTCTGAGCAAGTAAAAATTACTTAAAAATAAAATCAGTATTTTCTATCTTAGCAGATCCTAAAGCAATTAAATTATAAATCACTGTTAAGGGAAATGACAGACATGAAACATACCAAATAAAATTAAACATTATACCTCAATGAATTATAGGCAAGTGAAGCAATCAGGAAGGATGTTAAAAAAAATCCTGAAATCTAGTTTGGGAAATCTAAGAAACACCCCAAGGAATAGACACTATTGCCATTGTGCTCAGCTGCCTATGAGGACTTGAAGGTATGACATTACTGTGAAAGACACCACACATTTCAGGCATAGGACTTGGAGGAATTGATCGGCAAACAGCCCTCATGTCTCATCCATAAGAACTAGTTCTTACAATTTTCAATGTACTATGCAAGCTGCTAACAGGGAAAAGCAATCAATAATCATACGTAGCTTTCAGCTCTGGTGTGGGAGAATTGTCTTTATTCTGTCAATAATGTTTTAAATAAACACTCATTGGTCGATAGCCAGGCAGGACATTTAGGTGGGAAAACCACACAGGAAGTAGAGGTGAGACAATGAGAACGGGAGTATTCTAGGGATGATGAAGCCCATTCCTCCCAGTCCTTCCCAGACCACAGAAGAAGCAGGATATGAACTGTCCCGCTGAACAAGGTACTGAGCCATGTGGCTAACATAGATAAGAGTAATGGATTAATATAAGCAACTAGAGCTAAAAAGAAGCATGAGCTAGTGGGCCAATCAGATTATATTTCATGTAGAATCTCTGAATGATTTTCTTTGGGGCTTACCGACTGTGGGAACTGGACAGGACAGAAACCCCAACAAGCAGGCCCTCATGTTACAAAGCCCATTGTCTTAGATACTTTTCTATTGCTGTGAGGAGACACCATGACCAAAGAAAATATAAAAAAGTAACATTTAATTAGGGGTTTGCTTACAGTTTCAGAGGCTTAGTCCATGAAAATCAAAGTGAGGAGTAAGGTGACAGGCAGGCAAGTATGGTGTTGAAGCAGTAGCTGAGAGCTTACTTCCTGATCTGCATACAGGAGGAAGAGAGAAAGTGAGACTAGGCCTGGAACTAGCTTTTAAAATGTCAAAACCCACTCCCTAGTAACAGGCGTTCTCGAACAAGGCCACAATTTCTAATTGTCCCTTAATAGTTCACCAACTAGGAATCAAGCATTCAAATACTTGAGCCTATGGGAGCCATTCTCATTCAAACTACTCCATCCTGCTCCCTGGTCCGCATAAGTCTGTAGTCATACCTTAATGCAAAATGCACTCAGTCCAACTTCAAATGTCCCCACAGTCTTTTATTCTCAAGATTGTTTACAATTCCAGAGCTTAAAGTTTCTTGTGAGACTCGGGGTAATCTCTTAACTGTAACACCTGCAAAATCAAAATAAAAAACAAATTACATACTTCTAAAATTTAATGACACAAAAATACTTTACTATTCCAAAAGAGAGGAGGAAAGGATCATAGTGAATAAATACTGAAGCAAAGCAAGACTGAAACCAAGCAGGCAAATTCTGAATCTCTATGATTGATGTTAAAGTGATTATAAGATGGATCTTCCTATCTCCCACTCCTCCTAGTATTGCTGACTACATCATCAGTTTTTCTTAACAATGGAGCAGGATTCCACAACCCCTTTACACCTGTATCTTCCTTGAAAAAAAAAACAGAACCATGGGACTTACGCTAACAAGTTATTATGTTTACCTGGGTTAAAACCATCCATGAATTACATTTACATTAGCTTTGACTTAGTAATAGTCTCTGATTGAATTCCCTGCCGGCAGAAAACCAAAAATCCTGCTGAGACTGTATTACTGTCATTGTGCAACTGTTATCAGTCAGCAAATTTATATCACAGGGAGAACTGTTTGTTGAGACAGTTCCCAAGATGTCCTACTGTTGTGGAACAATCCTTTTATACACTATGAATATGTAGTACTCTCATTGGCTAAAAAGAGCTCACTAACCTATAGCTGGGCAGGAGGAGGTTAGATGGGAAAACTAGACTAAAAAGATGCTGGGATGAAGAAGTACACAGTCAAAGGAGTCACCAGCCAGAGGCAGAATGAATCAGACACACAAAACGGGACCGACATAAAAGATACACGGCAGTATATAGATTAATAGAAATGGGTAAATTTAAGTTATAACAGCTAGTAAGTAATAAGCCTGAGCTATCAGATGAGCATTTAAAATATAAGACTCAGTGTGTTTCAGAGCGGCTGCAGGACAGGGAAATTTCACCTACAAATGGTGCCCAACATTCAGGGCCATATACATCCACATAAAGCCAGTAAAGCTTTAAAAAATGGAATCTAAACACACAAAATGGAGTCAAACTCAAATTCTTGGTAACCACTGTTTTCTTGTTTGCTAGAGGCAAACAGAGGCATGCCTACTTTAAGATGCATTTTCCTGGTTTGTGTTACCAGCATGGATGGATCTTTTGGGAGGTCCTGCTACTGAACACTTGAATGAGGTTTATGAGCAGCAAGCAGTGCTACTTGGTGGCAGCATGGACTCAACAACTTCCCAGAGTTCAGACAGTAAATGCTGCTCATACCTGCACCTCTGACATAAGCTAGGTTCTCAGGGAACAAAACAGGGCAGAATCAGCTGCCAAGGCATAGGCTTTGGTCCTAGCCACACCACTTAACAGTTTGAAGTTTGGCTCATGTGGTCAGAAAAGGATAGATATGCGGTAAAGCAGAATCAGTTGGAAAAGCCTCTAAACGTGTCATAGTGTGTTTGAAAATATGCATAGTCTTGGAAGAGAGAGAGAAATAGTATATAAAATAGTTTTAAAATAATTAAGTCCTAAAAGAGGGAGTAAAGTAATATAAAAGCAAAAGCAAAGTAAAGAGTAAAAAATACAGAGAGTCTGGATCCTGTATGTTATTCTGTCATCTTTGAATTCCTTGGTTTCTAGGACATACTGTATTGTGAAGACTGCTTGATTATATATTTTGAAAATGCCTTGACTTCCAAATTTTAAGTCAAAATGTGTATTACATTGCAGGAGAGGTTATGCTTTTATTTCCACAGGAAATGAGTGGCTGTGGACTCATTCTGGCTTAAAGAAAATCGGGTCTGAAAGAGAAAGATCCTCTGAAACCCTAACTACAAACATAAAGAAATGAACCTAAAAGAACTGAAAGACATGTAATGGATATTTTACCTACTCAAACACATAATAAAAACTCATATTTGACTGACTTATATACATCGCACAGTCTGTACTAGTGTTAATGCAAATATATACATTGTCTTTAAAACTTTATGCATTTTCAGAGCAAGGGGACCAAACACCAGTGAAAACTGATGGCCCATGTGATCCAGAATTTCAGAATACCTCTGCTACAGTCTCCTTGACATTCTTCATTCAAAGAAGCTTCAAGGCTGCTGGCTGAGATTGTCCAGACTCACAGACTTCTCCTGCTGGTACTTCATTATTGTCCCAATTTTCTCAAGGTTTCCCCAAAGATAATAGCACCCACAAACAACTGGAAACAGTCTAGAGAAGTATACCCACATTCTCAAACATTGGTTTTAGATGTTTGTTAACACTTAAGGGGGCTCGATCACAAGTTATTATTGGTAATGGTCATTTAAAAAGTTAGACAAAGATTAGATTCAAAGATCTCTTTCTGAAAAGATAAAGGTGGATATAGAAATGGTAGGATAAAAGGACAGTTTATTAAATCTACTTTTATGCTAAAAAGCAATTCCTAGTCCTAAGTATAAATATAAGTATTTATATTTGTATGGATTTTTGTATATTGATACAAATTTAAATTTAGTTTTGTTATATGCGTGTGTATGCACTTGTTGATGTTTATGCAGCTCATTTAGACACATCTGCTGGCAGAACCGACCTACTTCAGAGAAGGTGATGGGCACTGAAGAAACTCCATATGGAATTTATTTTATTCATGGCAAAAGTTGGCCACGTGGGCAAAGAAAATCCCTTTACTTCAATTGCTGACAGCTGTTGTCCAAACTGGACCAGTAAGATGCAAAAGAAAGTGAGTGACTCCCAAATTTTGTCAAGACAAAGCAGGAAATCCTTCAAAATTCCCTGCTTCTCAGAAATGTCTGTCTGATATACCAGGTCTGTAGGCCAGAGTTCGATACCCCAACATCATAGAAGAACCTAGGGTAACTGTCCAGTGAAATTGATGTCCCTATCATTAAGTAACATTATCATTCTTCTGGGTTCTTTGATGGAGTTGAAGACTAGATAGTTAGAGTTGTCCTAAGTTATGATAAAAGGTAAATTAGGTACAAAACTGTAGCCTAACAAAGATACGATACATAATAGATTATTTTCTCTAATTTTGCCAAATAGACTGAATTTTATAACTGTAATTCTTGAGAACTCTTTTTGTTATAGTTTTACTTTGATAAAAGTTAAAACCTTCCTTTTAGTTAGACAAAAGGGGGGAAATCCTGTGGAACATTTTTTGTATACTATGAATATGTATTACTACAGTTGGATAATAGAGAGCTTAGTGGCCTATAGCTTGGCAGGAGGAGGTTAGGTGAAAAACCAGACTAAGAGGATGCTGAGCTGAAGAGGGACAGACGTAGAGGAATTGACAGTCAGTTGCAGAATGAGTTGAACACATAAAATGGAACAGAGGCAAAAGGTACATTCCAGAATGTAGACTAATAGAAATGGGTCAATTTAACTTGTAAGAGGTAGTTAGTACTAAACCTGAGGTATCAGGCAAGCATTTATAATTAATATAAGCCTCAGTGTATTTGAGATTGTCTGTGGGACAGAAAAACTGCCTAAAGTCTGCTTTGCCTGAACAAGAAGTTTCAAAAGAAGGAGTCCTTATGCACCCTCTGCAGCTCTATCAACTTTCTATTTATCAACCCCCCTGCCCAGTCCTATAAGAGCCCTAACCAGCTCCTTCCCCTTCACACAAGTTCCATTCCCATGGGAAGTCATTGACCCTGCTGCTGTGCTAATAAACAGTCTCAACTGTTGAGAGAAGACTTAGGTCTCTTTCATGTCTTTTGTTCCTTTACTATTCTTAAATCTAACATTTTGGTGTAGAAATCCAGGAGGACTTCTTGGATCGCTGCCCTTTGGTAGCTCCATCCCTTCTTCTGGGACCTTCTGGACATTTTATCGATCTTGACTCCTCTTGGAACGTGGAACTTCGGGAGCACAGATACTTTATGAACTCACTATATATATATATATATATATATATATATATATATATATATATATATATATATATATATACACGCACACACACACACTAAACAGCCACTAGTTACTATCTGAAACCCACTGGTTTTTGTAGCTTCTGTCTCTGTGAACAGTACACCTTTATCCCAAGCTGATACAGGTATATCTGTGATTATCAGGTTTACAACAGAGCAAGATCCAGTACAGTCAGGGCTGCAGATAGATCCTGACTCAAAAAAGTAAATGGCCTCATAAACTCGTATGTTTGAATACAGGTTCCCAGTTAGTAGGACTATTAGGAGGTTGTCACAAACTCATGGCAGGCCCAATTTATCTCTGTTTGCAACATTCAGATCAGATGAGAGCTGTAACTAATACTCTAGCACTATATCTGCCACACGCCCCATCATGATGGCCATGGACTCACCCTTTGAAATTATAGGCAGCCCCCCAATAAATACATTGTAAAATTGCTTTGGTCATATCTGTTCATAACAATGAGACGGTAACTAAGACAAATAACAATACAGATAATCAATAAAAAAATGACAGTTTTTTCAAAAGGTAAGAGTGACAAAATTCTTAGTTGAACTAAATGAGAGAATGAATATATAAATTAGTAAAAACAGAGATAAAAGGGGGCAATACTAAGAAACACCAATGAAATTCTGAAAATTGTTAATTAACATTTGAAAACTCATATTCAAAGAGTAACTAAAAGAAATGGATAATTTCTTAGATAGGAAAGATATAAATAAATTTAGAGATCCATAAAAATCAATAAGATTATCGTATCTCCCAACAAATAAAATCCTAGAAACACATGGATGAAGGAAATATTTTATTAGACCTGAAAAATGCTCATGAGACTACCTAATTAAAAGATACAGAAAGTGCTAAACTTCTCCTTGTGGACAATATACCTTGATATCTAGCCTAGTTCAGAGTAAAAGTTTTAAAAATGTTTTGGTGGTGAACATTATTAATGTATTACTTTTTTCTAATAAAGTCTTTATAAACTGAATTTAATAATATATTTTAACACCATGATCAATTTGGCTTATATTAGGTATGCAAGGATGTTTCACTTATTAATAGGTTTGTAGTCAGAGGTCACATGATGGTCTTACAAGTACAAAACAGGCCTTTATCAAAAAATCACTGAAGAATCTAAGACTAAAAGGAACATATCTCACTATAAAATACCTCTACACAATAAACCTACAGTCAAAATCATACCACAGTTGAAAAACTGGAAGTCATTTTTTTCTCAAGTCAGCCAGGAGAAAGTATGATCTACCCTCTCCAATCTTATTCAATGTGCTGAATGAAGTTTTAGTTCATTGTAGGAAAGCTAGAGAAAATGGCAAATGATACACACAAACAGTAAAGGGAGATGTCTAATTATTCCTAAGAATCTTTGCTATAATCCTATAATTAAAAGACTCCAAATGCTCGAACAGAAAACATTAGGATTTGGTAAAAGCAGCAAAAAGGAAAAAAAGAACCATTCAGTATTACAAAATAAGTGCAAACACTGATGCTTTTCCACATTCCAATAACCATGACATTGACAAATAAATCAAGAAAACAATTTCATGAACAATTGCTTCAAACATTAAATACCAAGGAACAGACTTAACGAGGAAGTGAAAGCCTGAAACAGCTAATTTAGTAACAGTGAAGAAAGAAATCGAAGAAGGCATTAGAGGATGGAAAGACCTATAACATACAGGAATAAGCAAGGAAATATTAGCTGCTTTCAAATTATATCATAGAGCAATAGAAACATAAACAGCATGCTATTGCAACAAAACGAGATGTGTAAGTCAGTGGAATGTAATAGAAAACCCTGAAATATGATCATATATCTAGAATTACCTGATTATTGACGAAAAAAAGTGCCCAAAACATCCACTGGAGAAAAGGAAACTATTTTTACAACACTTTAGTTATTTTTTGCTAGTTTAGCAAAACTAACCATCTAAATGTAGAGAGAGTAACCTGTATCCCTGTCTCTCTTTATAAACATCAATTCAAAATCGATCAATGCTCCTAATGTAAGATGTGACATCCTGAAATTTCTATGAGGAAAACACTTTATAGGCACTGTATAGTCACAGTAAAGCCTCTTTAAATGCATTCTGGTAACAGCTCAGGAAATAATAGCAAAAACTGACAAATTAAATTTCGTGAAATTAAAAAGCTTCTAGCTGGGCGGTGGTGGTGCACACCATTAATCCCAGCACTTGGGAGGCAGAGGCAGGGGGATCTTTGTGAGTTCGAGGCCAGCCTTGTCTACAAGAGCTAGTTCCAGGACAGACTCCAAAGCCACAGAGAAATCCTGTCTCGAAAACCCCAAATAAATAAATAGATAGATAGATAAATAGATAAATAAATAGCATCTGCAGAGCAGTAGAAACAACAATATAGTGCCAACCAACAGAATGGTAATATTTTCTAGCCCTATATTTTACAGAGAATTAAAGAGGCTCTTTAAAGAGGCTCAATGAACATGAGAGAGCATTGAGAAGGAACAGGAGCAAAGGACCATGATATACATACTGAAAGTGTCATAATGCACATTTTGTATGATAACTTTTTTAAAGAGATGCACTGTGGAAAAATCCATCTATACACTGTAAATTTGTATTACTCTTATTGATTACTAAAGAAGCTGACTGGCCAATAACTAAACAGATAAGGTTAGGTGAGAACCAAACTGAGAATGTTGGGAGGATGAAAGGCAGAGTCTGGAGTCACCAGCCAGACACAGAGGGGGTAATTATTCAGCTACCCATAAGGCTGCATTTCCGGGTCACCTGTCGTGTGATGTAGCCACACAAACACCTTTTGCACATGTGCAAGGCGTGGGTTGCCCGTCATCAGTGTGTGATGTAGCCATGTCTTCCCACTGTGTGCATGTATTAGGCAGCCATTAAAAGCTGGATGCACCATCTTAGCTCTCTCTGTCCCCCATGCTCAGAGATGCACTCTCTCTCTTTCTCCCTGTCCACCTCTTGGAGAGGCAGCCTCTCTCCCTCCACCTCTTTCTCTGTTCCCAGTGCTCAGAGAGGAAGCCTCTCTCCCTCTCTCTTTCTCTCTACACCATTTTTCCCAGGCCTGTGTGCACTCTAATAAACTCCTAAGTGGGTTTGTTTGAGTCTCGTGTTCTCTTCTCACTCATGCCAGATCATTTCATTGGTGCTGTGACTTGAGAGATTCTTCCACCCCAGGTCTCTCTCCTGGGGTTGGAATCAAAACCAGAGCCCTTCTGGAAAACAACCCATGCCTCCTTATGCCTTAGTGCGACCTCTCAGAAAAACACCAGCTTTGATTGGTAAGTCTTTCCATTTTGGTCAGCTTAACCATTTCTCTGAACCTGAGGAATTGACCGTTAAGCTCTCAGAAACCCTTTGGGGTTCCTAGAGATGGGGGGACCATCCCCAACCACAGTCTTCAAGGCCACGGTTGTTCCCTTAGCTGACAATCATCTCCAGTTTGCTTCCCTCAACTAAAATCATGTTTGGACTGACCTAGCACTGCACATTCTGTGCGGTGCATTCAACAGATTCTTCTTTCTTTTTTCTTTTCCATTTTTCCCCCTCTTTCCCTCGCCCTAAAAGGTCACTCGCAGTGACCTCTGGCTTCTCTGGCTTCTGAGTCACCCTGACCGGATCCAGTCAGGCCATAGCACCCCACCCCAGGTCAGGGGACACCCAGCCGGCCACAGGTCCTGACAGTGTTCATGCTGATTCACACCCCACCCACAGTCAAGAGACGTCTTACTGTGTGAGTCTTGTGGTGTTGCTGTTTTGAGGGTTTTCACGGCTTTGACCATGGGGACCAAACCTTTCAAACTTATCAATCCAGCTCCCCCCCTGCCCTGTGGTGCCTTTTAGAGGCCTTAAAACCTCAGGCCTTAATGCCCTACCTGCAGATTCTCATACTTGTCCACTTTTGTTCAAAAAATGGCCTTGTTACAATTTAGATGGTAATCACCTTTAATCCTGTTATTTTACAGGAACTTTCAAACTATCGTCAGCGCACAGGCAAATGGAAGAAGTTTCCCTACATCCAAGCCTGTTACTATTTAAGCCCTAAGTCTAAGCCCTCTGTCCTTGCAAACTGTTCACCTGCTCACATGTTTCTGGATAGGCCATCTGTACCTGAAGAACTCCCCCACCTCTGCTCTGGACCCAGCTAAGGAACCTCCACCTTTCCGAGCTCAGCAGGAAGCTACCCCGTTTCCCCAGCTTCTACCCCTGTCTCTCTAGTTCCTTCAGCCCCAGCTTCTATGCCTGTCTTTCAGCTCCTGCAGCTGGGGGCCTTCTTCTTCTAGTTTCTCTATTGTTGGGGTAACGGGAGAGCCTTATCTACCTCAGCAGACCCCACCTAAACTGTGTGTTTAGGGGTATTTATCTTACTCATTCATTTTTAGTCATGCCAACCTGCCCGATACCTCTCATGGAAAGGGATTTTTTAGCAAAGGTAGGAGTTTCCATTTCCTTTGCTCCTCCCAATTACCTTACCCCAGACTCGCCAGTAGCTCCACTCTTCCTTCTCCGAGCCTCCCAACCTCCCAACTCTAATGTGTCTTTTCCTCTACCAGCCTCCCAGGTAGGTCACCAAGTCTGGGACAATCAAAACCCCTCTGTTGCTAAACACCATTCCCCATTGTTAGCCAATTACAAGATCCCACTAAGTACATTACCCAAGCTCAGTATCTCCTTTCTCTCTAGAGCCTTAAGGGACTTAAGCCTATCATTTCTGATCTTTTAAGAAAAAAAGCTACTTTGCCCCACCTCTTCTCCCTTTAACACCCCTATACTTGCTGTTAAAAAACCTAATGGAACCTCTCATCTGGTTCAAGACCTCTGCCTCATTAACTCCGCAGTGGTCCCTCTTCATCCTGTAGTGCCTAATCCTCACATACTTTTATCCAATATTCCTCCAGGTGTCTCCCACTCCTCAGTTCTAGACCTCAAGGATTCTTTTTTCTCTATCCCTCTCAGCCCTCAATCTCAAAATATCTTTGCCTTCACCTTGACTGGGTAAAACTTTTGCCTCTGGCTCTACTAAGACCTAGGGCTCTCCCCAAAGGCTCCCTTTTTATCTTGCCCTTTGAACTCATATATGGGCAGCCAATTTTAATCCCCAGCCTCTTACCTAAATCCTCTCCCCTTCCTGATCACCTGCTTACTCCACTGTTATCCCATCTATGCTCCCTATTATGAGATTTCATCGACCACTCATTACCTCAACCATGTGTTAATTCATGGCCACCGCCGATTAAAATAGGGGATCAGGTATTATTTTCTTCCCCAGACCAATGCTCCTCATCCCTTTCTCCTAAATGGCAGGGCCCCTTTAAAGTAATTCTTGTAACTCCCACAGTGCCAAGCTCGAGGCACTTCCTCATTGGATTCACCTATCACATCTTAAACCTTTTACTTTACAGCTCAAGATACCCCCTCATACACAGTAACTCAAACAGGGCCCTGTTCTCTTAAGTTCCAGAGGACACCAGGATCAGCCACCCTTTCTCCAGTTCCAAAAAAAACCAAAAGTCTCTTCCTTACTCAACTCTTTTGTGCCAAAAACTCCATATACTTTCCCTGTTCTTCTTTCTCCTATCTGCTTTCAATGTCATGCTTAAATTTCCAGTTAACCACTCAGCTATAATTACAGGAACCATCATTAAACATAGAGTCAGAGCTACAAGGATTGTCAAAAGCCCAGGCTGTAAGAAACAATAATGAGTTTGTAGACCCAAACTCCAAAAACTCACAAAACAAACTTTAACATGACAGGTTTTATCACTGACTGCAGCAGTGTTTCCTGGATATTAAGCTCCAAGGAGACAATTGGATCCACCTAAACAGACCAGACTTGCCCAGAATAAGTATCATTTAATTCTTTTCTTGTCATTCCTGGTCTCGGGAACCCCTGGTGGCGGGGGGGGGGGAACCCTCTACCTTCCATCTTGAGACTCTCCTCTGTTAATCTCTAGGATCTAAGATTTTTTTTTCAAAACATAATTTTTGCCTTTCCAGCATTTTGCGAGGTCCAAGCTGCCAGTCAACCAATTCCTCAGAGCCTGGAAAATGCAGCAGTAATCAGCTACCCCAGGACATGGTCAAACACCCAACTCCTCGACGCCCACAAAGTCAGTGTGAAGCAGTCATGAGAGACCTTACAGTGCCCCATTCACACTCATTAAGATTCTCAACTCCCCCAATTTTTTATAATAAACAAAAGGTGGAATGTAATTATTCAACCACCCATAAGGCTGCACTTCCTGGTTGCCCGTCATCAGTGTGTGACATAGCCACACAACCCCCTTGTGCGCATGTGCAAGGCATGGGTCACGCATCATCAGCATGTGACATAGCCACATCTTCACCCTGTGTGCATGTGCTAGGCATCCATTAAAAGATAGACACGCCATCTTTGCTCTCTCTGTCCCCCTGCACTCAGAGATGCAGCCTCTCTCTCTTTCTCTCTCTCTCTCTCTCTCTCTCTCTGTCCCCCTCTTGGAGAGACAGCTTCTATCCCTCTCTCTCTCTGAACAACATTTTCCTCATGCCTGTGTGCACTTTCCCCTTCTAATAAACTCCTAAGTGGGTTTGTTTAAGTCTTGTGTTCTGTTGTCGCTAGCGCCAGATCATTTCAGAGAGAGCAGGAGATAAATGTACTGTGCAAATAAAGGTATTGCCACATTGCAGAACATACATAAGAAATATGGGTTAACTTAAAATATGAGATAGTTAGTAATAAGCCTGAGCAATTGTCTGAGCATTTGTAATTAATATTAAACCTCTTAATGTTTATTTGTGAGCAGTTGCAGGACAGGAAAACTCCCGACTACAAATGGTGCCCAATGTTCACGTACATCCACACAAAGCCTGAGAAAGCTTTTAAAAGGATTCTAAATGCAAAGAAACAGAGAAAAATGCAGCTTCCTAGTCTCACATTCTCATGCCAGGCACAGTGCAGGATGTCTCCCAACAGCCGCTTGCGGCATGGAGACAGCCACCAACAGCCATGAGCTAAGCAGCATGGTAGGTTTCTACATTCTCTTATATTTGTTGCAGTACAGAGAGGCTTCTTCTAGTCGTTGCCTGTGGGTTTAAACTACAAGTGTAAGCTCTGCCAGCATGTTGTATGGCAGGTTTGGGGATGTTGCTCATGCAGACAGAAAAGGTTACAGAAAATGCAGTAAAGACAGATTCAGATGGAAAAAAAAATCTAGACAGGCTACAGTGAGTATAAAAATATACTACTTAGGCATGAGAGAAAAAAGAAAAATAATACTGAAAGTACTTAAAAAAGAAATAGTAATAAAACATTAAATAAGCTGTGTAAAGATGGGAAATACACAGGGTGTGGATCCTGTATATTATTGGTCTATCTTTAAATTTTTTGGTTCTAAGAGGCTCTGGATTATTTTTTTAAAAAAACTGCTAGATTCAACCAATCTATATTTTTTTTTAAAAAAATCTTGATTTCAAAATTCAAGTCAAAAGTTATATTACTTTGTGGAAAGGCTATGCTTATATTTTGACAGAAAATGAGAGACTATGCATTCATTCCAGGTTAAAGAAAATCTGGTTTGATCAAGGAAGACCCCATGAAAAAGCTAACTACAAACATTAAACAACTTAGAAGAACTACAAGATATGCAAAATATATTTTACCTACTCAAACATAAAACAAAATTAAATTATCTTTGGTTGACTTACATTAATACAGAGATGTATGTTGCCTTTAAAAGAATGTATATTTTCAGAGGAAGAAAATCAAACACCAATAAAAACAGATGGCCTAGGTGATCTAGCATTTCAAAATGCCTTTGTTACAGCATTTCAAAATGCCTTTGTTACAGTCTCCTCAGAATTCTGCATCCAGAACTGCTTCAAGGCTGCTGTCTGAGATCATACTCCAGTCAGGACTTGACCATAATTATAAATTTTCCCAGGACCCCCAAAAGAAAATAGTGCCCACATCAACAGAGTAGTCTAGAGAACAACATCCACATTCCAAAATGATGGATTATATTTATTTATTATCATTTAAGGTAGATTGGTTGCAAATTGTTATTGGTAATGATAAGGAAAAAAACTAAAAAAAAAGTTTATATTCAGGGATCACGTTCTAAAATGAAAAGGGGGGTGTGGGCAGTGGTGGCATATGCCTTTAATACCAGCACTCAGGAAGCAGAGGCAGGCAGACCTCTGTGAGTATGAGGACAGCCTGGTCTAAAAGAGCTTGTTTCAGGACAGGCTCCAAAAGCTACAGAAGAACCCTGTCTAAAAAAACCAAAAAAAAGTAAGAAAGAAAGAAAGAAAGAAAGAAGGAAAGAAAGAAAAGATGTGGATATAGAAACGATAGGATAGAAGGGTAAATTATTGAACTTACTTTAATCCAAAAAGCAAAAGCAACTATTAATCTGAAATGTTTTACATTGAGAAGGATTTTGATTTTTGATACATTTTTTCCTCTTTTCTTTTATGTATTGCTTTTACTGAGCTGTAATTTTTTTATCTGCTCCCCTTCCTTCCTCCCCTTTCCTCTTCTACCCTCTCCTGTGACTCCCACACTCCAAATTTATTCAGGAGATCTTATCTTTATCTCCTTCATATGTAGATCCATGTATATCTTTCTTAGAGTCCTCTTTGTTGCATAGGTTCTCTGGGGTTATAGCCTGTAAACTAGGTTTTCTTTGCTATATGTCTAAAAGTCACTTATGAGTGGGTATATATTATATTTGTCTTTCTGGGTCTGGGTTACCTCACTCAATATGATTTTTTCTAGATCCACTCATTTCTCTGAAAATTTAAAGATGTCATTATTTTTACCACTGGGTAGTACTCCATTGGGCAAATATTTGACAATTTCTTTCTTCCTTCCTTCCTTCCTTTCTTTTTCTTTTTTTTTCAAGATGGATTTCTCTGTGTAGCTTTGGAGCCTGTCCTGAAACTCACTTTGTAAAACAGGCATGCTTTGAACTCACAGAGATCTGCCTGCTTCTGCCTTCCCAGTGCTGGGATTAAAGGCATGCACCACCATGCTCAACTATACAACATTTTCCATATCCATTCTTCGGTTGGGGGGCATTTAGGGTGTTTCTTGGTTCTGGCCATTACGAAAAATGCTGCCAAGAACATACCTGAGCACATGTCCTTATGGTATGATTGAGCATCCTTTGGGTATATACCCAATTGATGAAAATTTAACATTGTTATACCGTATGTATATTTCAACTTTTATTTGGAGTATTGTGTTTATGCAGCCCATTTAAAAATGTAATGTATAATTAAGAAATACAGATTAATACTTATCTATAATAGTTAAACTTATAGTCATGTTAAGTATGTTTTCAAGGTCATAAAGAGCTACATTGAGATAGATAGATAGATAGATGGTCTTCATACACTTCAAAGACCTACAGAATATGGCATTTAATATGTTTACTAACCTAAGACTTTTAATGACAGTGAGACATGTCTGCTCCTCGCAGCACCAATCTATTTCAGTACAGGTGATGGGCATCAAAGAACCTCTGTATGGAGTTTGCTTTCCTTATGGGAAAAACTAACTTTATAAAACGTCTCTTAGCAGAGTCATCTGGGAGAATACATTTTAGACTTGTAAAATTATTTTTAAATGTTTTATAGATAAAAGTCAGGCATGGAGGCAAACACTTATAATTCTCACATTCAGAATGCAGAAGCATGTAAATCATAAAGTTTCCAACCAGACACAGCCGGGAACTGAAAAAAAGTTCTAAATGACTTGGAAATGAAATCACACTCATCTCCAACAGGTATTTCTTTTTCAGATGCAAAAGTATTTTAAAATACATATTAAATAAACTGGAAGGGAAATCAGCATCTACCATTTTAAAAGCCTGGTATATGAAAACTACTAAGGCAAATATACAAAGAAAAAATGGTGTGTTCTTTACTTTGGGGGAGTTGCTTGTTTGTTGTTTGCTTGTTTTGTTTATTTTTTAAGATAAGCCCTTACCATGTACTCAGGGTGATGCAAACCGAAAGAAAGTAATGTTTTCCTCTTTTGCTGTTTGTATATTTTTTAAGACAAGGCTACACCAGGTACCCAGGCTGATGCAAATAATGATGTTTTTGTTATTGTTGTTTGTTTTTATTTGTTATTTGATTTTGTCGTTTTTTTTTTTTTCCCTGAGAGAAGACCTCACCATGTATCTAGGCTGAGGCAGAACTTGGAGTCTGCTTATTTCAGCCTCCAATATGGCACCACACCCAGCTCAGAAATATAGACTTTAACTAAAATGTGAAAGGATGTGAAGCATTTTAAATAGAGAATACAAAGCAATTAATCATATAATTGATGTGATTCACACCTCAGGAACTCATACTCACGCAAACAGGGCCGGAATGCTACCTCGAGAAAATAAGCCGGGACGTATGCCTTAGGCAAACAGGGCAAAGAAATGCTGCCTCGCGAGAACAGGGTTGCCTCGCGCGAACAGGGCCAAACTGTTAAGAAATCCGATGAAAGCAATGATTAATCCCAAAATAGGTTCAGTTTATGAAAAGAAACTTCTGTTGTCACTTACCTGAGTAGGCGAGTGGGGAGAATTTTCCAACTTTTTCAGCACCTCAGGCTCAGCAACCGAGACGAGAGGAGAGTCTGAGAACTTCAAAAGCCCGCTTGAGGACCCCAACAGGTCCTTTTCAAAGTTAGTGCGCACACTCGAGGACTCCAATTGGCTAGCTGGGGTCAGCTGACTTCTCTCCAAATCCTTCCGCCAGCTGCGGTTCATGAAGCCCCAGCGGCACGTCAAATTTAGGTGTCTATGCAATTGCCTACATCTTTTTGGTTTAAAAAATTTTATGTGGACTATATGAATGTGACTTAAACACTGAATGACCAGAGAATTCTATGATGTCGGGTCTCAAGCTTGGAGACAAAAAGTCAAATAGAATGAACAAAAGAACAGAAGAGTTTCACTTAGAAATCAGGCGTTTGCTGGACAGATGGTTCAGTGGTTAAAAGCTTTGGCTGCTCTGATCGGCCTAAAGCCCCAGTCGGAAGGATACACAAAATGCTTAACAAGTTTTAATA